>NC_060126.1:257375108-257684022 GCF_021461395.2 Schistocerca americana
ACAGATAAATGTGATACATCTACTGTAAATTATAAATCTGTCCTTATAATTCTCACATAGAATATATATATATTTGGATGTGTCACAGCATCAAGCTCCTGAGAAGAAGATAGCGAAATCTGCTAAAGCAGTATTAAGTGTCTGAAGATAAAAGATTTATCTATCAAAACCAGTAAAGCAAAATAAAAGTAACTATGCAACTGACAACAGAACTTCATTCAGATATAGTTATTGAAATATTTAGTGCCTCTGCAGTACTAAACACTAGATTAAAAATTGGGGGAATATAACAGAGGTTGAGTCGCAGTTTTACTTTACATCTTTGCTTGCTTATTGTAGCTGCACCACAGTTTAGGATAGGAAAAAGTTAGTTTTGTGCAATTTTCTAAGCACAAGTTACAGCCAGGTGTGGGCCAGATTGCAGTGAGTTATGCTTTTCAACAGTTGCGAAGTAGAATAGAGGCCACAGGGCTGTCAAATTGTTGAAAGAGTATACATAGCGGTTTTGCATCTTGCAAGTAGTAGGCAGAAGTAGCCCACTGGCCAACCTAGCGTATTATGAGTACAGTATGCAAAGCAGCACACATGGCAAAACAGAGGTGCACAGCCATGTATAAATAGGTGCGGGTTTCTAACGAGATTCATTCAAGTGTGGCAGCTCTCCTGGACAGCGGGGCATGTCACACCACCAGCTACATGAAGTAGCAGATGGGGTGCCAGCGTTCCAGTCCACGGTGTGTCGCTGGTTCTACCCTCTGAGGCTGACGCGGGATCCGTAGCCAGCTAGCGGCGGGCCAGTCCATGGATAGATACTGCAGGCAGTCATTCTGGCTCCGAACACATCCCGAGGCGAGGGCCAGAGATTCAGATGCCAGATCGCAGGCACTTGTTGTCACTGCGATCTCAGCCACCCCGGCGACAAGGATGCAGCTGGCCACCTGCGGCTCACACCAAGTGGTGCTGAGTCAGCAGGGATGCAGACCGCTGAGTCAACAGCTGGCATCCTGATGCCATCGGAACTCTGCGGCTATCCAAGGCTGGCTCGACACAGCATTGCATTGCAAGGGCCACTGGGGTGCTTCCTCAGCATTGTGGGGCCCTGTGACGCAGACAAGATGTACGAGGGTACTGTGGTTGGAAACAATAAATCATTTGGAAAGCTCGGACGAGTCTTAATATGGTGCCTTCTACTTCTTCCTGCTTCATTTGGTCATCGTGATACATCCGGTGGCAGAAGTTGCTACTACATTATGTTTCTTCATACTTAGCTTACATTAATGTTATTTATGTTACCTAGAAAATGTAAATTGTGTGTGTGTAAAATTTTGTACTTATGTATTTTCTGTAATATGAACGCTACACCCACAGATAAAATGTTAACAACATAAATTTAGTGGAGGGAAAAGACGAGAGTCAAAAAAAGTTGTAGGAATGATGCTATGGAGATATGTTGAGAGACAGTGTGTGATTTTTTGTGAAAGATGGTTTGAAAGTATATAAAGTCAGCTGTTTTTCATGGAAAAATGCGTGGAATAAAGCTAAAATGACACATAATAAGGTGGTTCTATTCAAGCAAAAGTTCCCCAGAGATGCTGAAGAAAAGTGTTTGTTCAGAGAAGGCTGCAATGACACTTGTCGATGTCGATCTTGTTAGCCGGGAGAGAATTTTATAGCTGAAGAAATAAAAATTTGATTATCTGTGTCAGAAGTGTAGAAAAAGACCCCCGATTTCTACTGACTTCATAATAACATTTTAAAATGAAAAAGACTGAGTTGACCAAGGGATATGTGAAATGTATGTGAAGCAGGTCCAAAAAATTTACACATACGTTTCCTTGCATAAAGAGTGGCGCATGGCTGAGAATAACAAGCAGTCACATTTGAAAAGGCATATCACAGACTTCATGAAGTAGCAATAGCACAACAGTGAAAGAAAATGCACTGGGTGTGTAGTCATTCACAATTGAAAACTTGTGTTTAAGTGAACATTTTGTATCAACCCCATTTTAATATTTCATTCTGAGCATCTTAGAAGTATTTTTTAACTCTAAAACAGCGCATTCAGCAGCATATCAGTGCTTAAAAGTAGCAACTATTATTTTAATAAGCAGTTTTCATTAATTCAATGCAAAGAATTGCCACAATTCCATGCATAAGCAGAGACAGCAGATCCAGAAACTTCAGGATCCCTTGCCACTTGAATACATCATCAGGTAGGATCAGACATCGAGTTTGCATCTTTCATTGCTGCTGAAGGAGTGCTAAAAATAGCAGATTATGCAAGTAAACAATAGTCTGTACTGGTTAAAAGTAAGTCAGTCAGTTCAAATAAACTTTTGTATCACACTTTAATTAGTCAAGGGAAGTTAGTGGTATGAACTCTCTCACAGGATACAGTAAACAGTACCTTGGATTACAGATAGATTGACATATCCCACAATTTAGAAAACTTTTAGTAATAACACAGACAAACGACGTATTTTCTGTTTCATATAATCCGTTGTCAGCAATTTAAAACATGCAACATCATATTTGATAATTGTTTCTGTGGTTTTTAGTGCGTGTTGCTTTCATGGAAATTTGCATTATGTAAATGATACGTATTTGAGTGAATATCTAAGTGTATATATGTAACAAGTCTTATGCTGATGAAAAAATGAAGAAAGTGTGTAGGGTACACAGTGGCAGCAGAAAGCATTTGTTTTATCTGGCGACTGAATTGTGGCAAGGCCATATTCAAATGTAGTAAATTAGAGGGAAGAAGGGATTAATATCATCTGATGACACAGTTGATAGGCTGTCTGCATTAGTGTTAGCAATAGAATACATATACAGAGAGATCAATCTATTCAGCTAATGTAAACCATGATTATAAGGCAGCACAATATTCAAACCATTACCAACAGACAAACGAAACTCTCAAATAGAAAAATATAGATGTCGAAATTAATTATACGAATCTGTCTTTTATCTGCTCAGATTTTCCTCTTGCAATTAAAATAAAAGATTGTTTCTTGATACAGTAACACAGCAGCATGCACAAGGAAGTACTGTAGGTCATGGATTCCATTTATAATAAAGTTTTGTTTGTTCATTTTAGTGGCTTTAATGATGTTACTCTGCACATAACGCTGTAAACACTTTCAACGGTACTGATATGTAGTAATGTGATGAGATATCTTTTGTCTATACTAAATCTACACTGAAGAGCCAAAGAAACTGGTACACCTGCCTAATGTTGTGTAGAGCACCCACGAGCATGCAGATGGATCACAACGTGATGTGGCATGGACTCGACTAATGTCTGAAGTATTGCGAGAGGGAATTGATGCCATGAATCCTGCAGAGCTGTCCATAAACCCGTAAGAGTACAAGGAGGTGGAGATCTCTTCTGAACAGCACGTTGCAAGGCATCCCAGATATACTCAATAATGTTCATGTCTGTGGTGTTTTGTGGCCATCGGAAGTGTTTAAACTGAGAAGAATGTTCCTGGAGCCTCTCTGTAGCAATTCTGGACGCGTGGGGTGTCGGATTGTCCTGCTGGAATTGCCCAACTCTGTCGGAACGCAAATGGACATGAATGGACGCAGGTGATATGACAGGACGCTTATGCAAGTGTCACCTGTCAAAGTCGTATCTAGACGTATCAGGGGTCTCATATCACTCCAACACACACGCCCCAAACCATTACAGAGCCTCTACCAGCTTGCATAGTCTCCTACTGACATGCAGGGGTCATGGATTCATGAGGTTGTCTCCATACGTGTACACATCCATCTGCTCGATACAATTTGAAATGAGACTCGTCCGACCAGGTAACATGTTTCCAGTCATCAACAGACCAATAGCGGTGTTGACGGGCGCAGACGAGGTATAAAACTTTGTGTTGTGCAGTCATCAACGCTACACGTGTGGGCCTTCAGCTCCAAAAGGTCATATTGATGATGTTTTGTTGAATGGTTCGCACGCTTACGCTTGTTGATAGCCCCGTACTGAAATCTGCAGCAATTTGCGGAAGGATTGCAATTTTGTCTCGTTGAACGATTCTGTTCAGTCGTTATTGGTCCTGTTCATGCAGGATCTTATTCCAGCCGTAGCGATTTCGAAGATTTGGTGTTTTACAGGATTCCTGATATTTGCGGTACACTCCCGAAATAGTTGTAAGAGAAAATCTCCACTTTATTGTTACCTCGGAGATGACGTATCCCATCGCTTGTGCAACGACTATAACACCACGTTCAAACTCACTTAAATCTTGATAACCTGCCGTTGCAGCAGCACTTGTCTTATTGCCGATGGCAGCGCCGAATTCTGCCTGTTTACATATCTCTGTATTTGAATACACATGCCTATACTAGTTTCTTTGGTGCTCCAGTATGTATCATACTGTTTTAACTTTGCACACACATATACATCTTCATAACAATTACCTATTTTATTCTCATATTTGGCTTTGATTTTATATCATCGGTTCTGAAGACAGTTGTTGACCAAAAGGCATAAAATGTTGAACTGTTATTAATAAATTACTGTACAAACCGAATTACTGTCTAAGTGTTACCTTGTTCCTAGACCTGTACTTAAATTTCAGATTTTATGTTGCTGAAGGATTTCAGAAGACTGGAATAAATTATAAGCTAAACAGCTAGCACACATACATAATTTATTGTGACACTATAAATTGCTTATTAGTATTGACAGCAATGACATAATTTGGAGCTGCTGCATACTGTTTTCATAGAAATGGAGAACCACACATTCCTGTCTTGGATGGAATGCAAATACCATTTAGTGATGATTCGTAGAAATGGTAAGAATGTTAGTATGCTCCATTTCGCCCGCCTGGTTAGACGTGTGATCTAATGCACGGCTTTCCGCACCGGGAAGGAGCACGTGGTCCCTCACATGAGTCCTCCTGGCGGACTTGTGTCGAGGTCTGGTGAGCTGGCCAGTCTGTGGATGGTTTTTAGGTGGTTTTCCATCTGCCTCGGCGAATGCAAGCTGGTTCCATTTATTCTGCCTCAGCTACACTATGTCTGCGATTGCTGCGCAAACAAGTTCTCCACGTAAGTGTACACCACCATTACTCTACCATGCAAACATAGGGGTTACACTTTTCTGGTGTGAGTCATTTCCTGGGGGCGTCCACTGGAGGCCAAACCGCACAATAACCCTGAAAGAGTGGTTCGGTGTGTTGGGGCAGAGGGGTGAAATGGACTGCGGTAGTCATCGTGGGGTTGTGGACCACTGCAACTGCGGTGGAGATGGAGCCTCTCTGTCGTTTCTAGGCTCCTGGTTAACATACAATACAATACAATACAAATGCTCCATTTCAGATTATTACCACTAGGAGCATTCTCTACATTTTCCTTGTCTCTGTGTCTTTGAGTAAATGTTTTTGAGAAAAAAATAGATTTTTTTTCAGTCAGTTGCTAAGACGATAGAGCAAAGATGTTCTATAGTATAAAATAAAAAATAGAAGAGTGTCAGTGACGACGACTAGAATCATTATCTTCCATCAGTCTGTAGCAAAGCAAATTCGCAAATTTGTAGTATGATAATACGAGTAAAGTGTAAAGTAAAGAATCATGGACATTTTGTTCTAATCACTTTCAAAAAATAAATGCCAAAGAAACTGTTTAGTAAACTTTAATTTAAAATAATTCAGTACATCATTATAGTATAAGTAGAATGTCAGTGTACAACAGTCTTAATACAACGTCTTTCAATGGAATGTCTGTGAACCAGGTGTTTTCCTACCCAAAATTTCCTTCCAAAATTTTGCACTACTGTCAGGCTTCAAATCTATATTTTAAGTCAACGAAATCGATTAAACATTTTATGTTGAACCACTGTTTAACGTTGCTGTTGAGTATTCCAAGCCCAAAATCGTTGTTTAATAGTCTTACTTGCAAATCCATTGTATGAGGATGAAATCAAATATAATTTACATGGAAACCAATTTATGTCAGCTACAACTGTAGGAAATGTTGATATTTTAATAGCGAATTGTAAACTCAGCTACATCAGTACAAGAAAATTAATGTTCTCGTAAATGTAATTAAATACTTTAGTTTGCCTGCATTATTACAATTAGCAGCAATAATGATACTTATACTGTAAACGAGTTTTTATTTCCCTTGTGTCAATAGAAGCAAAAATTTTTGGTTCAGCAGTTGGTTGCACTGCGACAGGTACAATTTTATCTCTGCTCAGTAATTTTGGTGCGCACCGGCGATGGCGTTGTAGTCGCCATCGTGCTGCGGCTGCTGCGGGAGCAGTGCCTCCCGCTCGGCGGCGATGCGTTGGTGCTCGGCGGCGATGCGCGCGTACTGCTCAGCGTGTTTCTGCTTGGCGGCCGCCACGGTCGGCGTGTCTGCCACGGGCAGGCTCACGATTGGGTGGAAGCCCTGCTTGTCCGCCGTGTACTCAACCGTGCGCACCTGGTACCGCGGGTCGATGTAGGCGAACGAACCTGCAAAACCCATTGGCTGCTTCCAACGACAGTCAAAACAATACGATCTACACTGGAAAACTCACCTAACAAAATATTAGCCATCACCTTAAAAGCGCCTATTGATCACTTTGGAAAGCTACTCGTATAGAAGGTAGTGATTTGGCCCTCCGCTGATGATGTAATGCTCGGTTTACACTAGCGAGTTATTGCAGAAATTTACTTGTGTGGAGGAAGTTGCCGCGCGAGTTGCGAGTGTAAACATATTGCCAAGTCGACTTGCGACTGCAGCAATTCATTGCGGAAGTGACTTGCTGCACGTTTTCCGCTTCCAGTGTGAACACCACGCAAGAAGTATCTGCAAGTAACTTGCAGCCTTTAGGATTTATTTCTATTTCCTGCAAGTGGGAAGCGCAAGTTATAGTAAGTATGTCGTCTGCATAACACTCATATTTAACATTTTACTTAATGTTGCGACAGTTTATGAAACCATCTTACGTATTATATGCAAACAAATTTCAGAAATGGAGGAGAAATGGGAATGGATGAAGCAGGATACAGAACATTTTATTGAAGCCTTGGAGAGCTACCCCGAAATGTGGAACGTGCGTAACTGGGACTTTAAGGATAGAATGAAGAAGATGAGCGATTTAATGAAATCTCGTCGATATTCGGCACATCTGTGAAAGAAATACAGAGAAAGTAGCATAACTTGAAGACACAACCCCTTTGCCACTTGCATCCACTCGCTTGTTGTTTTAGAAGTCTAGAAAAGACGATGTGTAATTATTACATGTTCTATTTAATTTGCTTGTCACTTTCCGTTTTATGAGCATTAGAAAAAAGACATTTTTATAAGAGTATTCTGTAAAATGCAGTTTATTTCAATAAAAATTTAATTTCATTGTGTGTGTTTTCACATACCTTCAAATAATATTCCCTTTTCAAGACGTCAAAAATGGCTCTACATACATCGGGTACGATCAAAGAAATTGTGCTGACGGGAATATAAAACAAGTACATTAGGGACTTGGGACTTGTATGAGTCTCCTACAAAGAAAAGATTTCAAAATTCAAACTTTTTTTGGTTGTATGTTTCACATAAATAAATGAAACCGTCTATTTAACTCGTAGCTCGCCTGTAGCTATAAATCGTAGAGTGACTAGCAAACGTTGCTTTGCTGAAATAGCAGTACGGAAGTTTGTGTCTCTTTTTGATATGACGAGCGCTATTAACGTCAAAAAAACACTCCAGATTATTCGAGGACATTCTACAAAAGTTTTCAAAAGTATCCATGCTCTCCATACTAAGTTCTGCAAAAGGTTATTATAGGCACCATTTTGCGATCTTCTCATTACCCACTCTCTAACCCAAATACTTCTCTTTTTCTTTCTCACGTTTTTCATTACAATTACAAGAGCTGCAGCATATCTCACCCGCCTACTTGTCATTTTATACTTAGGCTGACACTCGTAATGGTACTGAAAGCATATGTAAACAGTATCAGCAAGTTGTTGATGCAAGTTTCTTGCCAAAGAACTTGCGGAAGAATCTTCCTTAATTCTTGCGCTGCTGTGTAAACACAGCTGCAAGCGGCTCGCAATAACTTGCAGCAATAACTTCTGCAAGCGACTTGCTAGTGTAATACCAGCTTAAGTTATGGCAAGGAAGTGTCTTAATGTGGTATGTGTGTGTGTTCCAGTTAGCTGCATAGTATCACGCAGTAACATGGGTCGACTTGAAGACACGACACAATGACAGAAAGGAGCTATCAATAATGAATGTGCAAATTACTGCATTGTGAATGTTGTCCGATTTTTCGGTATCAGTGCGGAATGTCCAATGTGTTCACAAGGAATGGTGTAATTCTCGCAACCGTGTAGCATGGCATAAGAACAGTAGTCGTAAAAAGATCCTAACCAACAATGGCTGGAGACAGTGTCAATATAATCAGATTCTAAACAAATGGGAGCTGAGCTATTAGTGAATGCAGACCCACTTCAATCAGTTTCCGAGCGAACATTGCGAAGAAAACCGCATGTAATGAACATTTGGAGTCAGGTACAACACGTCTTACACTGCTAATCAAAACACCGCTGGTCAAGGGGTCGATTCCGACCACAACTTAAATTTAGAAAAAAAAAATCGCCATCAACGACAGCCGAATGCCTGTGGAGTACCATAATTCTACCAACAGCCAGAGGGGAGCAGAAGATGGAATTATGGAAATATACAAACTTGTTAGCAGGAATGAGAGAACAGAAGGACTCTTTCAGCTCTGCAATAAATTTCAGCTAGTAATAGCGAATGTACTGTTCAAAAGTGTCAAAAGGAAGAGATACACTTTGAAAAGACTTGGAAATATTGGGTTGATATTGGCTGGATTATTTCGTGATGGGGCAGAGATTTCTAAATCAGATACTGGAGTGTAAGGCGTATCCAGGAGTCACAATTTACTAACGAAGAATATTAGGCCGAAGATCACGTGAATAGTCAGGAAGAATCAAACTGTAAAGACGTGAGACACAGAAACACTGCAGAATAATTATGGGTGCCTGAAGTTCTCGGATGTTAAAGATAGGGCGTTAATGAATACTAGCGTAGGCAGTTTAGTTGGAGAGGAATGGGCATCCCTAAAAAGGGCACTCAGAAGTTGGGCAGAAAAAAACATAGGTACAAGGAAGGTAGCTTTGAATAAATATAGGGCGATACCTCAACTGATCGACAAAAGGAAGATGTGCACAAATTTTCAGGGACAGACGGGAATAAAGGAATATAGTTCACTTAGAAATAATGTCAATAGGAGTAGCAGGGAAGCTAAATTGAAAGAGCTGTAGGAAAATATATAGCAACCAAAAAGAAAATAATCGTTGGAAAGGCAGATTCAGCACACCCAATGACCTTCAGAGAAACTAACAGCGAGTACATCAACATTAAGAGCGCAAAGGGAACTTCACTGTCAATCGCAGAGTAAATAGCGGATGGATGAAAATAGTACATTCAGGGCCTCTAAGGGGCGCTAGAACTATTTTCTGAAGTGACAGAAGACCAAGTGGAAGTCATAGATGATACAGTATTAGAGATCGAATTTGAAAGAGCTTTGAGTGGCTTGCGATTTGGCAAGGTAGGAAGGAGAGACAACATTCTTTTGAAATATGAAACATCGTTCGGGGAAATTGGAAAAATACGGGATGTCCAGATGCAAATTACAAAATGTTTCAAGCAAATGTTCTTTAGCCGTCAGGGGGACATTAATCAGCACGACTGCGTTCGTTGTAGCTTTGCTTTTTACAAAGATATGAACAGCGGTATGACTTTTTAAATGGCACCCTGTATTTTTTATTGGGTAATTCATTTCCTCTCCTAAAGACCTATTTAAAAATGTTTCATAGTGTACCATTCACTGAAACACAACGTTAGTAATTACCTAACACAACACTGAATTTAAGCCTGGGATCACAAACTTGCTGGAGTTGTCAGAAAACAAATGAAAACCATGTGAAAACATAACACAAAATTGACTTTGACTGTCCTGTACCATTGCCCAGGAGTAGAATATTCAAAGGTGCTCAAAGTGGTGACCCTGGACACCGATACACTGGTGCACTCGTTGAATGAAAGAATTATTTACTGGCTCAGCGTTGCCTGCTGAAGGGAATTGCAAGCAAGCACGATATGTTCTTGCATGTCCTCAGGAGCTGTTGGAATATCGCGATCGACAACGTCTTTAATCCATCCCCAAAGAAAAATGTCCAGAGGATTTATATCAGGAGACCTATCAGGCCAAATAACTGTTCCTCCGCGACCAATCCATCTGGCAGGATACCTTCGGTTCAGAACGCGACGTGCGCGCTAGGCATTATGTGCTGGACATCCATCGTGTTGATTCCACATAAGCATTCTGGTTCTAAGCGGTACTTCATCCAGAAGAGGAGGGAGAATTCGTCTGAGGAAGTTGGCATTACGCTGTGCCGTTTAGACTACCATTGATGAAATAAGGGCCAATAATTGTAGTACCAAGCATCCCACACCAGATGTTAACTCTCCATTGACGCTAATGTTCCACCTGTCCAACCAATCGTGGGTTGTCGCTGGACCAATAATGCATGTTCCTTGTATTTACCTGTTCTTTGTTTGAGAAGGAACATTCATCAGTAAATAGAAGACTGGAGAAGACGTTCAAGTTGGCGAGGATTTGCTGCTGTGCCCACTGACAGAAGTGTACACGGTTCTGGAAATCATTCCCATGCAGTTCTTGATGTAGATGTACACGGTAAGGATGGAACTGGTGACGTGTAAGAATACGATGTACTCTGGTTTTAGGTATGCCAATCTCGTGTTCAAGCTGTCGTGTGCTCACATGTAGATTCACAGCAACGGAAGCGAGAACAGTAACTTCGGCAGCTTCGTCTTCTCGAGTGCTAATGACGATTACGTTGTCGTGGGTTGAAACTTCCCGTTTCCTGAAGCGTCGCAACAAGACGAGAAAACATTCGTCGGGAAGGTGGGTCCTTGTCAGGATATCGATCTCTGTGCAATTGCGCTGCCTGCGTAGCATCTCGCCTACCTTCAACAAAAACAATAAAAGAAACGTTATGTCGATGCAGTTTGTAGGACGGACAGCCGTTACTGTATGTCTTCCCTACACAACAGTATTTAAAAGGACTAAACTACCATACTAAATGTACCTGGACATAAGAAAACAGTACTGTAATTACTGTTCTACTAACTGACATTCCCCATTGATGAGTATCATTTCTACCTTCTCTTCGTTGGTGTACATTCTACTCACACAACTCTTCAACTGACGATGGTTGGCGGAATGACGGGTGTTCATTCTACTTATGTTTACATTTGTCCTCTGTCAATGTCAGCAGGTGGATGTATTCCATTACCCCGAGTACCAGCACTAAGCACTGGGAGCGTCAACTCAATGTTGTGTTATGTAATTAACAACGCTGTGTTTCACTGAATGGTACACTGTGGTACATTTTTGAATAGGTCTTTAGGAGAGGAAATGAACTACTGAATAAAAAACACAGGGTGCCATTTAAAAAAGTGATATCGCAGAACATATCTTTGTAAAAAACAAAGCTATAACGAAGGCAGTCATGCTCATTGATGTCCCCTGACGGCTAAAGAACATTTGTTTGAAACATTTTGTAATTTGCATCTGGACAAACAGTTATTTAGGGTGGTCAAGATAGATGGGACATCCTGTATATCATTCAAGTCAATACATGAGATTGGAGACTATCGGACTTTCAGGAGACTATCAACCACACAATCCCGAAGACAGCCAGTGTAGATAAATTCGAGAATTATCTTAATAGCTCATACATAAATTGCACACAATATACAGGAGAATGTAAAAGAAAATTGAAAGTTTGTTACATGACGATCAGTTTGTCTTTAAGGAACTTATATCACTGTGCTTAATAATGAAAGCAACACTTAACGAAAATCAAGATACTTTTATAGGATTGATTAATTGCTCTATGAAAAGCGCTTGATGACGTAGCTTGGCGCAAGACGTTTGAAATAATGAAAAAACTATAGGGAAAGGTGAGTAATGTGCTATATATATATATATATATATATATATATATATATATATATATATATATATATACGAGAACCATGACGGAACAATAAGAATGGAAGACGAAGGAGGAAGCGCTCAGTTAAAAAAGAAAAGAAAAACCGGTGTAAGACAGGAATATATTCTCCCCTGCTGTTACACATGAACATCGAAGAAGTGATGACGGAAATAAAAAACATTCATGAGTGCGATTAAAACATCAGGGAGAAAATATGTCAATGGTAAGTTTCGCTGACGGAATTGTTATCCTCAGAAAAAGTGAAGAACTATTTCAGGATCTCCTGAATGAAATGAACAGCTTATTGAGCACAGAATATCGATCGAGTGTAAACCGAATAAAGACAAAGTTAAAGAAACATATGATCAAAACTGATGACCACAAAATATACGAAGTGAAATAATTCTGCTGCAAGAGCAATTCTGCTATAAGTGGAATAATTCTGCTAGATACGGCGGACGAAACAAGGAGGATGTAAGCAACAGACTAGCACAGGCGAAGATTGAGTTCCTTGCTGAGAAAAGTTTACTTCTCTAAAGCATATGGCTTAATTTGAGGAAGAAGTGTGCGAAAATGTACATATGAAGCACAGCATTCTATGGAAGTGAGTCACGGACTGTGAGAAAACCGGGAAAGAAGTTTATGGAAGCGTTGGAGTTGTGTGTGTCGTGTCAAGAAGCTGAAAATTAGGTGGACCTTAAAGGTAATAGACGAGAAGGGTCTCCGTAGATTCGGCGAGGGAGGGAGTATGTGGAAAACACTGATTAGACGTAGGAATTGTATGACAGGACATGTGTAAAGACTTCAGGGAATAGCTTCCATGGTATTAGAGGGAGCTGTAGAGGAGAAAAACTGTAGGGTAAAACAGAGATTCGAGTTTAATGATTGAAGAGTTTTGATGTCCGTGTTTGTCTGAGATTAAGAAAAGATGGAGAGAAAGTTATACCTGGCCACATCAAAGCAGTCAGAAGACTGATGACAAAAAAAAGCCACTGTCCACGGCGGTGCATATACGAGGAGCGTTCCATATTGATTTACGCTTTATTTTCCCATTACTCATGGTGCGCCGTTTGGCTCATCATTATGCTGGAAGTATGTAGTACTTCAGTTTAACCGTAGGTGACAGGACAATCACTAGAAGTGTAATCCAGGACAGTAAAGTCCAATTTCCCAACAGCTGTGATTATGTGAGAGGACATCACGGATTTTAATCATCAAGGACAGCGCTGGACGATTTTGTTTCTATGAAAGGACGGTGTAAACGCTGCGGGTCTTCACAGGCGATTAGTGGGTGTGTATGGAGAGGGCGCAAGCCATGAAAAGTGGTCTTGCAACACGACAACGCTCGTACCTACACGTGTCGCAAAACCTCGACTACCATCTCTGAATTGGTATTGCAGGTAAAGCCACACCCAGTGTTTTCTTCTGACTTTGCCCCATTAACTTCCGTACGTCCTCCTCGAACCACTTTTCTGGAGTCTGTCGCACTCATCGCAGGACTTATACTCGCAGTTCCTTGAAGTCTGCAAAACGACCTCTCCGTGCAGAGGTTTATTCATAGCCCTGAATAGGTGGTAATTGAGAAGGAGCCAAGCCGGGAGAAAACGATGGGTGTGGCGCTACCTGGAACCCAGTTTCAGCGAGGTAAGATAGGCTTTCCGATTTGTATGACGACGAGCGCTGTCGTGTAGCAAAAGCACTTATCGTGACGAATCATACTTACACACACTGCCACCAATCGTTTGTGAATGCCCACAGTATTTACACCTTTCTACATTGTTCACCACTGTTCTTGATGATCACACTCCATGCTCACATAGTGACAGCAGTTGGGAAACTGCGCAATACTGTTCAGGGACTACACTTCCAATGATCGTCCTCCCATCTACTGTTAGAGATGAATCAAATGATGCACTATGAATTATGGGAAAAAATAAACTTTAAATCAGTATGGAACGCCCCATGTAATTATACATCGTCAGTAGAAAGCGGACAGCAGCTGGCTGGAAGCGTGTAATATTGTCCGACAAGTCGTGATTTTGCTTCTTTTCAAACGATGCAAGGCAACGAGGGCACCGCCAGCCCAGTGAGGCGTTTAACCCGCAGTGGTGGCGGGTGTAGTTCAGGACTTTATGATTTTGTGAGCGTGATTTTCCTATCGTGACTTGGGTCTACTCACTTCGATTATCGTTAACACGATCTAGAACGTTTGTTTCGACATTCTTCGTGACCAAATGTTTTCTTTCCTTCCGGATCTTTATAACGAGTGTTGTGCAGACACTCCGGTCTTCCGAGATGACAAAATCCGTCTACACAGGTTCGATTTTATGAATACTTAGGCATCCTACCGCCCTCGACTGGCCCTCGTATATCAACAGCTCTTAATGTCCACAGAAAATGCCTGGGACTATTTGGAACAACTGGTGAAAAGTAACAGTCATCATCCCCGGAATTTGCTGGCTTTGTCGGATCTAAGCATCAGTGAGTGGCTTCTGCTGATATGGCATGCATGAAGAAACTCGTGGACTCTGTTCCTCGCCGAGCTGAGACCTTAATCAAGACTCGAAGCGGTGTTACACGGCGTTAGCGTGGAGCTACCTGTTTATGTGGTGTGCTGATTATATGAGAGCTAATCTTTTTTTTTCTCTCCAAGGTCCAGTCGGTCGCTAAACTAAAACCACAGTGAAAACGCAATGACGCTTTGCGCAGATGCGTTGCAGAGTGGGTTTAGTACGCCAGTCGATTGCGTCACGTAACGCTTTTCTGTTCTGAGCGCACAGTGAGAACGTAAAGATGTCTAGAACAATAGTGTCTCCTGCGAAGTGTGAAGTGCGTGCTGTCGTTCAATCTCTGCATCCTGACGGTTTCCGCCCGATTTCATGCAGTCCACATAACGTAATTGTCACGTGTGACAGTGGAGTGCAGCTTTGAAGCAGGACATGCAGACGTCCACGACGCAGGCGGTCAGAGAAGGAAGCGAGTGTCAACCGATGATCTTGTTCAACGAGTGGATCAGGCGATTCGAGAAAACTGACTACGAAGGGCAATTCAGAACAAGCGAAGAGGAATATTGTCACCAGGCACTTCTTCATGACAAGGATCGGCCGCACACTGCAGCTGCGACAATGACGTTCGTGCAGTATTTTAACTGGAGTGTTCGATCATCCACCATACCGCACGGACCTGGATCCCTTGATTTTCAACTTCTTGCTCACATGAACCGCTATCTACGAGGACAGCACTTTGGCTCAGACAACGAGCTGCAGATCAGCATGGAGAACTGGCGGGCAGCTGCTTCTATGACGAGGGTGTTAAAATTTGGTACCACGCTGCGATAAATCTCTAAGAAGGAAACATTCCCAAGTGTAAATAAACGATCTTGATGAAATTTGGCGATGTGTAGAGGGGTCAAAAGAATGCAATACGTGTTTTTTGTTTGTGTTAGTTTCATTTTTAGGGGGTACAATACATCCTGAAAGGTAATTTGGAACATTATGTTTAGACGAATATCTTCGAAACGGCAACATATAAAAATGTCTTTCACACATGTGTACGCAATTAACGTTGTTGAAAACTATATAATCAATTTTTTAATAATTTGAAATTTTGCAATGTACCACCACCATCAATTTATTTCGAAAAATGAAACCTTTTGCTACAACATAAAGTATCTTTTCAGCCACATTTGTTCACGTGTAATAAAGCTCGTTTCTGGACTACCACTTCTGGTAAATAAGCTGTACACAACGTGCTGTCGGAGTATTTTCAGCACACCTAATTAAAATATGTGAACATTCATTACCATTCAAATTATTGATTTTACTTATATTTGCAAAAAAAGCATTTATTTATATATTACCATTATTGTAATGATTTTGCAACATAATGATTAGTTACTTATTATTTTTAATTAACGAAATACACGTTTGTGAAACGGTAAACTAAAGAACCAAAAAAGAACACGAATGTAAAAATGACAGTTAAATATAAAACAAATAAAAAATTAAAACACTAACACATGTTTAGATATTTTAAAGAGATATGTTGAAAATTCTCTGACAGTGCACTGTGTACAGCTTATTCTCCAAAAATGCTGTTCTACACCCCCGTTTTATTACACGTGGACGTATGTGGCTCAAAAGTTTCTTTAACTTTTGTTGTAAAAGAAGTTTCCATTTTGGAAAATAAATTGGTGTGGTATAGCGCAAAATTTCAAATTATTATAAAAGTTGATTATACAGTTTTCATGAACTATTACATATCGACCTTTATACCAAATACATTTTTATATATCGCCGTTCTGAAGGTATTCCCTCCGAACCTAACATTCCAAAATGGTGTGTTTTACCTTTTAAAAACAATACTGGACACGCACAAAAAATACATATAGTGTTATTTTGCCCCCTCTATACACCCGCCAAGTATCATCAAGAACGTTTATCTACACTTGAAAATGTTCCCTTCTACGTCTGAGTAGCGACTATGTATAAAAGTAGGTGGAAGGTGTAGCTAAATGTTGCAAATGAAACATTTTTAGGGTTCCGTGCCTCAATCTGTAAAAACAGAACACTTACAGAATCGTTTTATTGTCTGTCTGTCGGTCTGTTGGACTGTAAAGAACCCTTTTCCCCAGAAACGGGTAAACGTAACAAGCTCAAATTTATGCCACATATTAAAGTCAGAAGTCCCTTGGCGGTTGAAAAATTTCAAGTCTCTAAGTCAGTTCAGTTAAAAGATACAGTCATTTACGTCAGATATTTCGATAATCGAAAACTCACTCATCAAAACCTGCAGGGTGCTTCCCTTTGAACTAGAATCATGAAATTTGGCAAGAAGCAAAGTTTCACAGTACAAGTAAAGCAAAATATCTTAAACTTGTTAAATTGTAATTGTATTACATCAAAAGTATGTTTGCTATTTGAACATACATGTCTTTCATCATCCGTCAGAAACATAATCGCCGAACATTGCTGCATCGAAACATAATATATACACTCATGCTCATAAATTAAGGCTAATGCCGGTACACGGCGAAACAATGTTCTGGTGGGGAGTTCGCGAGTTTAAATCACCTCAGGGTATGACCATGCGGTGCATTTGACCTGCGGTCGTCGCACGGTGGCGCTGCCAGCAGTCCACATTCGCAGAGCTGTGTTGCTGCATGTCAAAGTACGGTGCAGCGAATAAGTGTGCAGACGTTTTTAGACGTGCTAATGATGACTGTGTGTTGGAAATGGCTCAAAGAACACATATTGACGACGTTATGAGAGGTAGAATACTAGGGTGACAGGAGGTTGGTCAAACACAGCAGGTCGTAGCACGGGCCCTCCGTGTGCCACAAAGTGTGATCTCAAGATTATGGCAACGACTCCAGCAGACAGGAAACGTGTCCAGGCGCTACAGTACGGGACGTCCACAGTGTACAACACCACAAGAAGACCGATATCTCACCATCAGTGCCCGCAGACTGCCACGGAGTACCGCAGGTAGCGTTGCTCGGGAACTTACCAAAGCCACTGGAACAGTTGTATCCAGACACACCGTCTACAGACGACTCATCAGACTTGGTTTATTCGCCCGGAGACCTGCAAGGTGCATTCCACTGACCCCTGGTCACAGGAGAACCCGTAAAGCGTGGTGTCAAGAACACAGTATATGGTCAATGGAACAGTGGTCCCAGGTTATGTTCACGGACGAGTCCAGGTATAGTCTGAACACTGATTCTCGCTAGGTTTTCATCTGGCGTGAACCAGGAACCAGACACCGACCCCTTAATGACCTTGAAAGGGACCTGAATGGACGTCGTGGTTTGATGGTGTGGGGTGGGATTGTGATTGGTGCACGTACACCCCTGCATGTCTTTGACAGAGGAATTGTAACAGCTCAGGTGTATCGTCATTTTGCACCAGTATGTCCGCCTTTTCAGGGGTGCAGTGGGTCTCACCTTCCTCCTGATGGGTGATAACGCACGGCTCCACCGAGCTGCCATCGTGGAGGAGTACCTTGAAACAGAAGATATCAGGCGAATGGAGTGGCCTGCCTGTTCTCCAGACCTAAATCCCATCTACCACGTCTAGGATACTCTCGGTCGACGAATCGCTGCACGTCTTCAAACCCCTAGGACACTTCAGGAGCTCCGACAGGCACTGGTGCAAGAGTGGGAGGCTATACCCTAGCAACTGCTCGACCACCTGATCCAGAGTATGCCAACCCGTTGTGCGGCCTGTGTACGTGTGCATGGTGATCATATCCCATATTGATGTCGGGGTACATGCGCAGGAAATAGTGGCGTTTTGTAGCACATGTGTTTCGGGACGGTTTTCTCAACTTATCACCAATACCGTGGACTTACAGGTCTGTGTCGTGTGTGTTCCCTATGTGCCCATGCTATTGGCGCCAGTTTTGGGTAGTGCCACGTTGTGTGGCACCACATTCTGCAGTTATCCTTAATTTATGAGCATGAGTGTATATTACAGTCATTTTGTAGTAAGTAAATGAAAATGTTTTATTAAATCATCTCTCTCTACATATGTAAATTTAACTCCCCTGCTCGCTTCTCTTTTACGTACGGGCCAGTCTGAGGAACTACTGTAGAGAATTTGATACAATCTTGCAATTCCCGGTTTCAATATCTTGCCAGTATCGATACCGATAACAGGCGAAAACCATTGGGATTCTCGATTCCGAGGATCGATGAACTATAAAATTAACTTTGCACAGAACTCTCAGCGCGCGCGTCCTACCCGCACTTGACCAATTATTTACTTTTCCTGTGGTTTCTATTACACGGCGATAGCCGTCGTAGTAACGTGTTGTGGATTCACACGAGAAAGAAGAAGAAATGATGGTTACTGACCCCTGACGACGCCGGAGCCGTCGCTCTCCTCGTTGTGAGTGCGGTCGATGTGTCCGGGGTAGCGGCCGGCCACGTAGACGAAGCTGTACGGCTGTGGCGGGCCCTCCGTGGTGGTGGTCGTCAGCGAGCCGTCGGCGGCCACGAAGCGCCCCCAGGTCGGCGCACACAGCGCGGACACCAGGAGCGGCACGAACAACAGCGACGGGGCCTGCGCACAGGGCGAGCCACGTGCTGCCGTTAGCGACCTTGCCGTGGCACTTGTGTGCCATTACAGAATAAACAAATTAACATTTCATTGTAAACTGACAGTCTTCCCCACACTGGGGCCTCGAACCTTGAAGTGCAAGGTTTCGAGTTTGAGTCGATATCCTTCACACAGTTTTAATCTTCCAGGAAGTTTCAAACCAATGTACACACAACTGTCAGCGCGAAACATTCACTCGAGACTATACGAGCTGTCTCTTCCGAATTTCGGCGCTATGTGTAGGTAAGACATGCAACCAGTCGATTTTTGAATTTCATAAGAGTTGTTGTACCAGCAAGTAGTTTTCGAGTCACTGCAGGCTCGTCGTCACCAGCCAAGTGCACCTAAGTATTTTGTGTGTGTTTGTGGGGGGGGGGGGGGTCTGGAGAAAGAGGGGAAGAGGGAAGAGTGGGAGAGGGAGAGGGAGAGCGAGAGGGGGAGGGGGAGAGAGAGAGAGAGAGAGAGAGAGAGAGAGAGAGAGGGAGAGGGAGAAGGAGAGGGAGAGGGAGAGGGAGAGGGAGAGGGAGAGGGAGAGGGAGAGGGAGAGGGAGAGGGAGAGGGAGAGGGAGAAGGAGAGGGAAAGGTAGAGGGAGAGGGGGAGGGAGAGAGAGAGGGAGAGGGAGAGGGAGAGGGAGAGGGAGAGGGAGACTGTGTGTCTAAGCTGGCTAAAACATATAGTGCTGAAAAAAAAACTAGTACATCTGAATAGCCAACGTCGATTTTGACCCGCCACATGGGGGACAGTACATGTACTGAAACTTCCTGGTAGATTAAAACTGTGTGCCGGGCCGAGACTCGTACTCGGGACCTTTGCTTGAGTCGTGAGTCGTGCTCGGGTAGCTCAGATGATAGAGCACTTGCACGCGAAAGGCAAAGGTCCCTAGTTCGAGTCTCGGTCCGGCACACAGTTTTAATCTGCCAGGAAGTTTCATATCAGCGCACACTCCGCTGCAGAGTGAAAGTCTCATTCTGGAAACATCCTCCAGGCTGTGGCTAAGCCATGTCTCCGCAATATCCTTTCTTTCAGGAGTGCTAGTCCTGCAAGGTTCGCAGGAGAGCTTCTGTAAAGTTTGGAAGGTAGGAGGCGAGGTACAAGCTGTGAGGACGGAGTGTGAGTAGTGCTTGGGTAGCTCAGATGGTAGAGAACTTGCCCGCGAAAGGTAAAGGTCCCGAGTTCGAGTCTCGGTCTGGCACATCGTTTTAATCTGCCAGGAAGTTTCATATCAGCACACACTCCGCTGCAGAGTGAAAAACTCATTCTGGAAGTAGATGTACTGATAATGGTTTCAACGCTGTCCGCCAGGATGGTTCAAATGGCTCTAAGCACTATGGGACTTAACATCTGAGGTCATCAGTCCCCTAGACCTAGAACCACTTAAACCTAACTAACCTAAGGACATCACACAGATCCATGCCCGAGGCAGGATTCTAACCTGCCACCGTAGCAGCAGCGCCATTCCGGACTGAAGCGCGTAGAACCGCTTGGCCACAACGGCCGGCCGTCCACCAAGAGATAGCATAGTGGCATAACTGCCGGAGCACCATCTGTGTCTATCCTTTAATAGGGAATGTTCACTATCAGAAGGCTCATTCTGGTGCAAACGTTTCAAGCAAGCAGGCAACCATGCCACACAGACGCTCTCCCACTTCCTACAGCCAGCTGAGTGAGTTTGAAAGGGGTTATACTGTGGCCTTCCGAGTGGCTGGATACTCCTTTTGGAGAATTGACACACACGTTGGACGTGCCGTGTCATTTGCGCAACGATGCTCGTATCACTGATAACGTGAACATTCTCATGCACACAGACGAGGTTCTAGAAGACGCCCACGCAGCGCAGACGCCCGCCAGGATTGTTGTAATGTAAGGACACTTTCCACAGCACAGATAACAGGGCAAGTGAGCCCACGTGTTTCAACACGAGCTGTTGATAATCGGTTATTAACAGTGGGACTACGTGGACGTGCACTTCTAGCCAGTCTACCACACACGCCACAGCATCGACGTGCAAGGCTGCACTGGTGCTGTCAGAGGACAACTTGGAAGATGGAATGGCGCGCCGTGGTCTTCAGCGATGAAAGCAAATTATGCCTGCATGCAACAAACGATCGTTTGCGCGAACGGCGTAGACCTGGTGAGCACTGTCTAGTGGAGTGCCTTTGTTCAACACACACTGGCCCAACCCCAGGACTTATGGTCCGGCGTGCAACCAGCTACAACTATCGTTCAACTTTGGTGCTTCTGGAGACGACGCTAGCCAGTGCACAGTATGTGTATAATGTTGTTAGACACATTCTTCTGCCATTCTTGTAACAGGAAGGTGATATGTTCTTCCAATAGGATAAAGTTCGCCCACACACTGCCCGTGAAACACAACGTGCTCTGCAAGATGTGAAGCAACTGGACTGGCCAGTTTGATCTCCAGACTGATCTCCAATCGAAGACTCGTCTACAATCGAGCACGTGTGGGATATCATGGGACAAGAAGTGTGTTATGCGACTCTTCAACCAACAGCTATTACAGAACTACGTGGACAGGCCGAGAAGGTGTGGAATAACGTACCCCAGGACAGTACTCACCATCTCTACGATCGACTGGATGATAGCGTCAGTGACTGAACTGCTGCCAGTGGAGGTTACACCAGGTACTAATAAAGGTGTTTCAGCATGGGTCGGTACCTGCTACCTCAGAAACGCATATGCACTTTTGAACAATAAATCTTGAGTGAACTGGATACCTGTAAAAGGGCATACTAATGTTTTTTCCTGCAGTGTACATTCTCGAAATAATTTTCTCATTAATATGTCATGTAATCAAAGCGACCCTAGAGTCGACTGCACACGATCCAGAAAATACAGGGTGTTTCAAAAAGAACATACGTATTACAGAGTATTATGTTGTCAAAACTATCGATCGCTAAACAACGGCTCAGTTATTCGAGGAACAAATACATTTTCTAGTTTATATTCATTGCCGCTAGATGTCGGTTTGTCTTCTCTTGTTTGGTTACCGTCAGATATTGTAAAATGGCTACTCCCCAGCAGAAATCATTTTGTGTTCTCGAGTTTGCGAAGTGGAATTCCGCGATTACAGTGCAAAGACATTTCAGGGTGATTCCAAACTGATCCTCCGAATGCATGCAACATTCGCAGATGGTATCGACAGTTTGTAGACATAGGCAGTGTATGTAAAGGAAAGAGTACCCTCGTTTCCTAACGTGGTCCTACGAAATTAACCCGTCATACCAGTCGGGAGTTACAACTGCCTACAACAACAATTAGGCGTGTTTTGAGATGATTGGTTACGAAGCCGTAGTTACAACTGTTACGTCATGACGACAAACACAAACGCGTTGCATTTCTTGACGAGCTTCATAATGCTATTGACAATGATAACACTTTCTCCCATCGCATCGTTTTCAGTGATGAAGCGACTTTCCACCTTGTTGGGAAAGTAGACAAACACTGTGTTCGAATTTGGGGGCTACAGAACTCACATGCACACCCTGAACATGCATGAGATTCACCCAAAGTCAATGTGCGATCTGTTTACGACCCATTCTTCTTTGATGGAAACACGATTAATTGTCAGAAGTATCTTGTTGTGTTACAAAATTGGTTGTTTCCGAGGCTTAACGAGGACAACTTTATTTTTCAACAAGATGGAGCACGCCCTCACAGGAACGGCCAAGTACGTGACTATCTGAATGAATCTCTACAGAGTTGTTGGACTGGCCGTCAAACAGCCGTGACTTAGCACTTCTCAGCTTGCCTTCACGGTCACCGAATCTGACGCCCTATGACTTCTTCCTTTGCAGTTTCATTAAGGCAACGTCTATGCACCAACACCAGCACAGAATCGAGAAGAGTTGAAGAACCGGATCCATACTGCCATAACTACAATGACGGTGGACATGCAGGAATACGCGAGGAATTCGAGTGTCGATATGATATTGTTCGTTTCACAGGTGGAGCATATACTGAAGATCTGTAATATAAGCCCGAGAGACTCGTTGGTACGAGCACGGGGCTCACAACCCGAACCACACGCCACTGTTAAGCACTAATGAAGGACTGGGTCCCTTACTTCGATTGCACATAATTCATTAAGGTCAATCCAACACATTTATTTCAAATAACATAAATGAAGTTACATTTGAATCTGTCTGACATGAAACAGGAATAAAAAGAACAATTTCAAAAACACCTGATTTAATGCGTGAAGCGCGAGTTAAGCCACTAAACAGATAAAGTAAACAATTCACCGTAATTCAAAGAAAGAAAAACAAAATTGGATCAATACCCCCCCCCGACAAATGTCCAAAAAACCTTACAATACTACTCAAAAGAATACACTGAAGTGGGGAGCAATCGTTCTCCCAACATAACACTTCAAAATGAGTTCAATGACACAGCTCCGTGCCCCAGAAAACAGCAAGACATTCATACACTTATTTGACAAATACTCGTTAACATTATGCCACTACTGTTTGAACTGCAGTGTCCCAAAGAAACAGGCGCTTATTCTGAAAGAACAATTTTCTTTTACATATGTTTAAATTACAGCATTAAGGAATTCCAAATCTTTCCCCTTTCTAGGCGGAGGCTGAACCAGAAACACAGAATGCCAAAAAACACAGTTTTGCTGTGAAATCTTACAGGACACCCGGAAGCAGTAACAGACAAGGGGTCGGCACCCACAAATAACGCAAGCTAAGAGTCAGGCTGGGAGCACACCCTACGAGAACCTGTTCACACTATGCTCACCACAAACTGTAGACATTTCAGCCGAACATCCACTTGCGGTGGCTGCCAAAAGGACGAAGCAACCAACAGGCCCACGCCGTGCTTCTCACACAGGCACCTCAAATTGTACAAACATCTAGGCCAACACCAACTCCGGACTCCCCTCTCACTGCGAGGCTTGGCACAGTTTATATCAAATGCCTTCCAGGCAACCAGTAACCGCCGCAAGAGTTTCACGACTAGCAAACAGCCCCAGCGTAACAGGCATCACACATGTGCTTACGCCCGAGCCACAACTCCGCCAGTCTCACCGGCCGCCCCAAACCGACTGCCTCTCGCCGCCCCGCGCGCCCCCCGCCGAAAGCGCAAAGATGCTCATGCCCGGGGACGCGCCAAAGATAACAAGCCGATCGCTGATGATCGACCAGCGATCTGACCCACTCGTAAATGTGTGTCCGATGTTCCATGTGTGTGAATTCCTAAGGGACCAAACTACTGAGGTCTTCGGTCCCTAGATTTACACACTACTTAAAGTAAGTTATGCTATTAACGACACACAGACCTATGCCCGAGGGAGGACTCGAACATTCGGCGGGAGGGGCGGCACAATCCGTGACATGGCGCCTCAACCGCACAGCCAGTCCGCGAGGCATATTTCATGGTTGTATGTCTTACAATTTAATAAATATATGTCTTCGAAGTATGTATATTCTTTTTGAAACATCTTGTAATGTTTCTGATAACACCTCAGTCTGATGATGAGCCTGCATTGGCTCAAAAGTACACTGCCCGGAAAAAGAAAAAAAGGAAAAAGAAACAAATGAAGCACCCAGAAGGGGAGGAGGAAACAAACACTTTACGGGGTGAGAGGTTATCTGAAGTCATTGCAATGATTACAAAAGCGAGTCAAATTTACAAAGACCTTAGCAGCATAAGTCCTCTTACCAGTATGATGTTGCACCCCTCCCGGCCTGGATGCATGCACTAATACAGTAAAGAAGGGTGTCATGAAGGAGTCGTATCCCCTCCTGAACCTAGCTGGATATCCAGGCTACTGGTACTGGGGCAAATTTGATGTCAGATCTGGTCCCACACGTCGTATTGGGGGTGGATGTGGGATCTTCCTGGCCATCGGAACACTCAACATCACACAGACAAATGGTTCAAATGGCTCTGAGCACTATGGGACTCAACTGCTGAGGTCATTAGTCCCCTAGAACTTAGAACTAGTTAAACCTAACTAACCTAAGGACATCACAAACATCCATGCCCGAGGCAGGATTCGAACCTGCGACCGTAGCGGTCTTGCGGTTCCAGACTGCAGCGCCTTTAACCGCACGGCCACTTCGGCCGGCCATCACACAGACAGTTCATAGACACTATGTGCCATGTGTGGGCGAGCATTCTCCTGAAAAGTACACTACTGGCCATTAAAATTGCTACACCACGAAGATGACGTGCTACAGACTCGAAATATAACCGACAGGAACAACATGCTGTGATATGCAAATGATTAGCTTTTCAGAGCATTCACACAAGGGTGGCGCCGGTGGCGACACCTACAACGTGCTGACATGAGGAAAGTTTCCAACCGATTTGTCATACACAAACAGCAGTTGACCGGCGTTGCCTGGTGAAACGTTGTTGTGATGCCTCGTGTAAGAAGGACAAATGCGTACCATCACGTTTCGGACTTTGATAAAGGTCGGATTGTAGCCTATCGCGATTGCGGTTTATCGTATCGCGACATTGCTGCTCGCGTTGCTCGAGATCCAATGACTGTTAGCAGAATATGGAATCGGTGGGTTCAGGAGGGTAATACAGAACGCCGCGCTGGATCCCAACGTCCTCGTATCACTAACGCTCGAGATGACAGGCATCTTATCCGCATGGCTGTAACGGATCGTGCAGACACGTCTCGATCCCTGAGTCAACAGACGGGGATGTTTGCAAGACAACAACCATCTGCACGAACAGTTCGACGATGTTTGCAGCAGCATGGACTGTCAGCTCGGAGACCATGGCTGCGGTTACCCTTGACGCTGTATCACAGACAGGAGCGCCTGCGATGGTGTACTCAACGACGAACCTGGGTGCACGGATGGCAAAACGTCATTTTTTCGGATGAATCCAGGTTCTGTTTACAGTATCATGATGGTCGCATCCGTGTTTGGCGAAATCGTGGTGAACGCACATTGGAAGCGTGTATTCGTCATCGCCATACTGGTGTATCACCCGGCGTGATCGTTTAGGGTGCCATTGGTTACACGTCTCGGTTACCTCTTGTTCACACTGACAGCACTTTGAACAGTGGACGTTACATTTCAGGTGAGTTACGACCCGTGGCTCTACCCTTCATTGGATCCTTGCGAAACCCTACATTTCAGCAGGATAATGCACGACCGCATGTTCCAGGTCCTGTACGGGCCTT
Source organism: Schistocerca americana (assembly GCF_021461395.2). Taxonomy (NCBI): domain Eukaryota; kingdom Metazoa; phylum Arthropoda; class Insecta; order Orthoptera; family Acrididae; genus Schistocerca; species Schistocerca americana. The sequence continues at coordinate 257,401,440 of NC_060126.1, forward strand.
TCTGGATACAGAAAATGTTCGACTGCTGCCCTGTCCAGCACATTCTCCAAATCTCTCACCAATTGAAAACGTCTGGTCAATGGTGGCCGAGCAACTGGCTCGTCACAATACGCCACTCACTACTGTTGAAGCTGCATGGACAGCTGTACCTGTACAAGCCATCCAATCTCTGTTTGACTCAATGCCCAGGCGTATCGAGGCCGTTATTACGGCCAGAGGTGGTTGTTCTGGGTACTGATTTCTCAGGATCTATGCACCCAAATTTCGTGAAAATGTAATCACATGTCAGTTCTAGTATTATATATTTGTCCAATGAATACCCGTTTATCATCTGCATTTCTTCTTGGTATAGCAATTTTAATGGCCAGCAGTGCAGCTCCACAACACTGTCGCATGAGAGGTAATATGTGAAGACCCACAATGTCCTTGACGTACAGTTGTTCCCTCCGAGTTTCCTCACTCATTGCCAGCCCTGACCTGAACTTATAACTGATCGCCGTGCCTCTCCAAAACACTGGTCAAATTGGACCTCCCAGCAGGCAGCCACCATGCTAGCCAACGATGGTCCCCTGGGGTAGTGCAGAACCACGATTCATAACCGATCACAGTTCAACACCATTTATCAGCAGTCCATACTTCCCAGTCACGGCACCACCACCCCACGCTGCTGTTTGTATTGCACTGATAACGACAGCCTACACACGGGAGGGCAATTCCCTATTGCTGCTACTTTGCTCTGACCAATGGTGCGGGATGACGCAGAATGTTACAGGGATTTCATTACTTAATAGGTGGCTAGCACAGATGCGAAGGTGTTACAGTATGCTTGGTGCGCAATATGGCAATCCTTCCTTGAGTTGCTCAGACCAGAACCTCAGTGACGAGTATGCCTCGCCTCACCTTCCGATGCAATCCAATATCGGGTTTCTTCCACTTTCACGTCCGAAAGCCCCACAAATCTGGATACTGCACGATCCGTTTCAGCTAGCCTGCCACATGGAGACCCACTGTAAAGCCCCTTTAAAACTGTCTAATTTGCTCTTTAGCTCTGTCTCAAACGACTGCGCAGCATCTCGGTGTCCTTATCGGTGATTACTCAACATCTGACACTGTTCGCGCTCTTTGTACAGAAAGATTCAAATTTCCTATTATGGGCTTCTAGAGGTTGTAGAGGGGACTTAGTAGATGAAGTTTTTATAAGGAACCCTTGTCTGGAAATGCTCCATTAGATATCAGTTTGAGGATCGGATCACTTCCATTTCTCCCACTTCACAGTACGCACGCAGCAGAGACAACGAGCTCTGCTGCAGGATCACTTGGCATGGACACTGTTTCGGGTACTTGTCCTCGGGTTCTCTTTTACGTGATTAAGGACGTCCTCTTTAAAGTCGAGAGTCCGGGACGTCCATGGAGCACCATAGCCAATGCTCCCAGTTTCGAAAGTACCAATTTCTAAGAGCAGTTGTTGTAGTTGGACGAAGGCGTCATGTGAGGTCACGATTAGAACAGGGACTGACGTCGGCGCCCTCCTCTCAGCTTCTGTGCGCACCGTGAAGTGGGAGATTTGCTTGACAGATCGCCAAATTTATGTTACAGCCAAATCGTACATTTCCGGACATGGTTTCCTGATCAAGACCTCATCCTCAAAGTCTGCTCTACATCTCCTAGAAGCCTGTAATAGGAACTTTGAATCACCCCCTATATGTTACCAAGCCTGATAACAACAGTAAACATAAACAACACAAAAGCACTCTGGTGACCACTGCACCTATCACAGAGAACTGTAACTCCAATCATTTACGTACCCTCTGATGGTGTGTACGTGTACGAAGTTATTTTGGCATCTGACCGTGTCTTCTGGGTGTGTCACTTTTTTGTCCAGGAGTGTAGTTAATGGTGCAATGAATCACATTAAATTTAAAAAGCTCCTGGTTGCATACCACTAGTACATAACCCGCCAATTTAAATCACAATTGCCTTTCGTCATCCGTAACGGATATAACGTAGCTTGTAAGATTCGTCTGTTGCATATAGTAATAACTATCATAAAACTACAGGCTGTAGGAGATATAGACAAAGTTTCGTTTATTACCTCGAAAAAATGAAGCTACGTAAAGAATTTTTTTTCTTTGTTTGCAGGCACATGTCTGTAGTGATGGTGTATGAAGGGTAGTCAAATGAAAACCAAATACCCCCCACAACGAGACCATGCAATGGATCCGTACAAAAGTAAAGACATTTATCCCTCTGGAAGACGAGACGTTCATTTCCTGTTTCGTAGATCCATAACCGCACCCATTCTTGCACTTCCTCGTCGGAATGGAACCAACGTCCACGTACGCCTTTCTTCAAGTCTCCAAAGAAGTAAAAATCACACGGTGAAAGACACGGGTTGTACGGACGATGTTTTAGTGTTTCCCAACTATAAATTGTTGGAGTGTGTAGCCTCGTCCGACAGACAGCGAGGGGGGGGGGGGGGGGGGAGCTTATTATCATGCAACAGAATGATTCTCTCCGACAGCGTTCCGACATCTTGAGGGCAAACGGCAGAGCCAACAGAGGAAACATCCCACATTTGCCCCGGTAAAGAAATCTAAAGTTGTTCAAACAAGTTCTGATACGGTCATGATGACCTTCTTCGACTGCAGAAACCCGCTGCTATTCGCATTCCTCGAGTCTGGAATCACAATCAATGCGCAGCACTCTGAAGACACTTTGCAGGAACTGCGACGCACCATAAAGTCAAAACAATTAGGAGCCCTCTCGGACGAAATCATCCTGTTTCACGTAACGCCTGTCCCCACACTGCCAATCGGACAAAGGTGGTTGGGAAACACTGCAACATTGTCCGTACATCTCGGATCTTTCGCCATGTGATTTTCACATCTTTGGCGACCTGAAGAAAGATTGAAGTGGACGTTCGTTAGCTGGACAAGGAAAATCAAAAGTGTGTGCGATTATGTGTCCGTCAGCGGCCGACCACGTTCTAGGAAACAGGGACTGAACATCTCGTCTCCCAGTAGGATAAATGTCTTAATGCATGTGGTGATTACTTTTCAATGGAACCATTCCACGTTCCCATTGTGGCAGGTGTTTGGTTTTAAATTGAAATCTCTGGAAAAATATCGCAGCATGTGGCCAGGCAAGCCAAAAAAAAAAAAAAAAAAAAAAAAAAAAACGAATGGTGGAGACTATTAATGAAGTTAAATAGTGTATGGTAATTCGTTTTCTGCTCTTGAACTGAAACAACAATGCAAGAATCCGGGCTGAGTTGCACAACATTTTAAACATGTCAAAAGTCGTCGACGCTGGGTGCCGAGATTGCTTACAACTATTCAAGAAGCCCGACTACCCGAGACATCAGTGAAATGTTGCAGCCCTGTCAAGCCAATGCAAATGACTTGGTGTGCCTCCTAATCCCCATGGCGATAGCTGGCGTATTACTATGACGCCAAGACAACAAAGAAACAAAGCAAGCACTAGAAACAAGTGGAGAGACCAACTCCAAAAAAGGCGAATATTATGCTCGTATTTCGTAAATCGTCACAGGAGCACAGGGGTTAGACCTGGAGATATGGAGCATTTTTGATATTTTGGAAAATGAATACCGACTTTTAAGTAGCCGAAAGAACTTCCAGCTCCGAACCAGTTAAAAACGTACATAATAACTAATTTTAAGTCATTGTCTTGAAATAAAAACAGCTGATTAATTTTTGCTGCCACTCTAAAAAGTTTAGAGCGTAATTGTAAATTTCTGAAAGCTTACTTCTACCACAGCCAGGCAATAGAGGCCAGCTCAGCTGAAGAGCCAGTCAAGTAAACCACTGTGCATTATTGTTAACATCACATCAAAGCAGTACGGGTAGATGGGGTTTGCGACATTGGTCATGATTGAGGTGCATAGAACCGCTAGTGCCTGAAATGGGCTACCTTCTCATCCCTATCTGGAATTCATCCCTCATTGCAATATTCTTTGAATAGATCATTTTAGCTCGAATTCTTAACTTTCTGGACTTTATACTGTTATGTCTGTACCCAACTCCAGCAGTAACGTGCCTTTTAAAAAATTACTACAAATAAGTTTGCTATCTCAGATTAAGTTTCACATTAATATAATACCCGATTTATATCAGCAACTAAGGGGAACAAGCCATTTGTTAACATTTCAACTTTTTAATTTCGTGATATGAACTGTGCAGTCGTGTTGCACCACATATTCTTGAAACTTTACGTCTCCCCTAATTCTGACGATGGTTATTCATTATGGTTATTTAAAATGATAGCTCTACTTGAGACCAAACCGAAATACTGTTAATAATATTTCATTCAAAGTAATTTGCTTACAATTAACTAAAATGTAATTTAAATTGTTGTAAATTCATTGAAACTGTATATGAAATTAAGTAAACTTTTCCAAATTAAATATCAGAACATGTAGGGCAATATCTGGTCCAATTTTTGATGTAAGTAACTAAAATCATCCCATGACTTTTAGTTGTTACTTTGTAAGTCTTACATTCAACAATGTATTGGATTGTTTTGCTTTATAAAAAGGAAGTGAAGCATGAGCCACGAAGTCAGTTTGCATTATTGTCTTTCGGAAGCTGTTGGCGTGAGAGTTTTTCGGTGACTGTCAGACGGCCAATGTCCATTCCATCTATGTTCTTGATAACCAGTCACCATACATGGCAAAAGTGTTATACTCTGTGTTTTATTTAAAAGTTGTTACAACAGCAACGCAGAATTCTGATACCAAAGTTGAGTATCTCATCATATGGAGCACCTAATTTATTATGTAAACTTTCCTTAAATGAAATTGAAATTTTCTAGTTTTAAAAAAATGGTTCAAATGGCTCTGTGCACTATGGGACTCAACTTCTGAGGTCATCAGTCCCCTACAACTTAGAACTCCTTAAACCTAACTAACCTAGGGACATCACACACATCCATGCCCGAGGCAGGATTCGAATCTGCGACCGCAGCGGTCTCGCGGTTCCAAACCGTAGCGCCTAGAACCGCTTTTTTTTTTTTTTTTTTTTTTTAAATCTAATGAACCGCTGCAGGAGCAGGACGACGGGTAGGGCAGGGGTCGACACCCGAAGCCTGGCCATCCCGCCGCCACGCCCAAGCAACGTGTTCGAGTTCGAGGATCGAAGGATCAGGAAGAGGATTTAGTGGGTTTGTCGATGTTGTTTTATTTATTTATTTCTTTAATTTTTATAACATTTTTTTGTATTATAGATTTATTTTTGTTTCATTACAAAGAAAGATCCTACAACTGCCGTAGCCGAGCGTCCGAGTCGTCTTTTCGTTGTTGGGAGGGGTTCCCCCCTATTCCGTGCGTAGACGATCAATATGCTCCAGGATTCTTCTTCATTTTCAGCGTCTCATACCCGGAACGCCCCAGTGAGCAGGAGGATCCGCAAATAATGAACCTAAATAATTTGCGAAACGAGTTCTGTACTTCGGGTGGCGGCTGAAAGCTGCATGTGTCGTCATCAATAGGGACCAAAAGTCGAGTGTGCCTTTAGGAGCATAGCAAAATATGTAGTAAACGGCCATGCCTTTTAGCCAGTTAACGGCGTTCGTTCTGGTTGATGGAAAGTATACGCTGTCGGGGCGCAATACGTCATGAGGGGAGATAGACTCCGGCAATCGCCGCAAGAGTAATACCAGCATGCGCTGCGTCAGTAGCCAGCACTCGCTGTTCGCGGCACACGTCATACGGTGTGCATCCGAGTCAGCGACTGAGCATGTCGGACACAAGGGGTCGTCCGTCAGGTGTATGGAATGTAGCCTCTGACGAGTAGCGAACTTCCCATTCACAACCACGTACCACAATGAACGCACCGTCGTAGGTAGAAAAGGCGTGTGTACCGCTCGCCACACCGTGTTCCAGGCAACTTCAGGATGTCTGTGGGTGACCGTATTTACAGGTTGCTGCTGTTAATAGAGGCGATAATAGTCTTTTGTGCTGGGCTTCCGTGTCGTCAAAGTTCTGACCGTAAGTAGCTGAAGTCAATCAAGAACTCTCTGATGTGGGTGAGTGCCGGTGAAATGTGTCCTACAGAAATCGGGGGATGCAGAGAGTGTAGTGCCACTTCCGCTATCAGGGTGCCCGTCAGAGTGGCGTGGGCAGAGGTCCACTTGCGACGCATAGTGTTGAGATAAAGCGATCGCGCACGGTTATATACATGAATTAAACCGATACCGCCCGCCCGCTGCGGCAGTGTCAGGGTGGCGTATCGGACTTTAAAAACCAGACCGGTGCTTACGAAATGTCCATATGCTGCTTGAAATCTGTCGGCCATCGTAACCGTCAAGGGAAGGATATGCGCAAAACAGTTCAGTTTTGAGACAAGATAGGTGTTGACATAATGTGTTCTGAGGAGCATATCCAAGCGACGAAGTTTGTTGTCCTGCAGCAGAGCACGTGTCTGGTGTAGGAGCCGGCGGTACGTAGCCGCCGCCGTGCGGCGGACATTGCTATATAATTGCACTCCTAAACACTTGAGTACGGGCTCCTTGTCAAAGGGCACCGCCGTTGTGTGGGAAAGCCCCCCTCCGACATCCATGTATTTTGTCTTCTTCATGTTGATGACGCTCCCAGCGACCGCCCCGTACTGGCGCAGCCACTGTAGCGCCATATGCATTTCATCCTCTGATCTGGCCAGGAACACCACGTCATCGGCGAATGCACCACAACAAAAGGTCACGTCCCGCAAGGAGATACCAGTTAATCGCTGCTGTAGACCATGTAAAGCTGGTTCAAGCGCTGCAGCAAATAATATACCCGACAGGGGGCACCCTTGTCGCACTGACCGTCCAGCAACAATGTGACCAGACTGATAACCGTTGACCATCATGCGGGAGCGCGCTCCGTGGACCAGTCGAAGGACCACCTGTGCAGACTCCGGAGAGAGGCCCATGTGTTGCAAAACTACGCGTAAGAAGCCGTGGTCGACGCGGTCGAATGCGTGGTCAAAATCTACGGCAACAAGGGCGCCTCGTATTTTGCAGGCCGCCGTCAAAGCAATTACGTCGCGGCATGCTCCTAACGCCGTATGAATGTTGCTGACACCATCTAAACATGTCTGATCGGTGCGGATGGCTTTCCCGATAGCGGTATGGAGACGCGCGCGGAGGATAAGGGCGAAGATCTTGTAGTCGTTGTTGAGGAGTGTGAGTGGGCGAAAATCCTGCCACCTACAACCACCATTCGGTTTCGGAACTGGGATCAAGATGCCTTCTGTGAATTCTGTGGGGCAGTGAAATCAGGGCGGATCAGGTCTTGAAACATTTGGAGCCACTTGTCACCCATAAGGTGGTAAAAAGTGCGGTAGAATTCCAAGGGTAAACCGTCCGGTCCAGGCGACTTGTTCGATGCTCCACGTGCCAAGGCCGATGTCAGCTCGTCGGGTGTAATGGGCAACAGCAGACTATCATCGGGTGCCACGTCCCGAGGGGCGGAAAAATCGTGCAACAGCTCGTCATAATCACGTGCATTTCGCGGATCTTCCATGTACAAGGTCCCATAGTGTCTGGCGAACGTTTGCGCGATGTCCGTTTGTGTCAATGCGCGGCCGCCGTCCTCCGTGTTTACCGCCGTAATGAGCTTACGTTTGCGGTGGCGCCTCTCGCGCACAATGTGATACACTGACGCTGTTCCGTTGGGGATACAGTCTTGCACTCGCGCACGGATGCGGACACCTTCTAGCTGCTCTGTCCTGATGCGAAGTAGACGAGCTTTGATGCGTTGTACGGACATCTGACGTTCGGGAGACGGCGGTTGCGTCGCCAGCTCACGCAACGCTGTATAGTAAAATTCCGATGTTGCCCTTTGCCAGTTCGATCTGTCACGCCCGTAGGCCATCAAGGTCTTTCGGAGTGCAGGCTTGACACATTCCAGCCACCACAGCAACGTGGAAGCATACATGGGCAGGTGCCTGATACATCGACGCCACGTGTCAGTGACTGCTCGCCGACACGCTTCCTCGCGAAGGAGGGAGACGTTCAGCGTCCACGGGCCCCTGCTGCGTCTTGTGAGTTGCCGGGGCAAGGTGACAATGCAGATGTACGCGAGATGGTCCGTGAAGGCCGTCGGCCAGAGTTCTGCATCACGGGTTGCTGTGCGGAGGGCACGCGAGACGTATATCCGGTCCAGACGACTGGCAGAATGGCTGGTAAAGTGCGTATATCCACTCTGGGTCCCCTGATGTAAGAGCCATGTGTCGTGGAGCGCGAGGTCACGTATCAATGCTTGTAGAGCCGGGCATAGGACGTAATGCGGTATCAGGTCCTCGGGCCGCAGAACACTGTTAAAATCGCCGCCCACTATGTAATGGTCCATATTTCCTTGCAAAAGTGGGGCTACCTCCTCCGAATAGAAGACATGCCTGTCACCACGGTGCGAATTACCGGAGGGAGCGTAGACGTTAATGAGGCAGACTGCGCCAAGTGTGAGTGCGATGCCTCGCCCGTTCGGCAAGTACGTCGCTTCCGTCGCGTCTACGCTATCTCGGAGAAGGATTGCCGTTCCTCCTGCGCCATCACCTACGGGTAGGTTGTACGTGGTGTAGCCATATAGGTCTAAACGCAGCTCGGGACGGACCTCCTGGAGAAGGGCAATGTCCAAGTCTGCCGCTCTGATCATGTCGTGTAACATGCGGGTCTTGACAGTGGAGTAGACACCATTTACATTGACTGTTCCCACACGGTATGACTGAGACTTATCAAGTGGCGGAGGCAGTGTGCCGGTGCAAGCCCACAGTGATCTCACACACCACACACCACACAGCCATCCATCTGCATGCTGTGCATTACTGTGCCGTATGAGTCCCTGACTGGCAGAGCCCTCCGGGCTCAATGTCAGCCATGGGCTCTGGTTGAGATATCGATGTTTGCTGTGCATCATCTGCCTCCATATCGTCTGCCCAATCACCAAGAGACGATTGTGATGTCATTGGGAGCTGGTCGCTTTCACAGGAGCCCACATTTTGGGAGTCGACGCAATGCGCCTCGTTTTCTGGGCCACCAGATTTAGGAGAGTGTTCTTTGCCTTCAGGCACCTTCTGGTGAATGATGCCACTGGAGTCCTTTGCAATTGTGGGCGAGTCAACGAAGTCGATGTCTTCCGCCGGCTTCACATCCCTGTCCTGTTCTTCAGCTGACAATCGCCTCTTCTTGTGTCACTTGGGTGATTTTTGCTTTCGGGTCCGAGATTCGACATCCACTGGAGGGCGGGGCTCGACACAGTCTCGGTCGCTAGGAACCCCGGTGTCTGATCCCGACAGTGCCGATGGCTGGGTGCCCACGACGCTGCGGTGGGCAGAGGCTGTAGGAACCTCTGCACCGTTGGGCTGCGGCGTCGTCGACGGCGCTGACTCTCCAACGGAGCTGGCAGCGGCTTGAGGAGGTAGCAGGTTTTGATCATCCATCACATCATGTCGTGCCGCCTCCACATATGTTAGCGGGAGAGAGGTCATAGTGGATCGTTTGGGAAGTTCATTGCGGGGCACCTGAACGAGGCGGCGCTGCAGACACTCATTTCTAACATGGCCCTCCTGGCCGCAGCTCGAGCAGGTCCTCGGTTGTCCATCATATATAACAATTGCGCGGCAGCCACCAACGAAAACATATGATGGAACGTGCTTCTTAAGTTCTATGCGCACTTGTCGTACCCTGTTAAGGACAGGGTACGTTTCGAATGTGTTCCATTTCTCCTCTGTGTGGCTCAGAACTGTGCAACTGTGCCGTATGGCCGCAGCGCATCAACGACTAGGTTGGCAGGAACTTCGAACGGTAGTTCAAAGATGCGCACGGTACGCACCCCCAGACCAGCATAGTCAACTCCTACCACGCTCACGTTACCGTCGGCGTGACAGAAGCGAAAGCCGTTTGCAGATCGTTGGAGTAATCTGTCGCAGGCCGCTTCGTCAATCAGTTTGAGGCACACTGTGCTGGTTACAATAGACAGATGAATTCCTACCAGTTCTTGTGGTTCTACGTGCATGATGTCTCGTAGAAACCGTTCAATTTCATGGGCCTTCGGACTCGTGTACGATGCGTTGAACGTTAGTTTGATTGTAGCTTTTCGATATGAGAACGCCATGTCGGGTCGGTACAGGTACTATACCGCAATACAACGACGCGACCGCGCGCTAGCGGGTAAACAACAACACCTGCGGAGCACTGCTCGGCGCTCCGAGCCCGTCCGCACGGTAACACGGCTGAAAGCCTACTGGCTGCGTCAACTAGAGCTGAGCAGCCGTATCCATGCCCGAGGTAGGATTCGAACCTGCGACCGCAGCGGTCTCGCGGTTCCAAACCGTAGCGCCTAGAACCGCTCGGCCACTCCGGCCGGCTTCTAGTTTTAACTCGTCTTTGCGCTTGTGAATGGTGGAAACCCAAACTACTAAGTGGGTCCGATAGCATGATTGAGAATTCACTATTACACTGTCCAACTACACTCAGAACTGGCGTCAGTGGTAATTAAAATGTTTCCCTCTTGTTACATTTAAGGGTGGCATTTTATGCCGCAACACAATGTGACCAAAAGTGAAGTAACTTGCGTGCTACCGAGAAACTCATCGGTTGCAAATATAACCAGGCCTACCAAACGATGCTCTCTACAGAGCGAGCTAGGAAAAGCTGACACAACAAGCAATAAGATAAACTCACTTGTACCCCCAACACCACTCCTGTGGGACTACATCAGAAGCGTAGCTGTAAGCGTGTAAATAGACGAGCTTAGGGGATTATGGTATTCTGTTGTGCCGTCATACTGTCTGACTGGAGAGAATGACGGATTTTTGAGTTTCAGAGACTTCACGACTAATCCTTCGTGATTAAGATATTCTGGCTGCCTGTCAGCTGATTAACTTGTCCAGTTCCGCCATGAGCCTCGTTACACCTGTAGCAGGACGGCTACGGGACTTGGGAAATTTCACCGATGTGCGAGTTAGTCTGCAGACAACTGCCGCCCCTGAGGGACTTCGGCTGACGGACTGCACGCTCTCTATGATCCGACTGTGGGAGGTGTGCCGTAGCGGCGTCCTATCCGCCTACACGCCATTGGTCACTATCCTGGTCGACTCCAAGGTGGGGGGGGGGGGGGGGAGTGACCGAGGCGTTGTTGCTTGGCACCAAACAACGAGTGTCGGCTATCCCACCCAAGCGCACGACATGCAGACCACGAGTACGTGCGGGGCTGCCTAGCAGGGACAACTCTGGAAGACTTGGGCGGGTCTCGCTCTTTCTTTGCGTCTGGTGATACACACGGCACCGCGGCAACTGCTGGCCACGATCCGGGACACAGTCACAGGTCACAGGTCCCATCGGGGAAACAATGCATTCTACAATCGGCTGCTTTTGTACGCACGCAGTGTGAGCCTGAGGCCGGACGGAGTGCTGTATAAGGCTGCCTACATCAACACTTGTCAATACACATTCTTTAACTGCACGCCAATGTGTGAATCTCCAGTTTCCTGACGCGTAGTGACCTGGAATAGGCCGGGTCGTTTCACTCTTGATCCCAGGTTTATGGGCACCCTCGGACAGCTCTCAACGCATGGCACTTTGGTGCTGCCCCGTAAACGAAAATAATCGCTCGTGACACGCGAGACTCAATTTAGGAATAAAACGCCAGGGGCGCGGCAGTAAACTCACTTGCCATGATAGTCGATTGAGACAAGACAGCTGCTTGTGAAAAAAGGGGGCGTCGGACGGCGGAAACTGTAAACTGTCAATCTAAACGTTGCTTCCAACAACAAGCTCTGTAATCATTTACCCGACTACCAGATTGAGTCACAAGATCAGTTTGGACTGCCACTTGCTGCTAATCGCGAGTGTTCACAAAAGAAAGCTGCGTAACTTTAGCATTGTATGTCAAGAAGACAACGCTTCATTTTATCTTACGAGTCTCTAAGCATGCGTCATAGAACATAGGAGAACCTATGACTGGGCTGCCAAACAGATGTCCACCAGTGATTGCTGCCTACGAACTGTGAGTTATCGTCGAAGCGCCTTTCTTGTCATTGTCCTAGGAAACCATCTGATACCTGTCTGACTCGATGGCTCTGTGTAAGTTCACACCGCACTTCGTGACGTCTTTTTGAAATACCACAGAAGTTTGGTGTTCGTTATGTTGTCGTTCAGGTAGAAAATGTAAATATTAATATCATCCGAACGTGTTACATGTTTCGTGGTTTTAAAATTGTTCTTCTGAAGTGATGTTCTGTTCACAAATATGTGTGTCTTTAAGGTATCGTATGCCACTTTGGAGCTTTGCGTGTCCCTAAGCTATCCCAGTTACCCATCCGGCGAAATGGCAGCTACAGCTTAACGTGAGATACGAACTACGTGTCGTTTACGGCGACTCCTAACATGGTTGAGAGGTGAAGTCTAGGTTAAAACGCAGACTGAAAAATCCGTGGTCCGACCGGGATTCAGTACCGCGAACTCTAGGCTGCCAGAGACGCCCTTTACCACCAGACCACCAGATTTTACTTTGTGCATTTGCATCGATGGGCCGTTGAGGATATGGAAGTCAATGGCAGTCAATGGCTCTGAGCACTATGGGACTTAACTGCTGTGGTCATCAGTCCCCTAGAACTTAGAACTACTTAAACCTAACTAACCTAAGGACATCACACACATCCATGCCCGAGGCAGGATTCGAACATGCGACCGTAGCGGTCGCGCGGTTCCAGACTGCAGCGCCTACAACCGCTCGGCGAGGATATGGAAGTTACATGTAAATACTTAATGGGGGTGGTCGTGCACCGCACCAAATCTGTCTGGAGTATCCTTTACCTAAAGTCGACCCGACACGGATCACATACACCGGATATCACAAATTCGTATACCGAAAGCTACGTTGTAGAATACTTATCACAATGTCCTGGTCATGTTACAATATGAATTCGGATAAAATAATTTTTTTACATAAATAATAAATTAAGCAATACTTTTAGACTGCAGACATTGGCGAATTATGGAACTGATAAGTAGTTGTAGGGGAACCCAGATGGACATAAACACTGTTGAGTCGTGGTGTTTCGAAGAGGGAAGCCTCATTGTCTCATCGAAATTGGGCGACTTGTTTAATGCCATTGATAAGCTGGAATCTCAAGAAGTATTCACCAATAATACTTTAAACAAATGTGAAGAAAATATATCAGTGCCTTTCAAAAGCCAAGACACATTTACACGTAATTCGAACAGTTATTCTTGTACCGTCCGACACAGTTACATGTAATTCGAATAGTTATTCTTGTATCCCTCCGACACAGTTACATGTAATTCGAATAGTTGTTCTTGTACCTCTCTCGTAATTCTTATTACACTGTTAAGTCTCAGTATTTTTTGGGCCTTTATTGTAGTATGTTAGTAGGACAGTTGAGAAACCTATTCGGTGAACTAACAAGCTGGGTCTGTTGTTACTACCTAAAGAACGTTGTTGAGTGTTTTTCTTTTCGCTTGGTACCCGAAAACTACTGGCACACAGTGAAAAGTGCACGCTGCTGCTGCAACATTGGTCTTTCGACACTCTTGCATTTACAAACTTGTCCAGGCGGTCGAACCCGGACCGGCCACCTCTTTCAGTTAGTCACGCAGGTTAGTCACCCGAGATCGTTCCACTTACTCGGAAAGACACAAAAACCTAAGCATGAGAAACCACAAACAGGGTTCTTATATTCATTTATTTTAATGACTCATTCTCAGCTTCCATTTTCCTTTTCCTTCAACTTCGTCTTATTTATGGTGTATTCAGAAATTTCATGAAAAAAAAACAAAAAACAAAAAAACGTATGCTGCTATCGGCGTCTTTTCCATGTGAAAATATTTGTCTTCAAGCGATTGTCAGACCCTTCGCAAAATAAAATTACCTGTCCACATGTTGCCGAGCTTGATTCGACTTTGCTGCAGAAGTTCCAGTGGGAAGCCCACACACATACTCCATAACGTCCCGATCCCTCCCCATGCTATTATCATATTTTTCGAGTCCTGAAGAAAGACATTCGTGGCCGTCAATTTAGTGAGGAAGAAGAGGTTGTAAGTAGGCTGTTTAGGTTTTTATGTTGGTAACGCCACGTAGCGCTCTATATGAAAATCACTGACTGTGCTGTGAAGTCTGTGGCTGGTTTGCATTGTTGGAATATTTGCTATTGTAGTGTTGGGCAGTTGGATGTGAACAGCGTGTAGCGCTGCGCAGTTGGAGGTGAGCCACCAGCAGTGGTGGATGTGGGGAGAGATATGGCAGAATTTTAAGAGCGGACGATCTGGAAGCGTGTCCGCCAGAAAGAGTAAATTTGTAATACTGGATATCATGAACTTATATATATATATATATATATATATATATATATATATATATATATATATATAATGACTTTTGAATATTATTACGGTAAATACATTGTTTGTTCTCTATCAAAATTTTTCATTTACTGACTATGCCTATCTGTAGTTAGTGCCTTCAGTAGTTAGAATCTTTTATTTAGCTGGCAGTAGTGGCGCTCGCTGTATTGCAGTAGCTCGAGTAACGAAGATTTTTGTGAGGTAAGTGATTCATGAAAGGTACAGGTTATTGTTAGTCAGGGCCATTCTTTTGTAGGGATTTTTGAAAGCCATATTGCGTTCCGCTAAAAATATTGTGTGTCAGTTTAGTGTTGATCAGAATAAGTAAAGAAAGAAATGTCTGAGTACGTTCAGCTCTGCTCAGCTGTTTGAAAATCAAATAACGTAAGAGGTTTACCAGCACAGTAATTCATAAATTTTTCCAAAGGGGGCGTTTAAGGTGCACGCCTGTACACAGTCATGGTTCGTAGGCAACCCGCTAACATTTTCCATGAAGGCACTGGCAGTCTTGCCTCATCGTCCGATAAATGTGTTAACAGTTACGGCGATTACTTTCGAAATACACACATCAAAAGAAGTTTGCATCACCTCGGTTCCGAGAGTTCCGGAACCTGTACAGCAAATTGGAATAGAGATCAACATAAACATCATTTCCGCCCTTTTTATTGCTCATGAAAACCACACATTGCATGTTGTTCCACCATACAGCGAGAGACCTTCAGAGGTGTGGTCCAGATTGCTGTACTCACCGGTACCTCTAGTACCCAGTAGCATGTCCTCTAACATTGATGCATGCCTGTATTCGTCGTGGCATACTACCCACAAGTTCAGCAAGGCACTGTTGATCCGGATTGTCCCACTCCTCAACGGCGATTCGGCGTAGGTCCCTCAGAGTGGTTGGTAAGTCACGTCGTCCATAAACAGCCCTTTTCAATCTATCCCAGGCATGCTCGATAGGGTTCATGTCTGGAGAACACGGAGGCCACTCTACTCGAGCGATGTCGTTATCCTGAAGGAAGTCATTCACAAGCTGTGCATGATGGGTGAGCGAATTGTCGATGGAGACGGCCGCCTCGCCATTATGCTGCCGATGTGATTGCACTATCGGTCGGAGGACGGCATTAACGTGTCGTGAAGCCGTTATGGCGCCTTCCATGACCACCAGCGGCGTACGTCGGCCCCACATAATGCCACCCCAAAACAGCAGGGAACCTACACCTTGCTGCACTCGCTGGACAGTGTGTCAAAGGCGTTCAGGCTGACCGGGTTGCCTCCAAACACGTCTCTGACGATCGTCTGATTGAACGCATATGCGACACTCATCGGTGAAGAAAACGTGATGCCAATCCTGAGCGGTCTATTCGGCAAGTTGTTGGGCCCACCTGTACCGCGCTGCATGGTGTCGTGGTTGCAAAGATGGACCTCGCCATGGACGTTGGGAGCGAAGCTGCGCATCATGTAGCCTATTGCGCTCAGTTTGAGTCGTAACATGACGTCCTGTGGCTGCACGAAAAGCATTATTCAACTTGGTGCCGTTGCTGTCAGGGTTCCTTCGAGCCATAATCCGTAGGTAGCGGTAATCCACTGCAGTAGCAGCCCTTGGGCGGCCTGAGCGAGGCATGACATCGACTGTTCCTGTCTCTCTGTACCTCCTCCACGTCCGAACAACATCGCTCTGGTTCACTCACAGGCGGCTGGACATTTCCCTAGTTGAGAGCCCTTCCTGGCACAAAGTAACAATGCGGACACGATCGAACCACGGTACTGACCGTCTCGGCACGGTTGAACCACAGACATGAGCCGTGTACCTCCTTCCTGGTGGAATGACTGGAACTGATCGGTTGTCAGACCCCCTCCGTCTAATAGGCGCTGCTCATGAATGGTTGTTTACATCTTTGGGCGGGTTTAATGACATCTCTGAACAGTGAAAGGGACTATGTCTGTGATACAATATCCACAGTCAACGTCTATCTTCAGGATTTCTGGGAACCGGGGTAATGTAAAACTTTTTTTTTATGTGTGTAATAAACAGTTTGGAAGGTAGGAGACGAGATACTGGCAGAAGTAAAGCTGTGAGTACCGGGCGTGAGTCGTGCTTCGGTAGCTCAGTTGGTAGAGCACTTGCCCGCGAAAGGCAAAGGTCCCGAGTTCGAGTCTCGGTCGGGCACACAGTTTTAATCTGCCAGGAAGTTTCAGTTACCTTGCTCATTTTCCATCTTGCACCTCTTCATTTGAATGCTCCTTATCCTGTCAGTGGTACACTACTGGCCATTAAAACTGCTACACCACGAAGATAACGTGCTACAGACGCGAAATTACACCGACAGGATGAAGATGCTGTGATATGTAAATGATAAGCTTTTCAGAGCATTCACGCAAGGTTGGCGCCGGTCGCGGCACCTACAACGTGCTGACGTGAGGAAAGTTTCCAACCGACTTCTCATATACAAACAGCAGTTGACCGGCGTTTCCTGGTGAAACGCTGTTGTGATGCCTCGTGTAAGGAGGAGAAATGCGTACCATCACGTTTCCGACTTTGATAAAGTTCGGATTGAAGCCTATCGCGATTGCAGTTTATCGTATCGCGAAATTGCTGCTCGCGTTGGTCGAGATCCAATGACTGTTAGCAGAGTATTGAATTGGTGGGTTGAGGAGGGTAATACGGAACGTTGTGCTGGATCCCAACGGCCTCGTATCACTAGCAGTCGGACGACAGGCATCTTATCTGCATGGCTGTAACGGGTCGTGCAGCCACGTCTCGATCCCTGAGTGAACAGATGGGGACGTTTGCAAGGCAACAACCATCTGCACGAACAGTTCAACGACGTTTACAGCAGCATGGACTATCAGCTCGGAGACCATGCCTGCGGTTACCCTTGAAGCTGCATCACAGACAGGAGCGCCTGCCATGGTGTACTCAACGACGAACCTGGGTGCACGAATGGCAAAACGTCATGTTTTCGGATGAATACAGGTTCTGTTTACAGCATCATGATGGTCGCATCCGTGTTTGGCGACATGGCGGTGAACGCACATTGGAAGCGTGTATTCTTCATCGCCATACTGGCGTATCACCCGGCGTGATGGTATGGGGTGCCATTGGTTACATGTCTCGGTAACCTCTTGTTCGCATTGACACCACTTTGAACAGTGGACGTTACATTTCAGATGTGTTACGACCCGTGGCTCTACCCTTCATTCGATCCCTGCGAAACCCTACATTTCAGTAGGATAATGCACGAGCGCATGTTGCAGGTCCTGTACGGACCTTTCTGGATACAGAAAATGTTCGACTGCTGCCCTGACCATCACGTTCTCCAGATCTCTCACCAACTGAAAACGTCTGGTCAATGGTGGCCGAGCAACTGGCTCGTCCCAATACGCCAGTCACTACTCTTGATGAACTGTGGTATCGTGTTGAAGCTGCATTGGCAGCTGTACCTGTACACGCCATCCAAGCTCTGTTTGACTCAATGCCCAGGCGTTACCAAGGCCGTTATTACGGCCAGAGGTGGTTGTTCTGGGTACTGATTTCTCAGGATCTATGCATCCAAATTGCGTGAAAGTGTAATCACATGTCAGTTGTAGTATAATAAATTTGTCCAATGAATACCCGTTTATCATCTGCATTTCTTCTTGGTGTAGCAATTTTAATGGCCAGTATTGTATATGTGTTCCAGTTGTCACGTCTACCTTTGAATTCCCCTGACAATTTCAGTGGTGTATATGTTTACTGCCAGCGAAATGTGTTACGAATAGTTGTAGCGGTAAAGAATTGATAAACTGAAACGTTAAGCCTGATATTGATTTTTTTATTTTTTATTTTATTATTATTTTTGAGCTTTTCCTCATTACAGAGGCTTATCTCCAACATAATAATTTACTTGGAAATTACAATACAAACAATAAACGTTCTTAAACTATACTCTCAAAATATTTCTCCAGGTGTTTCGATCTTGCGTGTCCTCTTCCTCTGCGCCCATTCTCCTCATTGTGTGCTGTACATTTTGGAGCCAGGTGGTCACAGGTCGTCCTCTTCTTCTTCTCCCCTCCGGTTCCCACTCCAGTGTCAATTTTGGTATTCTGGCTTCCTCCATTCGTCGTACATGCCCGTACCACTGTAATTTCTTCCTATCCATTACGTCATATATTCTTTCTTTTATTTCCATTCTCCTTATTACTTCGGTGTTCCTTATCTTTTCTTTCCTGGAGATTCTTGCCGATCTTCTCCCCTTATTTTTATTTATTTATTTATTTTTTGCAAGAACGAAAATGTAGTAAGCGATAAAGTTTTCGTTTCATGACGTGGGGATTTGAGTGAGAAAAAATTTAGAAAAATTTAAATTACCGTAATGTTTTTAGAAGTCGCTAAGTGCTCTCTTTCTCGAATAGCATATGAATTTGTGCACCTGGAATTACGCTGATTCATTGTGTTAAAGCTTTAAAGTAAGATTATACATCTTATTGAGTAAATTATGACCACAATTTAAGTTTTTAAATTCACTATTTAATTATATAAAATACTGAAATCCAAATTTTTCTTGCCCTTGGAAGTCATTAGACAGACAACCTACGACTGCGACTTTGCACCGTTTCAGCCGTTTAGAGATACAGATAGGTCAACAAATGACCACATATACATAAATAATTCCGTAATTAAATGAAATGTATTTGCTGTTGTGATTATAAGCAACCATGAGCTGTATAATGGAATGACGACACTAAAAACAGGTGCCGGACTGGGACTTGAACATGGATTTTCCGCTTATCGCGAGTGGTCGCCATAGTATTAGGCTATCCGTGCACGCTTCGCGGACGGACTCAAGTTTTCATAGTCGTCAGCCATGTGTGTACAACCTTCACTCGTACATCCATTACGTATATTCCCGTATAGGGGAGGCATTTTAATTTAATGCCGCTTGCCTGGTGTCGGCGGATAAATAGAGGCCGGTTTTGCAGTGCCTGTACTGCTCATAAGTAGGATGCAATGTTCCTTCGTACGTCTGAAAAGGACAGGCCCTGCCATACAGTGTCTCGTAATTAGTTCAGCGTTCTGCTGAAAACTGAAGTGAGACGCCTTATCCTTAACGTCTTGCTTAAATTGACAGTCCCTGCAGTAATCTCACTTGATAGGTCAGAGTTTTAGCAGTGTGAAGAAGTCACCAGAAGAGCATGATGTAAGTGACATGTAACTAAAGCCGATGCGAACTCAAAATTTCAAACTAACTTAGTCAAATGTATAGCCACATAAACAGATAAGATTAAGGCTGTTCCCATGTCACAATATTGGCACTGTTCGTTACAGGCCTAAAGCTCTTGACGTCCTGGGCGAGAAGCTGCTCAGAACGGCGTCCGCTCGGCCAGTAACTGCGCAGTTCACAGAAATGATGCAAATTCAAGTAACAAGTGCACTGGTTTTTAGACGGTTTTCCATCTGCCTCGGCCAATGCGGGCTTGTTCCCCTTATTCCCACTCATCTACACTATATCTGCGATTGCTGCGCAAACAAGTTCTCCATGTACGCGTACACCACCATTACTCTACCACGCAAACATAGGGGTTACACTCGTGTGGTGTGAGACGTTCCCTGGGTGGTTCACCGGGGGCCGAACCGCACAATAGCCCTGGGTTCGGTGTGGGGTGGCGGAGGGGTGTAGTGGACTGCGGTAGTCGTCGTGGGGTTGTGGACCACTGCGGCTGCGGCAGGGACGGAGCCTCTCCATCGTTTCTAGGCCCCCCGGTTAACATACAGTACAATACAGCAAGTGCACTAAAGCGAGACACCTACTGTTGGATTCGGCGAAAGAGTGTTTCAGTCTCTGTGTCTAAGGTCACGAATTCGATACTCTAAGGTTTGTTTCCTGATTGCCCTTATCATTTTTCTGTTACCAATCGCTTACCTCTGCCACTGTAATGAGTTTCTGAAAAATACTAAGTTGCACCATAGTTCGTAATTCGCGTTGAATTATACAGTAGCTCTCTGTACCTACGTCAGTTCACATAGAGAATGAAGGGAAGAACGTACTATTTCCAATAACCCACTTAGTGCACCACTAAGGACTTTGGCGTTCGGGTTGAGAACCATTTCCTTTACTCAAACAGCAACACAAAAGACGAAATTGTAAACGACCGCGAAGAAGTTCTTTACAGCATGAAGGAAGTGTTACAAAAGGAAACTTTTCAATAAAGGTTTCAAAATATGGATTTTCTGACTCTGTTCTGCTGGAAGCCTATCGAAAATAGAAACTATAGAAGTGTAATGTGAGTTTTGTGTGTGTGTGTGTGTGTGTGTGTGTGTGTGTGTGTGTGTGTGTACACTTTGGATCGACGTAAGAATCTCTTCATAGACTCAACACACAATGAACCCAGTGTTACGCATAAACGGTTTAATTTGAAGATCCCTCTGCGCCATAATACACGGTTACTATTAATGATTGCCCGCATCTCGTGGTCGTGCGGTAGCGTTCTCGCTTCCCACGCCCGGGTTCCCGGGTTCGATTCCCGGCGGGGTCAGGGATTTTCTCTGCCTCGTGATGGCTGGGTGTTGTGTGCTGTCCTTAGGTTAGTTAGGTTTAAGTAGTTCTAAGTTCTAGGGGACTGATGACCATAGATGTTAAGTCCCATAGTGCTCAGAGCCATTTGAACCATTATTAATGATTCATCCGTTTTCGAAGCTCTGTAGTTTCCAAAGTATTTCACTTACGCATGAATGCAACTGTAAACTCGCCAAGTTTGCATTTTGCATACTAGAAATGTTCTATGACTGCCCTCTCGTCATCCAAGTGGTAGTCAAGTTCGTTCCATACCTTGTGCAGCAACAAAAAATGGTTCAAATGGCTCTGAGCACTATGGGACTCAACATCTATGGTCATCAGTCCCCTAGAACTTAGAACTACTTAAACCTAACTAACCTAAGGACATCACACACATCCGTGCCCGAGGCAGGATTCGAATCTGCAGCCGTAGCGATCGCGCGGTTCCAGACTGAAGTGCCTAGAACCGCTCGGCCACCCCGGCCGGTTGTGCAGCAACAGCTGAACTGAACTGTTACAGTGTTCTTGACACAGGGGTAGGTAAACACTGTCCTTATTAGAAACCCTAAAGGAAAGTGTCACAAGGCGTTGATCAGGCGACCTGGGAGGCCATCAGAACTGACACACGTCAGCTTCAGGCGCAGCTCATAATCTTCTGGTTTTAACTGGCGCACGAGCTGCAGACGATACAGTTTGAAATTTAGCCGCATTCGCAAAATCTTCCACACAGTTTGCTGCGGTGTTCCAAGTTCGCGGCTTGCGCGGACCTTTGACTTTTTTCCTCACTCCGTACGAAACTTTCCCTCGCCCTCTCCACGGATGCATATGGCACGCTTGGTCGATTAGTACTTTTCTTTTTACAGAGACAACGAGTGTCCCTAAACTGTAAATATCAACGTA
This sequence comes from Schistocerca americana, assembly GCF_021461395.2. Lineage (NCBI taxonomy): Eukaryota > Metazoa > Arthropoda > Insecta > Orthoptera > Acrididae > Schistocerca > Schistocerca americana. The sequence goes on from NC_060126.1 coordinate 257,423,234, forward strand.
CAATGCTCCGTTTACGTTACGATTGTCTTCCATAATTCCCCTGAATGCACGCTACATTAGTATAAGAGATAAACATCTCGCATATTCCGACACACGGAAACTCTTTTCTTGTCTTGACGCCATTTCATCAAGCCACCGCACTCGTACGTCAACTGATGAGCATAATGCAAACTCGGCGAGTTAACGGTTCTATTCACGCCTCAATGATATTTGAAACCTGACATTGCCCGAGTGTTTATTTATAGCTATGCCCGAGACTTCGCACGTGTGTTTATTTTTTAATTATAAAGCTTCTTTTATGCCGGTTCAGTCTTTCTCGGCGTATTCCACTGATGAGTTCTTCTCGAGTTATCAGCCGAGTGGTGACGTCGTCTTGTCGCAACGTTTCAGTGAGTTTCGAACCTAACATCTTCTGACTTCGCCAGAAGATGATGGGTACGAAACTCATTGAAACGTTGCGACAAGACGACGCCACCACTCGGCTGATAACTCGAGAAGAATTCATCAATAAAGCTTCTTTGTATACAATGTCTGAAGTAGTATGATTGGGAACACGAACAAACAGCTTGTATGCTTCACTAATACGGCAGAAAGCCATGTAGAGCTGCCGTTCGAAAACCCAAACCTGGTACACGCCCTCTATGGCCTTGTGCTTTCTGTATAGTCATGGCATAACATAAGCTCATTAGGAGCTCTGCACGTTTAAAGTGAAACGGTAAATGGTTAGGAATTAATAGGGATTCAGGGCATAAAAACTCGTTCACCTAATCCACATCCCATCACTATCATGTTTCTAAAGAGTGAGTTAAAGCCTGATGTTACGCGAGCTGCAGCAAGTATTTTGCCACAATCTTCACTGAATTTCTGAGACCACATCGTCCTCAGACTTTTAGATGTTCTGCTGTATTCAGGAAAACTCCACCATTGTCTAGACATTTTTATTCCTATATAAAAAGAAATGAAACAGTAATGAGTAGGCACCTAAATCACAAAGGAACCTTAATAAAATCGTTTTATCTAGCAAAGAATATAAATAAAACCCATCGACAGAAGCAATGGTAATGTCGTTAAGTTTTTAAGCGGAAGTAGAAAATCCACATATTCTATCCAAGTAAATTCAGTGTTACTTTGTATTTGTAAAGGTAAGACTGCGGCTCTTAATTCTGTCTGTAACATGAATTTCCGAAAATACTCCTGTCGCTAAGGTGGAGTCAAATTTAAATAAAAGCTATCAAAAGAAGCAAAGCGATGTCGTTTAAGCTCTCAGTACACACAGCAAAATCAGTGAACCCTCATATCCTAGCCAAATATATCCGCTGTTACTTATTGAGGTGCCTAACTCTGCTGCTGATGTAAACTTCCGAAAATTCGTCTGCCACGGAGTTTAAAAAACCAACAGCGCCATCTATTGGTTCTTTGGCGTACTACGAAACTAACAGTGCCCCCTCTTTGACGTATTACGCTGTGGTGATTAAACATCCAAACAACTAACCATGTTCGCCTCAGCAGCGCAGCGGATTGCTCACCGAAGGGGCCTAGGTTTGCTTCTTGGCCAGATCAAGAATTTATTCTGCTCGGGGCTGGGTGTTATGTCGTTCTTACATTACTATTGTCATAGCTGACATTCACTGTTAAGATGGCTGTATGTACACCTCCCGAATGACAACTTTTTTAAAGAAACTACTAAACTGAGCAGACGGTTTTAGATAAAACTTTAAATTGAAATATTTTTTCCCTGTTCCGGTTCTGAAGAAATAAAGCCTTTATGTTGCCCCAAGTTACTCTCTGATTACCTGTGAAAAGAATGTTGAAACGGACAAGCAGAGAGACACGACAATTTCACTATTTTATTGTTAGTATAAACCTAATACTGCGGAAAATATAAATCTTTGAAAACGAGTGAATAATTTATAGTAACTCCGTACGTTCATTGATTCAGTTATATTGAAAGCATCGTTACAGATTGAAAAGACACGTGCCGGACAAGCAGTGATATGTGTATCCCGAGAGCAAGTCGTCCAGATATGCTGTCTACTAATAGTCTGTAGTAGGAATTAAAATCCATGGAGAAGAAATAAAAACTTTGAGGTTCGCCGATGACATTGTAATCCTGTCACAGGCAGCGAAGGCTTGGAAGAGCAGCTGAACGGAATGGACAGTGTCTTGAAAGGAGAGAATCAAGACGAACATCAACAAAAGCAAAACGAGGATAATGGAACGTAGTCGAACTAAATCGGGTGATGCTGCGGGAATTAGATTAGGAAATGAGACACTTAAAGTAGTAAATGAGTTTTGATATTTGGGGAGCAAAATAACAATGATGGTCGAAGTAGAGAGGATATAAAACATAGACTGGCAATGGCAAGGAAAGCGTTTCTGGAGAAGAGAAATTTGTTAACATCGAGTATAGATTTCAGTGTCAGGAATCATTTCTGAAAGTATTTGTATCGAGTGTAGCCATGTATGGAAGTTAAACGTGAACGATAAATAGTTTAGACAAGAAGAGAATAGAAGCTTTCGAAATGTGGTGCTACAGAAGAATGCTGAAGATTAGATGGGTAGATCACATAACTAATGAGGAGGTATTGAATAGAATTAGGGAGAAGAGAAATTCGTGGCACAACTTGACTAGAAGAAGGGATCGGTTGGTAGGGCATATTCTGAGGCATCAAGGGATCACCAATTTAGTATTGGAGGGTAAAAATCGTAGAGGGAGACCAAGAGATGAATACACTAAGCAGATTCAGAAGGATGTAGGTTGCAGTAGGTACTGGGAGATGAAGAAGCTTGCACAGGATAGAGTAGCATGGAGAGCTGCATCAGACCAGTCTCTGGACTGTAGACCACAACAACAACAATAGTCTGATGGTGAATCGATGCGACAGCAAAGAACTGGTGAAGTAAAGGAACAGTTTGCATAATCATCGAATGACCGGAATACTTAAATTCTATAAGAGAAAATATCTAACACTGGAAGTATAACAGCAACCACGCACCCTGGATAGTCGGACGGGGATATAAACCGCCGCCCCAACCCCTCCTCCCCATCTCGTCGGATGCGAGGGCAGGATCTTCCCACTATGCAACCTCACTCAGTTTACTCAGTTCGAGTCCAGAGCCTTGGCCACTACAGTATCAAGCGACAGAGAATGAGTTGACCTCGTACTTGATAGAAGCGTCCCAGTGTTCCCCTTGGGTGGTTTAGGGAGAGGCGCTACCTGTCCGCGTAATGGAAGAAAAACAGCCTGCGGTTTCCAAGGATCGGCTTCCGTTGCGCAAGGCTACCAACTGACGGCGTCTGCGTTACTTCATCCGGGTGAAAGCCGGCCGAGAAGCGACCAAACTGGAGCACGTCGCGTCCATTACGTCTCGGCCCGCCGAAGTCCTGACGCATCCTTGCGGTGGCCTCCAGCCAAACACTGCCGCCACTAGAGCTGAGCTCGTGGGCCGTTCGTTAAAATCACGGGTGAAAGTGCAGCCCACACCTCGGGGGACGGGTAGCGCCACGAATCTGCAGAGGACGCAGACCGCGACTTTTGAGGCTGTGTGGCTGGCCTTTATCGGAGCGGTATGAGGACCAACTATACCGACGGAAATACGAAATGTTAAATGGCCCTCACATGTCCAACAATATCGTCTAACCGTCAAGATACTGCCCGTCTGAGGACGGGTAATGAAGTACTATTTCACTATTGCTGTTTGAGTTTACATATTGACATTTTGTCATTTGGAGGTAGTTTATGGAGCTGTGGACGCTAGAAAATGGAGTGCCGACATATTTCTCTGGGTTCAATAGAGAGGTGACAGCAGTAGAGGCAGCCAGAAGCATTTACGCTGTGTATGGGGATAACGCCATTGGACAGAGGACGGTAAGAAAATGCTTTCCTCGTTTTTAAGGAGGATCTACATCTAGGTATATACTGCGCTAGCCACCAAGCGGTGTGTGGCGGAGGGCACAATTCGGGCCAAAGTCACATTCCTCCCCCCCCCCCCCCCCCCCTCTGTTCCACTCGAGGATCGCACGAGGTTAAAAACGACTGTCTGAACGCCTCAGTACGAGCTCTTATTTCCCTTATCTTTGAATGATGATCATTACGCGATTTGAAAGTTGGTGGTAATAATATATGCTCTACATCCTCGGTGAAGATTGGATTTCGGAATTTAGTGAGCAGCCCCTTCTGTTTAGCGCGTCGTCTATCTGCAAATGTGTCCCACTTCAAACTCTCTTTGAGATTTGTAACGCTCTCGCGATGGCTAAATGTACCAGTCACGAATCTTGCCGCTCTTCTTTGGACCTTCTCAATTTCTTGAATCTGACCCAACTGGTAAGGATCCCATGCAGACGAACAATACTCTAAGACTGGACGAACTAACGTATTGTAAGCTATTTCCTTTGTTGAAGGATTGCATCGCTTCAGGATTCTATCAATAAACCGCAATCTAGAGGTCGCCTTACCCGTTACTTGTGTAATCTGATCATTCCATTTGAGATCATTTCGAATGGTCACTCCCAGATACTTGACTGATGTTACCGCTTCCAAAGACTGATCATTTATTTTGTACTCATACATTAATGGGGATTTTTGCCTTGTTATACGCATTAGGTTACACTTACTAATATTGAGAGATAACTGCCAGTCATTACACGATGCTTTTATTTTCTGCAAATCCTCATTGATTTGTTCACAACTTTCGTGTGATACTACTTTCCTGTAGACTACAACATCATTGGCAAACAGTCTAAGGCAGCTGTCAATACCATCAACCAGATCGCTTATGTAAATCGTAAAAAGCAGAGGACCTATTACGCTGCCCTGGGGCACACCTGAAGTTACTATTGTTTCTGTCTTTTCGACATTAATTATTCTCCGCGTTCAAGAAGATCTTTGGAGTTTGATGAAGGTCGATTAAACGCATTAATACACAATTATCCCCCTCAGTGTATTCGAGAACTGGCAAACGTGATAAACTGTGGATCATTCCACCATCGTGCAACTTTTGCATGGGGAAGGTTCAAAAATCAGCATGCTCTAAGCTAAAATTACAAAAATCTGCAAGTGCCCATATGTGCGTCTCTACTTACTCGTCATCAACTGTCTCGTGAACAACACTGGTCACTCCTGTCCTATGTCGTTAATGGTGACGAGAAATGGTGTCTCGTCATTTAACACAAGGAAGAGAAAGGAATGGTTGAGCGCAAACAAAATAGCAACTCACCGTACAAAGACTAGTGCACATTCACGAAAGATGGTGGAACAGCGACGATACGATGTACTGGGAATTGCTTCCCCGAGGTGTGACTATAACTACTGTCATTTGTTCTCAACAATTGAGACGTCCTGCAGACACAATCCAAGAACCACGGCCAGGAAGACAGCGTGAAGTGATGCTATTCCACGATAACGCCCGCCCTCGTTCTCCTAGACTGACAAAAAACACTGTACAGGAGCTGGGTTCGGAAGTCATTCCACACCTACCTTATTCACCTGACCCTGTGCCCTCGTTTTTTCCGCTCTCTATCGAACAACCTTCAACGAACTTCCTTTAGGGTTAGAAATGAGCTCCGAACATGGCTCGACGAGTTCTTCGCCTCAAAACCACAGATTTGTACAGTTGTGAAATCGGAAAGTTACGCCAGCCTTGGCACACTGTTGTAAATAGTAAAGCAGAATATACACTACTGGCCATTAAAATTGCTACACCGAGAAGAAATGCAAATGATAAACGGGTATTCATTGAACAAATATATTATACTAGAACTGACATTTGATTACATTTTCACGCAATTTTGGTGCATAGATCGTGAGAAATCAATACCCAAAATAACCACCTCTGGCCGTAATAACGGCCTTGATACGCCTGGGCATTGAGTCAAACAGAGCTTGGATGGCGTGTACAGGTACAACCGCCCATGCAGCTTCAACACGATACCACAGTTCATCAAGAGTAGTGACTGGCGTATTGTGACGAACCAGTTGCTCGGCCACCATTGACCAGACGTTTTCAAGTGGTGAGAGATCTCGAGAATGTGCTGGCCAGGGCAGCAGTCGAATATTTTCTGTATCCAGAAAGGCCCGTACAGGACCTGCAACATGCGGTCGTGCATTATCTTGCTGAAATGTAGGGTGACAGAGACGTGTAACCAACGGCACCCCATACCATCACAACGCGTGATGCGCCAATATGGCGATGACGAATACACGCTTCCAATGTGCGTTCACCGCGATATCGCCAAACGCGGATGCGACCATCAAATGGTTCAAATGGCTCTGAGCACTATGGGACTCAACTGCTGAGGTCATTAGTCCCCTAGAACTTAGAACTAGTTAAACCTAACTAACCTAAGGACATCACAAACATCCATGCCCGAGGCAGGATTCGAACCTGCGACCGTAGCGGTCTCGCGGTTCCAGACTGCAGCGCCTTTAACCGCACGGCCACTTCGGCCGTCGATGCGACCATCATGATGATGTTAAGAGAACCTGGATTCATCCGAAAAAATGACGTTTTGCCATTCGTGCACCCAGGTTCGTCCTTGAGTACACCATCGCAGGCGCTGCCACGGTCTCCGAGCTGATAGTCCATGCTGCTGCAAACGTCGTCGAACTGTTCGTGCAGATGGTTGTTGTCTTGCAAACGTCCCCCTCTGTTGACTCAGGGATCGAGACGTGGCTGCACGATCCGTTACAGCCATGCAGATAAGATGCCTGTCATCTAGACTGCTAGTGATACGAGGCCGTTGGGATCCAGTACAGCGTTCCCTATTACCCTCCTGAACCCAGCGATTCCATATTCTGCTAATAGTCATTGGTTCTCGGCCAACGCGAGCAGCAATGTCGCGATACGATAAACCGCAATCGCGATAGGCTACAATCTGACCTTTATCAAAGTCGGAAACTTGATGGTATGCATTTCTTCTCCTTACACGAAGCATCACAACAACGTTTCACCAGGCAACGCCGGTCAACTGCTGTTTGTGTATGAGAAATCGGTTGTAAACTTTCCTCATGTCAGCACGTTGTAGGTGTCGCCACCGGCGCTAACCTTGTGTGAATGCTCTGAAAAGCTAATCATTTGCATATGACAGCATCTTCTTCCTGTCGGTTAAATTTCGCGTCTGTAGCACATCACCTTCGTGGTGTAACAATTTTAATGGCCAGTAGTGTGTTATCGTCGAATAAATGTTACATGAATCTGTTGTGTTTATGAAACTTACAGAAAAACGCTATGAACTTATGCACCAGCCCAACAGAAATATTGACGAGCAGTTTTGAGGCCCCAAAAATATTCCATTGTCAATACGTGCTGAGCGTGTGAGGTCGAGAACTGGCGCCATTCCGATGTTGAACGGGCTTCAAGAACGAGCCACATCACGTTAATGAGCACTAATAATTTTTCCACTTCCTCTTGTGTACACTATTCCTCAGATTCAATTTTTCAAGGAGTCACTATGGGTTCGCTTCTTTTATCAATTTGGAAACGTAGTAGGCCTATTAGCTTGTTGAATTACACTTCGAAAAGTACGTCATATACACGGTGTCTCTCCTAAGCGTGGTCAAGCGCGTTGTCTCTGGTGTTTCAGCAGATATTTGCAGTTTCGTTTCCTGCATTGTTTAGCTGGAGTCGGCCCAAATAAATTGTGCTCACCATGGCTTTCATGCGACGCCCATTGTCGATGGAAAGCGTCGGTTTGTTTCCAGTTACAACCAAACTCATTTTGAAAGCGGTATTTTACGAGCCCAGAGGTCGCCAAATTAATATAGTCCGATACGTATTAACAGCGACAGTGAAACACGAAGAATAACCAGTACTCCACCAGCGACAGTACTGCCCTGGCCCGCATTGAGTGCTACCGCCAGGGATGCAGCGCTACTGAGTCGCTGCTGGATGGCAGTTTATTATTCGTGTTTTACGCTCCCTATTAATACGTATCGATAAAACTAATATCAGGCTACAATAAATCGGTAGCACTCTGCGAAACACATGTCACTCCCACCATATTTTAACAAAACGTAAAAAAAGGAATTACCTTAATTATCTGAGTACATCATTGCAGGAACAGCTAAGTATGTGAACTATTCGCGTGCCACCGTGGATAAAGTATAACGTACATAGCGAAATGACGCCAAGACTACCGTGGTGCAACGACCGTTGTGGCCGAGCGGTTCTAGGAGATTCAGTCCGGAACCGCGCTGCTGCTACGGTCGTAGGTTCGAATCCTGCCTCGGGCATGGATGTGTGTGATGTCCTTAGGTTAGTTAGGTTTAAATAGTTCTAAGTCTAGGGGACTGATGACCTCAGATGTTGAGTCCCATAGTGCTCACAGCCATTTGAACCATTTGAACCAATCGTGTTGCACCACGGGCCACAGATGAGTTTCTCCTCAACGACCTTTCAGCAGACTTTGCTGAGTACAGGTCACTGCAGCAGCCGCCTAGTTTGTGCTGACTGCTGTTCATTGGTGACGAAGACTGGAATTTGCATGCCAGAACCGCAACTGGACGTCCACTGTGTGGCGAAAGATGGTCTTTTCAGATGAATCATGTTTTATACTCCATCGAACAGACGGCCGTTAGCGTCTAAGGTATTGAACGTCTCTAAGCAAACACACTGCAACAACCGTCGGAAATGTCTAGGCCTGAGTAGGGATTCTTACGGTCTAAAGAACGTTTTCTGGCATTCCATGGACGAGCTCGTCATTCCGGAAGGCACAATGGCTCAGCAAAAGTATATAGGTACCATCGGGGACCATGTTCACCTCTAAATGCTCTTTGTTTTCCCTCGGCACAATGGCAGCTACCAACAGGTTGCAACGCACGAGCGTGATTCGAAGAGCACCAGGATGACTCTACCACACTCCCTTGGCCACCAAACTCAACGGATTTAAACCCAATGTAGAATATGTGGGATAACTTCGACTGGGCTGTAGCACCACGGATACTCAACCGAGAAACAGCGCAGCTGGCCACGGCAATGCAGTTAGCACGGCTCCACATCCCTGTAGGGACCTTTTAGAACGTCACTTCCTCTTCCTGCACGCCTCGCGGTGGTCCGCATTGCAAAAGGTGGTTATTTAGGATTTTAACAGGTGGTCATGAACACTGTATATGGGTCTCTACAGTAACGAGGACTCCACACCACGAAGATACTTACCATCACCAAGTTGTGGCCAGAGGTGAAAGAAGCGATGAGTGACAGGAAAAATTCCTAAAACCGATTGAAGACCAAAGCCCAGACCTTTGAAAAATGGTTAAAAACGCGGATAAGAAAGTAGTTGTGCATTAAATAAATAGTGACTGTTAATGATTGAAATTTTTTTTTAAAGTTGATGGTTATTCCGTCCGAACAGGCCTTGGAAGGCCCAACGGTACCGACCGGCCGCCGTGTCATCCTCAGACCACAGTCTTCACTGAATGCGGATATGGAGGGGCATGTAGTCAGCACACCGCTCTCCCGGCCGTATGTCAGTTTACGAGACCGGAGCCGCTTCTTCTCAATCAAGTAGCTCCTCAGTTTGCCTCACAAGGGCTGAGTGCACCCCGCTTGCCAACAGCGCTTGGGAGACCGGATGATCACCCATCCAAGTGCTAGTCCATCCCGACAGCGCTTAACTTCGCTGATCTGACGGGAACCGGTGTTACCACTGCGGCAAGGCCGTTGGCATAGTTAAAGGTGCAATGTAGGCGAATCTAGAGTAATACATTTAGTTAATAGTTGTAAGGCATCTACATCGACATCGTAGCATTTAGGATGGTAAGCTGTTTACGTGGATGGTATAAGGTACAAGAAAACTGCAATTTCGGGCCACAGTCCCACTCCAGCAACTATGAGATAGTTTTATTTCCCTCGTTTACAGAACGACCATCACTTGCCTCCCCCCCCCCCTCCCCCCCTCGCCACCTTCTTTTCCCTCATCTTCGAGAGGGGGGAGATTTTGAATGAACAGGGATACCATGATAAGAGACTATAGCACGAAATAGCGAATCCTAAGCTACGAATTATCATGGCGGTAATCAACCTGATGTAGTAATATACAGGGTGATTCAAAAAGAATACCACAACTTTAGGAATTTAAAGCTCTGCAACGACAAAAGGCAGAGCTAAGCACTATCTGTCGGCGAATTAAGGGAGCTATAAAGTTTCATTTAGTTGTACATTTGTTCGCTTGAGGCGCTGTTGACTAGGCGTCAGCGTCAGTTGATGCTAATATGGCGACCGCTCAACAGAAAGCTTTTTGTGTTATTGAGTACGGCAGAAGTGAATCGACGACAGTTGTTCAGCGCGCATTTCGAACGAAGTATGGTGTTAAACCTCCTGATAGGTGGTGTATTAAACGTTGGTATAAACAGTTTACAGAGAATGGGTGTTTGTGCAAAGGGAAAAGTTCTGGACGGCCGAGAACGAGTGATGAAAATGTAGCACGCATCCAGCAAGCATTTGTTCGCAGCCCAGGAAAATCGACTCGCAGAGCTAGCAGAGAGCTGCAAATTCCACAATCAACTGTATGGAGAGTCCTACGAAAAAGGTTAGTTATGAAACCTGAACGTCAACTACCCGAGGCGATGGATCGGCCGCCAGGCAGCCCGTGACAGAGCACTTCATCACTGGCCTCCAAGAAGCCCTGATCTTACCCCCTGCGATTTTTTCTTATGGGGGTATGTTAAGGATATGGTGTTTCGGTCACCTCTCCCAGCCACCATTGATGATTTGAAACGAGAAATAACAGCAGCTATCCAAACTGTTACGCCTGATATGCTACAGAGAGTGTGGAACGAGTTGGAGTATCGGGTTGATATTGCTCGAGTGTCTGGAGGGGGCCATATTGAACATCTCTGAACTTGTTTTTGAGTGAAAATAAACCTTTTTAAATACTCTTTGTAATGATGTATAACAGAAGGTTATATTATGTTTCTTTCATTAAATATACATTTTTAAAGTTGTGGTATTCTTTTTGAATCACCCTGTATATAAGAAAAGGACTCCTATGAAAGGGATGTGTGTTTTGCGGAATATTATATAATAAGTCAATATTTTGCAATATGTGGAGGTGGCCTCTGTTCTGGTGGGGGGATTTAGCGAACGCCGATTCAAAATTGTACAATTAGAATGATGCGTATGCCAGCCTGTTAAAACCGCTGTGCAGGGCGTAACTCTTAGCTGTGATCTGAAAAGAGAAAGGACGTGCCTAGGTACACCACGAAACCGGCTGAGTACAGTGGAAGATGAGTAAAAATTCAGTGAAGTGCAGTAGCACACATAGATGATTACTCGTGTGTAGGCCTAGATGTGTAAATAGTCTGCCACCGTTTATTTACCTGTCTTATTATTCCCAAAATGTTCTTGGCAGTGTGTGGTAGTAAGCTTATTTAAATTAAATATCAATAAACATTCAAAGTGCCTCATGGTACGACTGTTAACTTGTAACATCATGCCGTCGATTATAAATGCTGTCAGGAAAGTTGGTTTGCTGCCCTGACCTAGACCTTTTCAAATGTTCAAATGTGTGTGAAATCTTATGGGACTTAACTGCTAAGGTCATCAGTCCCTAAGCTTACACACTACTGAACCAAAATTATCCTAAGGTCAAACACACACACACACCCATGCCCGAAAGAGGACTCGAACCTCCGCCGGGATCAGCCGCACAGTCCATGACTGCAGCGCCTTGAGACCGCTCGGCTAATCCCGCGCGGCCCTAGACCTGAAGAACAGCCAAACTTACTTCTTTCTCTTCTACGTAGCTAAACCTAGTAGCGACCCTGTTTTGCAGTATTTAATTTATTTTTGTCACATTCCAGAGTTACCAGTTGCCTTGCAATAAAGGTGTTGGTACTGTGAAAGTCAATACATAATCAACACCCAGAATTCGCGTAACCCTACAATATGACGGGGACAATTCGAAAGATGAGGGTAGTAATGGTTGCTCAATGGCATACGTGCGACGAAATTATGGTAAGGCAAACGAACATTGTGAAGATACATTTATGAAATTCAAGAGAAATAAATGAACGACACTGGCGAAAGAAACGAGTAAAATACCATTCAGAACAGGGAGGAAGATGTCTGTGCATAGAAACCAATTGGCAAAAAGATGAAGAATAGTTTCAAGTGCACTGTAATGGAAACAAAATGCAGCAGAGTTGATATAATGCGATCTACAAGTTAAATATGTGAGAAATCCGAAGCCGACGAAACTAGAAAACGTACGTATATGTGATAGTCTTGTGCTTTCTCAAAGTAGATGGGGTATATAAGTCTCTGCACTGAAGTAGTAAGGAGATAATGGAAAAGGAAGATTACAATTTTATTGTATGTAACAGGATACTGATGTATTGGAGGAGAAATAAAAACTACATTATTGGTTGAGGAACTGTGTGCTTATTCAAACCGTAGGCGAGGCATAGGGGCTTACTGTTCGAGTCTGGCGATGCCGATATCGGTTCATCAACTAACAGCGCTTAAGGAATAATACCAGAGGAACTCCTGTAACAGTGAAGAAAGTAGACAAAAAACGAACAGGTACAGTATGTCAAAATTCGTTCTCCGTGTAAATATTAACAGGTGTTGGGCGTATGTGGTCGTCTTGAGCGACTAGACGTAATTGTAGTTGTCACACGAATTGTCCTAATTGTGTAAATGACATAATAACAACACTAATCGTACGTGCATACAGCGAGCTTAGGTATATTACATCTATTAAAAAGATTACTTCGTATGGAGGAGTACAAAGTCACAATGGAATAAAATGGAAACGGGACCAGAAAAGGGATCTGAAATCGAGTCGTTCACCGTAAGATGGCTTGGTAGAGGTTATTTAAATTGTAGGCCTATATAAATCTTCATTTTGATGAAAGAAAATCACTTGGTATATATAATTTAGTTTCTTTTGAAGTTAGTATACTCTCATCAGTATGTAGTAGTTGCGAGACACTGTCCCCTTCATTAGAATTCTGGTAGTCTGATTGTAGTTTACTAATGTGGTTCACCTTGTTTTTCTAAACGTCGTGAATTGGGTTTTCGTAATCTTCGCTCTGTTTCATCATTCGGGCTGAACGAGCGAACAAATAGACCCATTACAGTGACCAGACTGATGGCTAAACTAGGACAGCGATTTCGGAATGGACCACAAAATTACCAAAACCAGTAGATGTAAAACAGGATTTGTGGAAAAGGCAACGTGTGGCAACATTTTGGTTATTGCAATCAGACAATCACTTTCACCATGTTGTGTATCAATAGTAAGTCACCTACAGTCCAGTTTTTTTTTTTTTTTTTTTTTTTGTCTGATTGGTATCCAAAGGCGACGATGTTGAGATAATAGGTCCGCCTCGACGCTAAACAATTATATATGTTGAAACTTCCTGACAGATTAAAATTTCGAAAATTCTTTGTTTCTCTAAACCACTTGAGGCGAATACAGGAATTGTTACTTAGATCCACGAACGATTTTCCTCCAGTTCGCTATCCAGCCGGATCTGTAGATATTTATCTCTACTAGTAGTATTATTATTGTGTTCAGATACAAGTTGCAACGCAAGAGTGCTCATAGCCCTGTAGTGTGGAGCCCTAAAACCAGAAAAAAAGCCACACACACGTCGACACTCAGGCTGAAATGTAATCCGCTGTAGTCCAATAACATGGAGACTTGGAAGAGAGAAACAGAAATAATTTGTCAATCAGCTTAAAGCCGCCTTCAGTGTCGTATTACGAGGACATACATACACTGCATCTCCCGAAAAATAGATTAATTGTACAAGAGTAGCATGGACTAATACCGTGTATTACATAACCTAGGAATATATAATTACCAAAAAATGGTTGTATTGTCCAAACGAAAAAGAGTGTACGTGGAGGAGTCAAAAGTCCTTTAACAATACCGTAGAAGTCGCTACATTCTGGCACGTTACGTAACAACGATCCTAGTCAGGATCATCGCTTGTCTGGACACATACGTGTGCGTTTGCGAAAGGCTTCTACCAAAGAAAGAGACCCCAAGAAATTAATATTCCATACATCTGAAAGCAGATCCAGGACCCAAACTTAGTGAGCAACTTGGTAGTGAACTTATTGTCAAGTTGCCCATTTTATTTCGAACACCCTAAACACGGAATGCTAATTAAACCATCATTAAAAATCCAGGGAGAAAGAGGACTATGATAGATTCCCGACCTACTGAAGAACAGAATTTCGGAATATCATGTCGGTTAACAAATAACACGTTCATCGACTATTCCCAAAGAATTTTAAATCGATTCCAGACTTGTTAGATCACTGGTACTCAATATAATTTCAAGCAAAGGTATCTTGAAGCCGAAGGTTGGTTTCACAACCACATTTTCACCAAAATGCTGTACAACAGTACGAGGAGCTCTGAATGTTGACGTAAAATAATCCTGTCTTAACACTCTTTGTCGTCTCTTACAGCGGTTAAGCTGCACTGTCAACGTAGCTCATCCTGAACAGATGTGGGGGTCTCATATTCTGACAAAGAGTGTTCTGTAGAATCGCAGTCCTGGGTTGTTTCATAGGCAATTCTGAATTATCCCAAACTCGTTAGATAACTGGCCCCCAACACCATAGTAATCAAAGCTGTCCTCATCCAAAGCTTGATCTGAACAGTGGATTACGCCGTCGCTGAAAAGTTACTGTAAAAAGTAAGAATCGTAAAATACTTGGATGTAACAGTCCTGAGTGATCTGAAGTGCAATTACAACTTAAAACTCCCTGTACAGAGCGTGTATCCCGTGCTGAAATTGAAATTAATCTTAAGGAAATGATATTCACCTACCGAAGAAGCAGCTTATAAAACACATTTAATACCGAGTATTACCCATCAGCTTGGGACAGTTGCCAAGTTGGATTAATAGAAGAGAAAGAGAAGGTTCAAAAGAGAACAGCAGTGTTGTACATCAAGGAGATGTTTACTGCTGAGATTGCGACAGTGTGCGTTCCAAGAAGAGACTGACATCATGCTAGTTCCCACATACGTCTGACAGAATGACCACATCTTAGAATTTAGAATTGCTGCCGAAGTTTGTCCACAGTCGTAGATCCCACGAACCATTCTCGAATGGCACTGTAAAGGGGGCAAATGATAATGGTGCCAGAAGTACACTGCGCCAATCACTGTAAGGTGGCTTGCAGACTTTACATGTAAATGCAGACGCAGATTACAATAACAATGCTTTACCTGTACCAAAATCCATTCAAACCATAAGATTAGCTCTATACGTTGACTTAAAATGCTCTGTTATAGAGCCGTTGCCTTCTCCTATGGCATCATTAATCTCCACTACCAGTCTAGCTCACCCCGAAAGTCTCGCATTTGCCGTTGGCGGATTTCGTATTCTGACAGTGTCCTATAGTAACACAGCCCTGGGTTGTGCTCAATGGCTTTCTTCATTTCGTAATCCGGCTTCTTCATTTATCAGCACCGAGCAAAGCGCTGCGAAGTAATGGCTTGTAGGGAGGCGGCATTCGGAAGGTGACCTCTGCGGGCGGGAGAATCCACGAAGGCCTCCCCGGTGGCTCGGCGCTGACCCTTGACCTACCAATGGTGTTGCGTCACAGCAGACGGGCTGGCGCCTTCCAGCAGGTTCTTCCTCACCGCGATCTGCCCTCGCGCCGCTGCCGCGCGTGCGCTGAGCTCTTAGTTCGGACTCCCATGATCTTACTTTTACCTGGTTCCCTACGAGAGAAATTTGTAATAACTGTTATGACTTAAAACGAACTAGGCACTTAGCCCTGTCAGATTACCAGTTAGATTTGGCACCGAGTATGGACCACAATTAGTCCCTTTCCTATATAACAATGGGTGATTCAAAAAGAAAGAGCAGATTACAGTTGTTTGTTACAGACAAATTATAAAAGATAGAAACACATTGCCCACGTCGTTGGATTGACTAACGTTCAAAGTTTTGACACAGCTGTGCACTGTTTGTTTGATGCAAGATGGCGACTACACCACAAGAGAAATCATTCTTCGTGTTGAAATTTGCGCAAAGTACACTACTGACCATTAAAATTGCTTCACCACGAAGATGACGTGCTACAGACGCGAAATTTAACCGACAGGAACAACATGCTGTGATATGCAAATGATTAGCTTTTCAGAGCATTCACACAAGGGTGGCGCCGGTGGTGACTCTTACAACTTGCTGACATGAGGAAAGTTTCCAACCGATTTCTCATACACAAACAGCAGTTGACCGCGGTTGCCTGGTGAAACGTTGTTGTGATGCCTCGTGTAAGCAGGAGAAATGCGTACCAACACGTATCCGACTTTGATAAAGGTCGGATTGTAGCCTATCGCGATTGCGGTTTATCGTATCGCAACATTGCTGCTTGCGTAGGTTGAGATCCTATGACTGTTAGCAGAATATGGAATCGGTGGTTTCAGGAGGATAATACGGAACGCCGTGCTGGATACCAAGGGCCTCGTATCACTAGCAGTCGAGATGACAGGCATCTTATCCGCATGGATGTAACGGATCGTGCAGCTACGTCTCGATCCCTGAGTCAACAGATGGGGACGTTTGCAAGACAACAACCATCTGCACGAACAGCTCGACGACGTTTGCAGCAGCATGGACTATCAGCTCGGAGACCATGGCTGCGGTTTCCCTTGACGCTGCATCACAGACAGAAGCACCTGCGATGGTGCACTCAACGACGAACCTGGGTGCACGAATGACAAAACGTCATTTTTTCGGATGAATCCAGGTTCTGTTTACAGCATCATGATGGTCGCATCCGTGTTTGGCGATATCGCGGTGAACGCACATTGGAAGCGTGTATTCGTCATAGCCATACTGGCGTATCACCCGGCGTGATGGTATGGGGTGCCATTGGTTACATGTCTCGGTCACCTCTTGTTCGCATTGACGGCACTTTGAACAGTGGACGTTACATTTCAGATATGTTACGATCCGTGGCTCTATCCTTCATTCGATCCCTGCGAAACCCTACATTTCAGCAGGATAATGCACGACCGCATGTTGGAGGTCTCGTACGGGCCTTTCTGGATACAGAAAATGTTCGACTGCTGCTCTGGCCAGAACTCTCTCCAGATCTCTCACCAATTGAAAACGTCTGGTCAATGGTGGCCGAGCAACTGGCTCGTCAGAATACGCCAGTCACTACTCTTGATGAACTGTGGTATCGCGTTGAAGCTGCATGGGCAGCAGTACCTGTACACGCCATCCAAGCTCTGTTTGACTCAATGCCCAGGCGTATCGAGGCCGTTATTACGGCCAGAGGTGGTTGTTCTGGGTACTGATGTCTCAGTCTCTATGCACCCAAATTGCGTGAAAATGTAATCACATATCAGTTCTAGTATAATATATTTGTCCAATGAATAACTGTTTCTCATCTACATTTCTTCTTGGTGTAGCAGTTTTAATGGCCAGTAGTGTAAAAAACCAAGTCACATGGAGTTTCGTACCGCTC
This sequence comes from Schistocerca americana, assembly GCF_021461395.2. NCBI lineage: Eukaryota > Metazoa > Arthropoda > Insecta > Orthoptera > Acrididae > Schistocerca > Schistocerca americana. The sequence continues at coordinate 257,440,682 of NC_060126.1, forward strand.
ATTAAACAATAAGTTTTGAATCCACTTCTGACACCTAAAGTGGTGAGACATTTAAATCACGTTATGCGTCCTTACTATTACCAATTTGTCGCAAATCGTTGATCATCAGATAGCTGCATTACATTAGAAATGAGAGGAATATGTAATGTTCTGTTTCTCTACAGAAATAATAATAATTAAATGATAAAGATTGGCAGTTAAGATACTGACTAATTTCAGTTTTAAAAGCAACTGTATAACTGCTTGGCCAAAGTATTTACAAACAAATGTGCCAGTTAAATTTATTTCTTGAAATTTTCAAATTTTTCACGTGTTACAAAATATGACCTGGCTGTAACATCTGCTATTACCAGTATAATTACTAAAATTTTAAGCCAAACATTTAAAGTCGGAAACATCTGCACATGTGACTATGCAGTTTAATATTTCATCTATAAATGTCTCACATGCAGTATGTAAAAGGATTTTTTGTAGTATTTGTGAGGGTCAGTCAGAATGTAATGCCTCCTTTTCTTATTTCACAGTAGAAATGAATGCCTTATACAAAGGATAACACATACAATATTCGCGATTAATTTGTCACTTGTTATTATAAACTCCGTCTCTGTCCATAGTTATTTTTTTCATCTTGTATCAAGAGCACGTATACCTTTGCTGTAAAAATCATAGTTCTGTTTCCTGAGCTACAGGTGTACAGATATTTTCAAGGTCTTCGCGTCTTCGAGGTAATGCCCCGATAAGCTTCTTTTAATAGGCCGAACAGATGTAAATCTTTTGGCGCAAGGTCAGGGCTACACCACCATACCGTGGAGCAAGGCTACTCAGCCAATTTTTAAAATTTCGCATGTGGTGAATTGACTGATGTGTGGTCTTGCAATATCGTGCAGAAGGAGAGCATCAGCCGTTCATTTTGATGGGAGAACTCTCAGACGACATACTTTCAATCTGTTGAGGGTATTCACGTATTGTTTCGAAAAAATGAACCAGAATCACAACCTTTGCACTCCAAAAGACTATCGCCAATACCTTCCCCGAAGAAAGCACTGTTTTGAATTTTTTTCCTTGTCGGCAGTGTTGTCTTATGCCATTCCATGGACGGCTTCGTGGACTGAAGCTCAGAAAAAAAAAATGAAACCAGTATCGTCTCCAGTCACAGTTGTTCCCAAAAATTCCTCCCCTTCTGCACAAAGGCTGCAACAGATTGGATGCGACTGCTTTCCTCGCCTCTTTATTCTTGTCGCTTAACGTTTTCGGTACCCAATTCGCAGAAATCTTGTAGTGGTCCAGTTTTTCAATACTGGCCATCACACTGTCTTTACGGATGGATAACTTGCGCCACAATTCATCTGTTGATACACGGCGGTCGTCACTGCTGCTTCGCTCGATATGCTGGACGCCGCCTGAAGTACATCAGCCGCTGGCCGGCCCCTCCGCGTTGCATCAGCTAACTGTATTTATCCTCCAGCTTCTCTACTGCGATGAACCCATCGACTACGGTCCTGGCGCCCATCTCCATGCACATGCAATCTTTCATAAATGTGACTGTGCGTTTCATCTCCTGTAGTAGGGAATTCAATCGCGGATGGCTGACTTATACGTTCGGTAATGTCGGCCATTTTCTAAATTTATGTAGTGATGTCGTCTGTTGACGTAGAATACTGTTAATGTAATGGAGTGCAAAGGAGGTTTAGCGGATATACGCCAAATTCATGGTTTTATTGTATTGTATGTCAACTGGGGACCTAGAAACGACGGAGAGGCTCCATCCTGGCCGCAGCCGCGGTAGTCCACAACCCCACGACGACTACCGCAGTCCACTTCACCCCTCCGCTGCCCCACACCGAACCCAGGGTTATTGTGTGGATCGGACCCCGGTGGACCCCCCAGGGAACGTCTCACAGCAGACGAGTGTAACCCCTATGTTTGCGTGGTAAAGTAACAGTGGTGTACGCGTTCGTGGAGAACATGTTTGTGCGGCAATCGCCGACATAGTGTAGCTGAGGTGGAATAAGGGGCACCAGCCCGCATTCGCTGAGGCAGATGGAAAACCACCTAAAAACCATCTGCAGACTGGCTGGCTCACCGGACCTCGACACAAGACCGACGGGCGGATTCGTGCCGGGGACCAGGCGTTCCTTCCCACTCCGAAAAGCCGTGCGTTAGACCGTTCGGCTAACCGGGCGGGCAAATTCACGGTTGCTACATTTCCAACTTAATGAACGAGAGATATTACTTGCTGACTAACACCAACAATACACACTAACAAAAGTTTGCTTCATGAACTGTTAAATGTGCCCGTCCTTTCATCCGCATATCTTTAAGCGCAAGAAAAAAGCCGGTGGAATAGGCTGTGAATAGTTTAGAGATGTTAGCGTCGGACGCGGAAGAAGCAGCCTTTCGGGACCGCGTGCAACCTTCCGCTACACGGCAGCTGTCGGCGTACAGTGTGTTGCTGACCTTTCCCGGGACGTCTGGCAGCCCATCACACGGCTGTTTGTCCGCGTACCAGCCACGTGGCGTCAGCAGTATTTTCACGGTAATTAGGGAGCGCCTGTAAGGACGGCTGTGCAGTCGCAGGCACTAAAGGCACGCCTCCCCGCGGAGGACGGCAACTGCAGGGCCGAACCAAGGCGCGTCTCTCGTCACCAGTCGCAGACCCACAGTAGATACAATCCTATTCACAAATAATTTGTTTATTAGTTGGGTTGGGTTGTTTTGGGGGAGGAGACCAGACAGTGAGGTCACCGGTCTCATCGGATTAGGGAAGGAAGTCGGCCGTGCCCTTTTAAAGGAACCATCCCGGCATTTGCCTGGAGTGATTTAGGGAAATCACGGAAAACCTAAATCATGATGGCCGGACGCGGGATTGAACCGCCATCCTCCCGAATGCGAGTCCAGAGTGCCAGCCACTGCGCCACCTCGCTCTGTGTTCATTAGTGGCTGGCTCTGAGCACTATGGGACTTAACATCTATGGTCATCAGTCCCCGTTCATTAGTACTGTTACGTTTGGAGCCTAATGAAACTCGCAATATACAACAAAGGGCATTTGCAAAATTTTGCTTTCGGAATATGCTGATGCATTAGCTCCATACTTAACAATCATATACAAGCTTTCGCTCGACGAAAAATTCGTACCCAAAGACTGGAAAGTTGCACAGGACACTCTATTATTCAAGAAAAGTAGGAGTAATCCACTAAATTACATGCCCATATCGTTAACGTCGATATGCAGCAGGATTTTAGAACATATTTTGTGCTCGAACATTATGAATTACGTCGAAGAAAACGGTCTATTGACACACAGTCAACATGGTTTAGAAAACATCGTTCCTGTGAAACACAACTAGCTCTTTATTCACATGAAGTGTTGAGTGCTATTGACGAGGGATTTCATATCGATTCCGTATTTCTGGATTTCCGGAAGGCTTTTGACACTGTACCACACAAGCGGCTCGTAGTGAAATTGCGTGCTTATGGAATATCGTCTCATTTATGTGACTGGATTTGCGATTTCCTGTCAGAGAGGTCACAGTTTGTAGTAATTGACGGAAAGTCATCCAGTAAAACAAAAGTGATTTCTGGCGTTGCCCAAGGTAGTGTTATAGGCCCTTTGCTGTTCCTTATCTATATAAATGATTTAGGAGACAATCTGAGCAGCCGTCTTCGGTTGTTTGCAGATGACGCTGTTGTTTATCATCAGAAGATCAAAACAAACTGCAAAACGATCTAGAAGAGACGTCTGAATGGTGCGAAAAGTGGCAGTTGACCCTAAATAACAAGAAGTGTGAGGTCATCCACATGAGTGCTAAAAGGAACTCGTTAAACTTTGGTTACACGGTAAATCATTCTAATCTAAAAGCCGTCAATTCAATTAAATACCTGTTGTTGTTGTTGTGGTCTTCAGTCCTGAGAGTGGTTTGATGCTGCTCTCCATGCTACTATATCCTGTGCAAGCTTCTTCATCTCACAATACCTACTGCAACCCACATCCTTCTGAATCTGCTTAGTGTATTCATCTCTAGGTCTCCCTCTACAATTTTTACCCTCCACGCTGCCCCCAATACTAAATTGGTGATTCCTTGATGCCTCAGAACCTTCTTCTAGTCAAGTTGTGCCACAAACTCCTCTTCTCCCCAACCCTATTCAATACCTCCTCATTAGTTATGTGATCTACCCATATAATCTTCAACATTCTTCTGTAGCACAACATTTCGAAAGCTTCTATTCTCTTCTCGTCCAAACTACTTACCGTCCATGTTTCACTTCCATACATGGCTACACTCCATACAAATACTTTCAGAAACGACTTCCTGATGCTTAAATCTATACTGGATGTTAACAAATTTCTCTCCTTCAGAAACGCTTTCCTTGCCATTGCCAGTCTACATTTTATATCCTCTCTACTTCGACCATCATCAGTTATTTTGCTCCCCAAATAGCAAAACTCCTTTACAACTTTAAGTGTCTCATTTCCTAATTTAATTCCCTCAGCATCACCCGATTTAATTCGCCTACATTCCATTATCCTCGTTTTGCTTTTGTTGATGTTCATATTATACCCTCCTTTCATGACACTGTCCATTCCATTCAACTGCTCTTCCAAGTCCTTTGCTGTCTCTGACAGAATTACAATGTCATCGGCAAACCTCAAAGTTTTTATTTCTTCTCCATGGATTTTAATACCTACTCCGAACTTTTCTTTTGTTTCCTTTACTGCTTCCTCAATATACAGATTGAATAACGTCAGGGAGAGGCTACAACCCTGTCCCTGCCCAACCACTGCTTCCCTTTCATGTCCCTCCACTCTTATAACTTCCATCTGGTTTCTGTATAAGTTGTATTTTACCCCTGCCATTTCAGAATTTGAAAGAGAGTATTCCAGTCAACACTGTCAAAAGCTTTCTCTAAGTCTACAAATGCTAGAAACGTAGGTTTGCCCTTTCTTAATCTAGCTTCTAAGATAAGCTCCATACCTAACAATCATATACAAGCGTTCGCTCGACGAAAGATTCGTATCCAAAGACTAGAAAGTTGCACAGGTCACTCCAATATTCAAGAAACGTAGTAGGAGTAATCCACTAAATAACAGTACCGTATCGCTAACGTCGATATGCAGCAGGATTTTAGCACATATTTTGTGCTCGAACATTATGAATTACGTCGAAGAAAACGGTCTATTGACACACAGTCAACATGGGTTTAGAAAACATCGTTCCTGTGAAACACAAGTAGCTCCTTATTCACATGAAGTGTTGAGTGCTATTGACAAGGGATTTCAGATCGATTCCGTATTTCTGGATTTCCGGAAGGCTTTTGACACTGTACCACACAAGTGGCTCTAACAAGGGGAGGCCGCCAATTGTGAAATTCAGATTCGATTCATACTGCGCATAATAAAAGCTCATGGCCAGAGGTGTAATGTGGCAAAGCACCAAGATGCACTTCTCAGCCGTTATCGAGAAAATCGACAGTTAAAAGAAACCGTTGCGATGAAATACTCTCGACGATTAGTAATTTTCTACAGCGTCGTGGCGCAGCCGTAAGTGCTCGGGTTCGTAATCCGAAGGTCGCCGGATCGAATCTCGCGCCATGCATTTTTTTTTATTATTAGTTTTTTGTAATATATATATATATATATAAAGTATTAATGAATTGATTATGCATGTTGGTGGAGGCGGATCGCTCTCCAATTGTACCGCCTCCATTTTTCCGTTTTTTTTTTTAACAGGGTGTACCAAAGCTCTCCCGTCCGCACTGATTTTCGACAATGTTATAAGTTGCGCTAGGGACCGCATCTACCTTCTTTCGAAGTTAGCAGGCAACTACGCTGTTACGTGGCTGCTCGTTTCGGCCCATTCAACATCTGTCATTCAAGTGTAACGAGCGAGTAACAGAGTTTATATTTCATACCTGCCACAGCAAATTTGTGTTCGTGGGGTCTCTATTCTAATTCGAACGTTTGACTTACGCTATACGTATTCGTTTCGGAATATCGTTTCTACGTCTTCCGTTAACTATACGTGGTTAACATTATGAAGACAATTAATAACATTTGTGAAATACAACTTTGTTTGCGAAAAACGTAATGATGTTCGAAGTCGCCAGTTTTTCCACGACAAACGACTTTCAACAACTTAGGTGTATATGCATAATGGTTGCAATTGATTGCCGGGAATTTTATATATATATATATATATATATATATATATATATATATATATATATTTGAATTATAAAAGACAAATACTAAAAAAAAAAAAAAGTTACGTAGCGCGAGATTCGATCCGGCGACCTTCGGATTACGAACCAGAGCGCTTACCGCTGAGCCACGACGCTGTAGAGGATCGTTAGTCGTAGAGAGTATTTCACTGCAACGGTTTCTTTTAACTGTCGATTTTCTCGACAACGGCTGAGAAGTGCATCTTGGTGCTTTGCCACATTACACCTCTGGCCATGAGCTTTTATTATGGGCAGTATGAATCGAATCTGAATTTCGCAATTGGCGGCCTCCCCTTGTTAGTGAAATTGCGTGCTTATGGAATATCGTCTCAGTTACGTGACTCGATTTACAATTTCCTGTCACAGAGGTCACAGTTCGTAGTAATTGACGGAAAGTCATCGAGTAAAACAGAAGTGATTTCAGGCGTTCCCCAAGGCAGTGTTATAGGCCCTTTGCTGTTCCTTATCTATATAAATGATTTGGGAGGTACTCTGAGCAGCCGTCTACGGTTGTTTGCAGATGACGCTGTCGTTTATCGACTAATAAAGTCATCATAACATCAAAACGATTTAGAAAAGATGTCTGAATGGTGCGAAAAGTGGCAGTTGACCCTAAATAACGAAAAGTGTGAGGTCATGCAGATGAGTGCTAAAAGGAACTCGTTAAACTTCGGTTACCCGATAAATCAGTCTAATCTAAAAGCCGTAAATTCAACTAAATACCTAGAAATTACAGTTACGAACAACTTAAATTGGAAGGAACACACAGAAAATGTTGTGGGGAAGGCTAACCAAAGACTGCGTCTTATTGGCAGGACACTTAGAAAATGTAACAGACTCACTAAGGAGACTGCCTACGCTACGCTTGTCCGTCCTCTTTTAGAATACTGCTGCGCGGTGCGGTATCCTTACCAGACAGGACTGCCTGAGTACATCCAAGAAGTTCAAAGAAAGGCAGCACGCTTTGTATTATCGCGAAATATTGGAGAGAGTATCACAGAAATGATACAGGAATTGGGATGGACATCATTAAAAGAAAGATGTTTTTCGTTGGGACGGAAACTTCTCACGAAATTCCAATCACCAACTTTCTTCTCCGAATGCGAAAATATTTTGTTGACACCGACCTACATAGGGTGGAACGATCACCACTATAAAATAAGGGAAATAGAGCTCGTACTGAAAGATGTAGGATTTCATTCTTTCCGCGCGCTGTACGAGATTGGAATAATAGAGAATTGTGAAGGTGGTTCGATGAACCCTCTGCCAGGCACTTGAATGTGATTTGCAGAGTATCAATGTAGATGTAGATGTAGATGTAGCTGTTATTTGTGGCCTTATTACTTTCTTTCTCTCAGAATGAGCTCGTTTTCGCTCGCCAGGTCAAATTGTACCGCTCTTCGTAGTTTTTCCTGCCTGGCCATCTGTCCAGTCGTATATCTCCAGTCTGTTATATCAGGTTGCGTCCACCTCTGTAGCTGAACTGTTTGCATTACTCACTGGCATGTAACAGACCCGAGTTCGATTCCCAGCACTGCCGGGAAGACTGGAGCAAGTGCACTGAGCCTCGTGATGCGAACTGAGTACTGGCGGCACCAGGTCTGCTAAACCGACGGCATCCGGGAGTGAGGTGTGCTGGTCACCCACCACTCCACCCATCACGCATACAAACGGCCTCAAGGATAGCCGATCGATCGGTCTAGATTAGTCCGTCTTTGGCCAGAGCGGTGTTGCTTATTTTACCCTGTTACACCAAGTTACGTTATCCCTGCTGCCTTCAGATCTTCTTTTTACGGGAGCCATCCAATGTGTTGTTTAAAGTCTAGCTACCGAGTGAGGTCGCGCAGTGATTAGCACGCCAGAGTCGTATTTGGAAAGACGACGGTTCAAGTGCGTGTCCGGCTATGAAGATTTAGGTTTTCTGTGATTTCCCTAGATCGTTCCTGCCAAATGCCGACATGGTTTATTTAAAAGGACACGGCCGATTTCCTTCCCGATCCTTTCGCAATCCGGAATTGTGTTCCGTCACTAAAGACCTCGCCGTCGACGGGAAATCAAACTCTAATCTCCCTTTCCTTCAGTTTTAGCTTTACTGCGACTTTCGTAGAATTTCACAACTTGTCCAGTTAATATAGCTGTTTTCAGTCCTTTAAAGTGCCCATCGAATTTCAACTTACGTTTCTTGATATCCGATTAAATGTTGGTACACCTTCCTATTTCGTTATTTGCTGTTACACGGATAGGTCCCCAGTGGTGGGGATCGACTTTTAGAAACCATCTATACGATGATGTGGTTTAACGTCCCACGTATTACATCCTGCAGTCATTCATCCTGGAGGGCCGTCATTTGAGAGTAATCGACGAAAAAAAATTCGGGATTTTGCGAGACGCTATGCAGCTCTAGAAAATAAATGTTAGAAAGAGTGGTTTGTAGCGTATCGCTTATAGTACAAGCCTCAAATACTAGAGGTTGTGGGTTCGAAACTTGTCAAATGCTTTAAATCGTTTGATTCATAACTATTTGTAATTATATTATTATTATATTTTAATTATTTCCGTGTATTAATTTCGGTTTAATCTGTTCCGTGTCATCATCCCATATTTTCGTCCACATTATTAAATCGATTATTTCTTTTCCTCAATTTACTTGAATTTCGTTTTACTTATAATGCCCTCTTTGATTGAAAACTTTGTCTGCATTATTTTGTGCATAGTCCAATACGAATTTCTATTTTAAATGTTTGTATGACGATTACCATCCAAAAAAATAACACCTTGTAACGAAATTTCGTTTCTGACACCACTGCACGTATAAACAGATTATTTCATCTTTTGTTTTTTAACCAATAGATCGGCATTTTCAGAGGTTTAAATATTATGATAGACAAATAAAAATAATTAAACTCGCACGTAGAACAATTCCAGCTGGAAAAATAATGAAGGGAAGGAAAAAATGAGACAACTGAAAAAGTTAAAATTGTGATTAAAACGATCTGAGAAAGGAACATAAATAAAAAAAAATACGCTTAACCCTACTAACTGAATAAAATTAATGACCAAACTCATTTCGATAAAGATTTAATAATAAAAAATTCCAAACCACGTAATGAGATTTGAATACCGAGCGAGGTGGCGCAGTGGTTAGACATTGGGCTCGCATTCGGGAGGACGACGTTTCAATCCCGCGTCCAGCCATCCTGATTTAGGTTTTCCGTGATTTCCCTAAATCACTCCAGGCAAATGCCGGGATGGTTCCTTTCGAAGGGCACGGACGACTTCCTTCCTCATCCTTCCCTAATCCGATGAGACCGATGACCTAGCTGTCTGGTCTCCTTCCCCTAAACAACCCAACCCAATGAGATTTGAACGCACACCTTCTCGCAAGTGAGACCTAAGTTATAACCATTACGCTAAGCAACCAAACGCCAGAACAATCTTTTTAAAACCTTGGAGGATCACGTGAACTTCCGAAATTTCTTTTCATCGTAAATGAGGCCCCAACAGGGTGAATGGTTGTAGGATGTGATACCTGGGCCCAAAACCTACAATATCATATAGACGGTTTCAAAAACTCTATCCCACCACTGGGAGCCGGCCGCGGTAGCCGAGCGGTTCTAGGCGCTCCAGTCCGGATCCACGGTGCTGCTACGGTCGCAGGTTCGAATCCTGCCTCGGGCATGGATGTGTGTAATGTCCCTAGGTTTAAGTAGTTCTAAGTCTAGGGGACTGATGACCTCAGATGTTGAGTCCCATAGTGCTCAGAACCAACCACCACTGGGAACCTCCCCTTGTTTGTCTATAGGTAGACACGCTCATACAGCGTAACGCAGTGCGCTAGCTTGCGTCACGCGCAGGTGCTCCTGACACCGGTCTAAGCCGTGCAGCGGATTTAAGGCCGTGGGCGGTACACCAGCCCGGCTAGGTGTGCTTCTTAGAGGGTTTTCCTCTCTGGTTTAGGCAAATGCTAGGCTGGTGCTAAAATTCCGCTTCAGAGGATACGATACACAAACAGCTAAATTGAGACGACACCCAAGATCCCCTTTCCAAAGACAGACGACACACGCGACTTCTCTCCCTGAGGTTACCTCAACGACTTTGTCGGCTGGAAGTGCATCCGCTCCCAAAATAAATAATACACTATTGGCCATTAAAATTGCTACATCAAGAAGAAATGCAGATGATAAACGGGTATTCATTGGACAAATATATTATACTAGAACTGACATGTGATTACATTTTCACGCAATTTGGGTGCATAGATCCTGAGACATCAGTACTCAGAACAACCACCTCTGGCGTAATAACGGTCTTGATACGCCTGGGCATTGAGTCAAACAGAGCTTGGATGGCGTGTACAGGTACTGCTGCCCATGCAGCTTCAACGCGATACCACAGTTCATCAAGAGTAGTGACTGGCGCATTGTGACGAGCCAGTTGCTCGGCCACCATTGACCAGACGTTTTCAATTGGTGAGAGATCTGGAGAGTGTGCTGGCCAGGGCAGCACTCGAACATTTTCTATATCCAAAAAGGCCCGTACAGGACCTCCAACATGCGGTCGTGCATTATCCGGCTAAAATGTAGGGTTTCGCAGGGATCGAATGAAGGGTAGAGCCACAGGTCGTAACACATCTGAAATGTAACGTTCACTGTTCAAAGAGCCGTCAATGCGAACAAGTCGTGACCGAGACGTGTAACCAATGGCACCCCATACCATCACGCCCGGTGATACGCCAGTATGGCGATGACGAATACACGCTTCTAATGTGCGTTCACCACGATGTCGCCAAACACGGATGCGACAATCATGATGCTGTAAACAGAACCTGGATTCACCCAAAAAAAGACGTTTTGCCATTCGTGCACCCAGGTTCGTCGTTGAGTACACCATGGCAGGTGCTCCTGTCTGTGATGCAGCGTCAAGGGTACCGCAGCCATGCCCTCCGAGGTGATAGTCCATGCTGCTGCAAACGTCGTCGAAATATTCGTGCAGATGGTTGTTGTCTTGCATCTGTTGACTCAGTAATCGAGACGTGACTGCACGATCCGTTACAGCCATGCGGATAAGATGCCTGTCATCTCGACTGCTAGTGATACGAGGCCGTTGGTATCCAGCACGGCGTTCCGTATTACCCTTCTGAACCCACCGATTCCATATTCTGCTAACAGTCATTGGATCTCGACTAACGCGAGCAGCAATGCCGCGATACGATAAACCGCAATCGCGATAGGCTACAATCCGACCTTCATCAAAGTCGGAAACGTGATGGTACGCTTTTCTCCTCCTTACACGAGGCATCACAACAACGTTTCTCCGGGCAACGCCGGTCAACTGCTGTTTGTGTATGAGAAATCGGTTGGAATCTTTCCTCATGTCAGCACGTTGTAGGTGTCGCCACCGGCGCCAACCGTGTGTGAATGCTCTGGAAAGCTTATAATTTGCATATCACAGCATCTTCTTCCTGTCGGTTAAATTTCGCGTCTGTAACACGTCATCTTCGTGGTTGTAGCAATTTTAATGGCCAGTAGTGTAAAATGAAGTTTTCTGAAAAAGCGGACCCTGTAGTACAAGGGCAAACTGAAAAGTAATGCCTCTGAATTTTTAATGTGAGGACTCTTAAACCTTTTTAAATAAAACAAACGTCATTCTTCATCTTTATTCTTCATGTCTACATATCGGCAGCCCTCTGCCGTTAGAGCGCTCCGAAATGTAGCGTGTGACACGGCGCTTTGTAACGTAACTATGTCGTTGCGTGAAGAGAAACAGCGTGCTGTAATCGAACTTAAAATTCCAAGAGTTCGTTCATATATGGAGCACCCTCTCCTTCACCACGACAATATCAGCGCTGCGATATCTGTAATAACCCGACACCTTGGGTTCACTGTCGTCGGTCATCTTCCGTACAGTGCTGCCTTGGTCCCATGCGATTTTCATCTGTTTCCAAAACTTAAAGAACATATTTGCGAACTTCGCTTTGATAGTAATGAATCGTTGGGAGCAGAGGTGATGTTATGACTCCGTCAACGAAGTCAAATATTCTAGTGACGGTATCAACAAACTGCTCGCTCATTGAGAGAAATGTGTTCGTCACCAGAGTGACAGTGTTGAGAAATAAATATGTAGACATGAAGAACAAAGCAGTAAAATGTTAATAATGACTGCTTTATTTAAAAACCTTTAAGAATTTTCAGATAAAAAAAATCCGAGACATTACTTTTCAGCATGCCCTCGTAGACGCGATAAACTCTAGGGAGAAGAAAGAAACCTCTCAGTCTGTATGTCTCTTACTCAGAATAATTTGAACCTAACATTTTCCTGATTACTCTTCGTCCTGACTTTGACTTATCTTCGACATATATCATTTTGTTCAAAATGAATGTATCAGCCCAACAAAATCACCCTGTTTTGGTGGCTGTGTTGTAGCGTCTCAGTTTTGTGTATTTTGAGATATTTTTTTTTTTTTGTTATAGATATCTTCTGTAAGTCTGAAGGCTGTTTCCATTATGCGGCAACGAATTTCGCAGCTGATCTTTTCTAGGCCAATCAGTTTTTAGAGTTTAAAGTATTAGATTGTTTCTCGGCATTTACATTATTTTTTCAAATGACGTTTGAAGACCTACTGAAGAAGACGAACATATTCTGAGTTCGAATACAATAAATTTCCCCGAGACGGAAGACCTTCTGTTCAGAAAACAGCACGGATTTAGAAGGGATCACGCGTGCGAAATTAAGCTTGCCGTTTTCTCACATAATATACTGCGAACCATGGTGAACGGCAACAGGCAGGTTATACAGGGTGGTCCATTGATCGTGACCGGGCCAAATATCTCACGAAATAAGCGTGAAACGAAAAAACTACAAAGATCAAAACTTGTCTAGCTTGAAGGGGGAAACCAGATGGCACTATGGTTGGCCCGCTACATGGCGCTGCCGTAGGTCAAACGGATATCAAGTGCGTTTTTAAAAATAGGAACCCCCATTTTTTATTACATATTCGTGTAGTACGTAAATAAATATGAATTTTTTAGTTGGACCACTTTTTTCGCTTTGTGATAGATGGCGCTGTAATAGTCACAAACATATGGCTCACAATTTTAGACGAACAGTTGGTAACAGGTAGGTTTTTTAAATTAAAATACAGAACGTAGGTACGTTTGAACGTTTTATTTTCGTTGTTCCAATCTGATACATGTACCTTTGTGAACTTATCATTTTTGAGAACGTATGCTGTTACAGCGTGATTACCTGTAAATACCACATTAATGCAATAAATGCTCAAAATGATGTCCATCAACCTCAATGCATTTGGCAATACATGTAACGACATTCCTCTCAACAGTGAGTAGTTCGCCTTCCGTAATGATCGCACATGCATTGACAATGGGCTGACGCATGTTGACAGACGTTGTCGGTGGATCACGATAGCAAATATCCTTCAACTTTCCCCACATAAATAAATCCGGCAACGTCAGATCCGGTGAACGTGCGGGCCATGGTATGGTGCTTAGACGACCAATCCACCTGTCATGAAACATGCTATTCAGTACCGCTTCAACCGTACGCGAGCTATGTGCCGGACAACCATCATGTTGGAAGTACATCGACATTCTGTAATGCAGTGACACATCTTGTAGTAACATCGATAGAACATTATGTAGGAAATCAGCATACATTGCACCATTTAGATTGCCATCGACAAAATGGGGGCCAATTATCCCTCCTCCCATAATGCCGCACCATACATTAACCCGCCAAGGTCGCTCATGTTCCACTTGTCGCAGCCATCGTGGATTTTCCGTTGTCAAATAGTGCATATTATGCCGGTTTACGTTACCTCTGTTGGTGAATGACGTTTCGTCGCTAAATAGAACGCGTGCAAAAAATCTGTCATCGTCCCGTAATTTCTCTTGTGCCCAGTGGCAGAACTGTACACGACTTTCAAAGTCGTCGCTATGCAATTCCTGGTGCATAGAAATATGGTACGGGTGCAATTGATGTTGGTGTAGCATCTCAACACCGACGTTTTTGAGATTCCCGATTCTCGCGCGATTTGTCTGCTACTGATGTGCGGATTAGCCTCGACAGCAGATAATACACCTACTTGGGCATCATCATTTGTTGCAGGTCGTGGTTGACGTTTCACATCTAGCTGAACACTTCCTGTTTCCTTAAATAACGTAACTATCCGGCGAACGGTCCGGGCACTTGGATGATGTCGTCCAGGATACCGAGCAGCATACATAGCACACGCCCGTTGGGCATTTTGATCACAATAAACACGATATCGACCTTTTCCGCAATTGGTAAACGGTCCATTTTAACACGGGTAATGTATCACGCAGCAAATACCGTCCGCACTGGCGGAATGTTACGTGATACCACGTACTTATACGTTTGTGACTATTACAGGGCCATCTATCACAAAGCGGAAAAAGTGGTCCAACTAAAAAATTCATATTTCTTTACGTACTACACGAATATGTAATAAAAAAATGTGGGCTCTTATTTTAAAAAAACGCATTTGATATACGTTTGACCTATGGCAGCGCCATCTAGCGGGCCAACCATAGCGCCATCTGGTTTCCCCCTTCAAGCTAGACGAGTTTCGTTCTTCGTAGTTTTTTCGTTTGATGCGTATTTCGTGAGATATTTGCCCCGGTCACTATCAATGGACCGCCCTGTATATTCCTAGATTTTTCGGAAAGTCTGTGACACGGTTTCCCACTGTAGACTATTAACGAAGGTCCGGCATATGCGTTAATCTCCCAGGTATGTGAGATATTTGGCCCGGTCACTATCAATGGACCACCCTGTATATTCCTAGATTTTTCGGAAAGTCTGTGACACGGTTTCCCACTGTAGACTATTAACGAAGGTCCGGCATATGCGTTAATCTCCCAGGTATGTGAGTGCCTCGAAGACTTCTTAATTAATACAACCCAGTATGTTGTCCTCAAAGGCGAAAGTTCATCATGGTCAAGGGTATCATCGGGAATACTCCAGGGAACTGTGATAGACCGCTCTTACTCTCAACATGCGTAAATGATGTGGCATATTGGGTGAGCAGCATTCTGCGGCTGTTTGCTGATGATGCTGCGGTGTAGGGAAAGGCGTCGCCGTTCAGTAACTGTATGAGGATACATGATGATTTAGACAAAATTTCTAGATGGCGTGATAAATGGCAGCTTGCTCTAAATGTAGGAAAATGTAAGTCACTACCGATCAGTGGAAAAAAATCCCGTAATGATCCAATGCAGTATTAGTTATGTCTTGTTAGCACAGACACGATTAAATATCTAGGCATAACGTTGCAAAGCAATATGAAATGGAACGAGCACATAAGTATAGTGATGGGGAAGGCGGACGGTCAACTTCGCACTATTTGGAGAATGTTAGGAATGTGTAGCTCTTCTATAAATGAGACAGAATACTGAATAATATTTGGTAAACACGTGAGAACTGGGTAGACGTTCGTGGGCTCAAATAAGAATCCCTGGAGGGAAGAAAAT
The DNA here is from genome assembly GCF_021461395.2 of Schistocerca americana. Taxonomy (NCBI): domain Eukaryota; kingdom Metazoa; phylum Arthropoda; class Insecta; order Orthoptera; family Acrididae; genus Schistocerca; species Schistocerca americana. The sequence goes on from NC_060126.1 coordinate 257,456,411, forward strand.
GTTCTTTTTGCGAAAGGATATCCAGAAATTTACATAACCGGCATTTGAAGCTGACTGCAGAACGATTCGGCTGCAACCAACTTACATTTCGCGTAAGGGCCACGAAGATGAGAGAAAATAATGATCGTACCGAGGCATATAGATAATCGTTTTAGCCTCGCTCTGTCTGCGAGTGGAACAGGAATGTAAGTGACTAGTGGTACGAGGTACCCTCCGCCATGCACCACACGCTGGCATGCAGGGTATGTTTGTTTACGTAGATGTAGGTGTATTCTTTCTGTTGTTGCTTTAAAAATTTCTATTTGTTTTGTGGTGTTTGAATGTCCTGATACTGGATCGTTCTGTCGTCTGCAAAATCTATGCATTCTGTCCAACTACTGGTTCTTCGTAATTTGACTGGTTCGTCTGTCTTAAGCTCCGTTTTCGCGGACAGTATAAACATCTGGTAACCACTCGTCTGTTGGGTCTGTTGTGCCCTGCTACTACTTCGTCTCCTATGCACGTCTCTTCAGGGTGGCACTGACTCATAAAGTTCTTAATTATCTACATTATATACTTCAATCGCTGTGTTGGTCTGCAGTTTTTGTCCTTTACGACTCTCTCTCTCAGTCTATCTATCTGTCTCTCTGGTGTCTTAGCACACGCCAGCATATTACTTTTCTAGGCGGTTCTGCAAAGAAGCTCATTTGATATCTCGTTGGTCCATTCTTATTTTCTACAGGTCGCAAAATATTATTACACAATGCCTGAATCCACTTTGATCTATAATTTGGACGAAATTCCCATTACAATAAATGTCACACATGGTTTTTTTCCCGTTTACTATACAACACGACCGCAACTACGGATAGAACCACTCTTCAGTCGGTCACATGTCTTACAAAGTTTTCTAATATAAAACCAATATGACGATAAATTTTGTTTTGAAAATTATGCACAGGTGACTATTAAACTGACTTGATAAATCATTCCATGTAGGCTTTCACGGCCGGCGTATTTATCAGTAAACTCTTCCGGGCTAAGTTGCCGTGGTCGATCTGTAGAACTTCTTCTCCCTGACGTTTCGTTCTCAGCTACGGAGAACATCTTCCGAGGTGAGTCGACGACTGGCTGCTAGGAGCTGGGGCCGCCGCTTATATAGAGATCATAGGGGGCGCCACCACACGTCACGTGGCGTCGATGTGCAGCTATCTCTGGCTATCGTCTGTTCTCTCGATTGCAGGCAATCGATTGTCACGTGATTGATGCAACGTCGACCGCCATATCTTATCCAATTTTAATCCTTCTTCTTTACGATTAAAATTGTATTGATGTTTGTGGATTTCAATTGCCTCTCTATACATACGTGTATAATAGTGCGACGTCCTCGCTAGCACGCTTGTTTCACCAAATTTTGTGTCGTGATCTCCATCCTTAAAAACATGTTCCGCTACTGCCGATTTGTCGATATGTCCCAAGCGACAGTTTCTTTTGTGCTCCGTCAACCGTGTATTGATGCTTCTTTTTGTAGTTCCTATGTAAACCCTGCCGCAACTACACGGAATTTTATATACCCCTGGGGTGGCTAGGGGGTGACGAGCATCTTTTGTTGATCTTAGGCATTCACTAATTTTCTTAGTAGGTCTAAAAATGGTCTCTACCTGAAACTTGGCTAGTACTTTTCCAATGCGATCCGTGATATTATGGATAAACGGAAGAAATACTTTTACAGCTGATGGTTGTTGCTGTCTCCTATTTTTAGGCATTTTTCTATTTGGGTGAAGTGCTCGATTGATCTCGTTTTTCGTATAACCATTTTTCGCAAGGGCCATTCGTAAATGATTTAGTTCTTCTTGTAAGTAGCCTGGTTCACAAATATTATTGGCCCTATCCACTAGTGTTTTTATGACCCCCCTCTTTTGCCTAGGGTGGTGCTTTGAGTTCTTATGGAGGTAGCGATCGGTATGTGTACCTTTCCTGTAGACGTTATGGCCTAAGGTCCCATCCGCCCGTTTGATAACTGATACATCCAAGAAGTTAAGTTGTCCATTCTTCTCCTTCTCCATAGTAAATTTAATCTTTGGGTTGATGCTATTTAAGTGTACCAGAAAATCATTCAAGTCTTCTTCCTCATGATTCCATATTACAAAGGTATCATCCACATACCGATACCACTTCGAGGGGCTTATTTTGGCCGACTGCAACGCTTGATGTTCAAAATATTCCATGAATAAATTCGCAATTGCGGGACTTAGGGGGCTTCCCATGGCTACCCCATCGATCTGTTCATAAAATTCACCATTGTACTGAAAATAGGTTGAGGATAGACAGTGTTGGAACAAGGCTACTATATCAGTAGGGAACATATTGGCTATATGGGAGAGAGCTTCATCAACTGGAACCATCGTGAACAAAGACACTATATCAAAACTGACAAGTATGTCATTAGGACCGACAGTAATTTCCCTCAGTTTCTCAATGAAGTGTAGAGAGTTTTTAATATGACTCTCAGTTTTGCCTATGTGAGGTTGTAAAAGTCGTGGGATGGATCCTAATATCGCGTCGAGCCTCCTTTCCCCGGCGTAGTGCAGCAACTCGACGTGGCATGGACTCAACAAGTCGTTGGAGGTCCCCTGCAGAAATATTGAACCGTGCTGCCTGTATAGCCACCCGTAATTGCGAAAGTGTTGTCGGTGTAGAATTTTGTGCACCAATTGTTCTCGATTATATCCCATAAATGTTCGATGGGATTCATGTCGGATGATATGGGTGCTCAAATAATTTGCTCGAGCTGTCCAGAATGTTCTTCGAACAAATTGCGAACATTTGTGACCCCGTGACTAGCGCATTGTCGTCATTGTTTTGGAACATGAAATACATGAATGGCTGAAAATGGTCTCCAGGTAGCCGAACATAATCTCTTCCAGACAATGATCGGTTCAACTGGACCAGAGGACGCAGTCCATTCCATGTCAACACATTCCACACAACTGATGTGACGTCGACTGAAATATGACTTGCACTTGGCGGCCGAACCCGAATGGGGCCTCCCGGCCAACCATGCCATACGATCATTTCATTTTCATGGAGCCACCACCAGCTTGCACATGGCTTTGTTGGGTCCGCACCACACTCAAACCCTACCATCAGCTCTTACCACCCGGAATCGGGACTCATCTGACCAGACAACGATTTTCCAATCGCCTATGGTCCAACCGATATGGTCACGTGGCCAGAAGAGGCCCTGAAGGCGCGTCGTTGTCTGCTACGTAGCGCATTAACGCCATATTTCGCCGCACTGTCCTGACAGATAAGTTCGTCATACGCTCCACATTGATTTATGCTGTTATTTCACGCAGTGCTGCTTGTCTGTTAAGTCTGACAACTCTACGCAAAGATCGTTGGTCTCGGTAGTTAAGTGAAGGCAGTCGGCCACTGCGTTGTCCTTGGTGAGAGGTAATGCCTGAAATGTGGTATTCTCGGCACCCTCTTGAAACTGTGGACTTCAGAATATTGAATTCTCCTAACGATTTCCGAAATGGAATTTCCTATGGGTGTAGCACCAACTACCGTTCCACCTTTAAAGTATGTTAATTACCGTCGTGCGGCCATAATGACGTCGGAAACCTTTTCACATAAATCACCTAAGAACAAATGACAGCTCAGCCAACGCACTGCCCTTTATTCCATCAGTACGCGGTATTACCGTCTTCTGTATATGTCCATTTCAGTGCAGATTAATTTTCAATGTTGACAGACAGTTTACTTAGTAAAAATAGCTAGAGATAATATGTTGTTGTTGTTGTGGTCTTCAGTCCTGAGACTGGTTTGATGCAGCTCTCCATACTACTCTGTCCTGTGCAAGCTTCTTCATCTCCCAGTACTTACTGCAACCTACATCCTTCTGAATCTGCTTAGTGTATTCATCTCTTGGTCTCCCTCAACGATTTTTACCCTCCACGCTGCCCTCCAATGCTAAATTTGTGATCCCTTGATGCCTCAGAACCTGTCCTACCAGCCGGTCCCTTCTTCTAGCCAAGTTGTGCCACAAACTCCTCGTCTCCCCAATTCTATTCAATACATCCTCATCAGTTATGTGATCTACCCATCTAATCTTCAGCATTCTTCTGTAGCACCACATTTCGAAAGCTTCTATTCTCTTCTTGTCCAAACTATTTATCGTCCATGTTTCACTTCCATACATGGCTACACTCCATACAAATAGTTTCAGAAACGACTCCCTGACACTTAAATCTATACTGGATGTTAACAAATTTCTCTTCTTCAGAAATACTTTCCTTGACATTGCCAGTCTACGTTTTATATCCTCTCTACTTCGAATCCTGCCTCGGGCATGGATGTGTGTGATGTCCTTAGGTTAGTTAGGTTTAAGTAGTTCTAGATTCTAGGGGACTGATGACCACAGATGTTAAGTCCCATAGTGCTCAGAGCCAACTTCGACCATCATCAATTATTTTGCTCCCCAAATAGCAAAACTCCTCTACTACTTTAAGTGTCTCATTTCCTAATCTAATTCCCTTAGCATCACCCGACTTAATTCGACTACATTCCATTATCCTCTTTTACTTTTGTTGATGTTCATCTTATATCCTCCTTTCAAGACACTGTCTATTCCGTTCAACTGCTCTTCCAAATCCTTTGCTGTCTCTGAGAGAATTACAATGTCATCGGCGAACCTCAAAGTTTTTATTTCTTCTCTATGGATTTTAATACCTACTCCGAATTTTTCTTTTGTTTCCTTTACTGCTTGCTCAATATACAGTTTGAATAACATCGGGGAGAGGCTACCACCCTCTCTCACTCCCTTCTCAGGTACTCGTAATGGAGACGAAGCTCGTGGTCTTGTGGTAGCGTTCTCGCTCCCCACGCACGGGGTTCCGGGTTCGTTTCCCGGCGGGGTCAGGGATTTTCCCTGCCTCGAGATGACTGGGTGTTCTTGTGTCGTCTTCATCATTATCACTCATCCTCATTACGGTCGGAGGAAGGCAAAAGGCAATGGAAAACCACCTCCGGTAGGACCTTGCATAGTACGGCGGTGCGAGTCTCCCGCATCGTCACCTACGCTCCTCGGAGTATGGGATATCATCATTATCATCAATGGAGACGAAAAGGTGTTTTCAATAACAGAACTATGAAGAACAGCAGGAGGCACAGAATATTGGACGGGAGGAGGATAGGGGGAGGGATCGCAGATACGTTAGGATGACAAGGATGGAATGTTACAGGTTTCGGTTGGTAGGACTGGTTTCGTTGTTTGAAGTGGAAACAGGTCAAAGCTCCGGAATGACAGGACGGAAAAGGCTTAGCTCTGAATAGGAGGTGGAATATGGTTGAAATGTCAGAGCAGAATAATCCTCATTGCAGAAAAGAAAGTAAGTTGTGGGGTGCTGGGCTCAGTTTCCCGAATTAGGTACCAGATTCGCAGATGTACGAAGAGATGAAAGGGGGGACACTGGACGAGGTTGTATAGTATGTGTAGTATGTGAGATAGAGAAAGACAGATGCGGAATGTGAGGTGGAGTGCATGTCTGTCGAGGATTACACGGGGCTTGTACAATTTTGGAGGGACAGATATTCAGACAGGATTGCCATACGCTAGGATGGGGTAGATGAAGGATTTTTAGGTGAGGATAGTGATAGGGGAACCTAGGTGTAGCGTGTTAGTGGTTTTAAACGGTTTTGGGGTTTTTGTGGAGTAGTAAAGAGCTGTATATTCCACATTAATTTCCCATCAAATGTTAATTCAAAGTACTTTACTGTGTGGGTAATAGTAACGGGTTGGTTTGAAGATTGAGGCATGGAAACTGAGATGACAGATTGCGGTACGACTAAAAACTGTAGACTTTAAAATTTACAAACGACACGTTATTGTGCGTATGTAATAAGTAAATGACTGGTCAATACCGTACTGCATTCGCATCACGACTCCAAGCTTCGTTCAACACTTTGCTAACATGAAACACACGCGGACGGTGAAAGGGCGAAAGTCGAATGTCTTCCGGTTGGCAGGCTGCAGTTCCCCATGTAAGCATTCCGATGTGGCTGCCGCGGCGGGGAAGGGGTTTAGCGGAAGAGAAAACCGACCTCCTGCGGTTGGACCGCGGTTCTCGAGTGGTCCTACCCGGGGAAATGAATGCGAACGAACTGAAAGCTTTAAACGAGTCGCTGGAGCACTCGCCTTTGAAATAGATCTCCGTGGAAACGGTCCGTTAAAAGCTCGGGAATTTCCACTCCTAACTCTTCGGCTTTTAGTCAACGAGTAAGGCGCGTTTTCGCAATTAAATTTATACGCGTGGTAGTATCTACTACTGGCGCTAGTAGCATATCGGTAAAAACTATCAGAGAAGCTGGTACATTTTAAGAGGATTCAAAATGTACAGTATATAATGTTTCTTAATTTTATCCATTGCTGCCAATGTTGCTTCCGTGTCAGTATTACTTTCGTGAAATAATTTTAAAAAAAGCCTTCAGTCACAAATTGTGATTTGTATTTCGAGGTCTGGGGGCTCGTCTTCGGGTGCGTTTGGTCAGCGTACATCACTTTAAAAAAAAATAGTTTACTACTGGTCCTATTACGAGTACACAGGCACTCCTATTAAGAGTACATAGGCATATAACAAGTCTCACCGACTACTGTTGTTACGAAACTAATACTGCACCCGAAAATTACTTACCGTCTGCAGTAGTGTTTGCATGGTTTTAAGCACAGTATGAGCAGACATGTCATACACATATAGGGGAGAGTGTTGTAACTAATACTTTTCAGCCTTTCGCTTCATAGCGTTATACAGGGTGTTACAAAAAGGTACGGCCAAACTTTCAGGAAACATTCCTCACACACAAATAAAGAAAAGATTTTATGTGGACATGTGTCCGGAAACGCTTAATTTCTATGTTAGAGCTCATTTTAGTTTCGTCAGTATGTACTGTACTTCCTAGATTCACCGCCAGTTGGCCCAATTGAAGGAAGGTAATGTTGACTTCGGTGCTTGTGTTGACATGTGACTCATTGTTCTACAGTACTAGCATCAAGCACATCAGTACGTAGCATGAACAGGTTAGTGTTCATCACGAACGTGGTTTTGCATTCAGTGCAGTGTTTACAAAGGCAGAGTTGGCAGATGCCCATTTGATGTATGCATTAGCACGGGGCAATAGCCGTGGCGCGGTACGTTTGTATCGAGACAGATTTCCAGAACGAAGGTGTCCCGACAGGAAGACGTTCGAAGCAATTGATCGGCGTCTTAGGGAGCACAGAACATTCCAGCCTATGACTCGCGACTGGGGAAGACCTAGAACGACGAGGACACCTGTAATGGACGAGGCAATTCTTCGTGCAGTTGACGATAACCCTAATGTCAGCGTCAGAGAAGTTGCTGCTGTACAAGGTAACGTTGACCACGTCACTGTATGGAGAGTGCTACGGGAGAACCAGTTGTTTCCGTACCATGTACAGCGTGTGCAGGCACTATCAGCAGCTGATTGGCCTCCACGGGTACACTTCTGCGAATGGTTCATCCAACAATGTGTCAATCCCCATTTCAGTGCAAATGTTCTCTTTACGGATGAGGTTTCATTCCAACGTGATCAAATTGCAAATTTTCGCAATCAACATGTGTGGGCTGACGAGAATCCGCACGCAATTGTGCAATCACGTCATCAACACAGATTTTCTGTGAACGTTTGGGCAGGCATCGTTGGTGATGTCTTGATTGGGCCCCATGTTCTTCCACCTACGCTCAATGGAGCACGTTATCATGATTTCATACGGGATACTCTACCTGTGCTGCTAGAAGATGTGCCTTTACAAGTACGACACAACATGTGGTTCATGCACGATGGAGCTCCTGCACATTTCAGTCGAAGTGTTCGTACGCTTCTCAACAACAGATTCGGTGACCGATGGATTGGTAGAGGCGGGCCAATTCCATGGCCTCCACGCTCTCCTGACCTCAGTCCTCTTGACTTTCATGTATGGGGGCTTTTGAAAGCTCTTGTCTACGCAACTTGAACATTTCCTGTAACAAAGTGTTTGAAGTCACGCTGGTACGTTCTGTTGCTGTGTGTTTCCATTCCATGATTAATGTGATTTGAAGAGAAGTAATAAAATGAGCTCTAACATGGAAAGTAAGCGTTTCCGAACACATGTCCACATAACATATTTTCTTTCTTTGTGTGTGAGGAATGTTTCCTGAAAGTTTGGCCGTACCTTTTTGTAACACCCTGTATATGCTAGACGTGAAATACGTATTTGCAATGCCCCCATGTAACTTCGTAACACTGTAAAGTGTGAGAAGAAAATATACCAACAGAAACATATTAATATCGGCGAATACGGTGAATATCTTTTTATTCTTTACTGTGTAAAATCCGTTCTGTAACTAAATTCATAACCAGCCGCTGTGGCCAAGCGGTTCTAGGCGCTTCAGTCCGGAACCGCGCTGTTGCTACGGTCGCAGGTTCGAATCCTGCCTCGGGCATGGATGTGTGTGATGTCCTCAGGTCAGTTAGGTTTAAGTAGTTCTAAGTCTAGGGGACTGATGACCTCAGATGTTAAGTCCCATAGTGCTTAGAGCCATTTGAACCATTTGAACTAAAATCATAACAAAAACATTTGGTCAGAGACTTTAGCTAAAGACACCAAACGGAAACGAACTTTGTATATCTTTTGTTGTAAAAGAAATTAAACTAATTAATTCATTCTCGTTATTCTGTTGCGTTCTTTTTGTCTGGTTGTTGTAGAGTAAGCACACACGTTTCTAAGTACTGTAACTTTAGGAAAAAACATAACATAGCTATTTTTTGGAAATGTGCAAGCGGGATTTAATTGCAGTATCAGATCTGATCATATCCCATGATAATAACCATAAATTTGCATGAATATTTGCATCTTTCTCGTCAGAAGCCTTAAACAAAGGATTGATGAAGATTTGTTAGACAGCAGAACGACCCAACACATTACGTGCTCTCTCGTTACTTATTCAACAACGCTAAGTACAATCACCATGGAATGGATTTGCCGATCATTTCTTGTCGTTCTTTACTCATATTTTTATACGTAAAAATGTTACTAGGTTGATCGGTAGATCACCTTCGAACAATGGCCTCGGCAGTCACTCCAGTGGCTTGATTAATATTGTGTCTCACGAAATTAATGGTCGGTAATCTGATAATTGCGGGAATGCACTGATCAGACAAAACATTATGAACACTTCCCACAGTGACGTTGGATGCTGCCTGGTAGGGTTCGGGCATGTGACGCGCTAACATATGTATGTAAGCGGAGCAGACACGGACGGGCAATTACCCTAGCGAAGATATGGGCTGCAAATGTGGAAATCCATTTGATAAGCGATTTTGACATGGGCAGATTATTATTACGTACAGCCTTTGAACGAGTATATTGAAAACGGCGGAACTGGTCGACTGTTCATGTGCTACGCCGTGAGCATCTACGGAAAGAGGTAGAAGGACAGTGAAACTGTCATTAGGCGCTACATGGTCGGACTTCCACGAGTCTCCAGAGAACGTTGGGTTCGGAGGCTTGTCTGCTCTGGAAAGTAGTATAGATGGTGATCTGTGGCATCTCTGCCGAAAGAGCACAATGCTGGTGCACGCACAAGAGTTTCGAAGCACACCATTTATTGAACATTGTTGGATATGGAGCTCCGCAGCAGACCACCACTACATGTTCACATGTTGACTGAACGACATCGAATACGATTGTAGAGGGCTCGGGACCGTCGGGATTCGACCGTCGATCAATGGAACCGTGTCGTCTTTTCTGGTGAATCACATTTTTGCTACACTGGGTCGCTAGTCGTCTCCACAAACGCCATCATTGAGGTGAACGGCAGCTCGAAACGTCCACGAGTCTCCAGAGAACGTTGGGTTCGGAGGCTTGTCTGCTCTGTAAAGTAGTATAGATGGTGATCTGTGGCATCTCTGCCGAAAGAGCACAATGCTGGTGCACAAGTGTTTTGAAGCACACCTTTCATTGAACATTGATGAATATGGAGCTCCGCAGCAGACCACCACTACATGTTCACATGTTGACTGAACGACATCGATTACGATTGCAGAGGACTCGGGACCGTCGGGATTCGACCTTCGATCAATGGAACCGTGTCGTCTTTTCGGGTGAATCACATTTTTGCTACACTGGGTCGCTAGTCGTCTCCACAAACGCCGTCATTGAGGTGAACGGCAGCTCGAAACGTCCAGCGCGCCACAGACGCAGGCTGGTGGGGGGGGGGGGGGCAGTATTATGCTATGGGAGACGTTCTCTTGTACTTGCATGGGACCTATGGAGTAATCGAAGAAACGGTGACATCTGCGAACCACCTGCACCCCTTCACGCTTCATATCTTCCCCGATGGCGGTGTCATCTTTCAGCAGTGTAACAGTGTGTGTCTCGGAGCCAGAACCGTGCTACAGTGGTTTGAGGAGCATTAAAGTGAACTCATGTTGATGTCTCGGCCACCAAATTCGCCTGGTATAAATCCTACGGAACTCATGTGGATCGCTATCGAGCGGAATTACCACGTGCACAAATCAGCGGCCCTTTACTTACGCGAATTACGTAACCTATGCTTAGACGTCTAATCCTACATACCTCCGCAAATCTACCAACAAACTGTCGGATCCGTGATGCCCAGAATTACTGATGTATTTCGTTCCAAAGACGGACAAACAAGTTATTGAGGAGGTGATTATAATCTTTTGGTTCACCAGCGTATGCAATTTACCGGGTGATCAAAAAGTCAGTAAGCCGGCCGGAGTGGCAAACGGTTCTAGGCGCTACAGTCTGTAACCGCGCGACAACTACGATCGCAGGTTCGAATCCTGCCTCGGGCATGGATGTGTGTGATGTCCTTAGGTTAGATAGGTTTAAATAGTTCTACGTTCTAGGGGACTGATGACCTCAGAAGTTAAGTATCATAGTGCTCAGAGCCATTTGAAAAAGTCAGTGAAAATTTGAAAACTGAATAAATCACGGAATAATGTAGATAGAGAGGTACAAATTGACGCACACCAAAGTAAGACAAAGCAAAGATAATGTTCTATACAGGAAATGCTGAGTATGTCCACCATTATCCCTCAACAATAGCTGTAGTCGAGGAATAATGTTGTGAACAGCACTGAAAGCACGTCCGGAGTTATGGTGTGGCATTGGCGTCGGATGTTGTCTTTCAGCATCCCTAGAGATGTCGGTCGATCACGATACACCTGCGACTTCAGGTAACCCCAAAGCCAATAATCGCACTGACTGAGGTCTGGGGACCAGGGAGGCCAAGCATGAGGAAAGTGGCGGCTGAGCACACGATCATCACCAAACGACGCGCGCAAGAGATCTTTCACGCGTCTAACAATACTTTTTTTGGTTCTAATAAAACTCCATGTCATTCCAAGCATGTGTGTCAATTTTTACCTCTCTATCTACATTATTCCGTGGTTTATTAAGTTTTCAAATTTATACTGACTTTTTGATCACCCGGTACATCTTGCGACAATAATCATTAACTCATTTATATTTTTTGCTCAGCTTTGCTGTTTTTGAACGTTTCCCTCTTTCGTCAAGAACTGCATAGTAATCAGTATTCTTATTTGTTGTGGCATGCTGGGAAAAGTTGTCATAATAGTAATATCCCAGGCCTTTCTCTCGAACTGTAAATCCTAGAGGGAAGTCTCTAGCCAACTCTGTAAGAGAAGTTCACTAAATTTTCTCACTCCATTGTGAAATGATGGCATTCACGTTATATGAACTGCAGTCTTTTACTGAAGTTACAAAAAATACTTCGGATATTATGGTTTTTTTCTAATGTGAGAGACTGTTTCAAAGTAAAACATGATCATATACCAAGGAAAAAATGTTCTATTCGAATGAAGAAGTGTTGCAACTTAGAAAATCTCGTCAACTCTATATTTAATAGTCTCTGTATTACATTATTATTCTACTAGACACCAAAATTCAGTGAGTGAAACCAAATTAAGAAGAAGTATCATATGAAATCAGTCACAAGTCAAAAACATACTGAAAAAGAAGCTATTACCAACCAACACACATATCCATTTTCAAGACATATCCATTTTCAAGACAGTAAAAATTGTTAATACTTAACAGAGACTTAGTTCATTTTCAAATAACACATGTAAAGTGATAGAAGAACATCTGTTTCAAAGTACAAGTTGATGCACGACTAATGAAGCGTGGCTTACCCATTCACACGTTACGTAGCTAGATTTAAAAATATACACCATTTTATTCACCATGAAACTCTGTAACTGAGGAATTAACAATGTTCTTGAAATAACTTTAATGGGTTACAAGGAATTTAAATATATATAGCTCATAATACTTAAACGCATTACAAAAAAAAAAAAAAAAATACAAATGTCTCACAACAACGAGAGCAGTGTAAAATGTAACTGCTTATGGCGGTCTCTGTTGCACGTGCCTTCAAGCGATTCTAAAATCAGTCAGTAGATTGAAAGACTGACCAGAAAACATCGTATGTTTCTACGTACACTGTCCTCCAGGTACAACACTCTTCCCTAATTATGGCTATTTCATACAATCTTTGTATCAACTTTGAAATCCAACCCCTGTGTATTGTCGAAAGGTAACATTCTGATATTCTTTCACTTGTTTTGATTTGTAAAAAATGGTTCAAATGGCTCTAAGCACTATGGGCTTAACTTCTGAGGTCATCAGTCCCCTATAACTTAGAACTACTTAAACCTAACTAACCTAAGGACATCACACACACCCATGCCCGAGGCAGGATTCGAACCTGCGACCGTGGCGGTCGCGTAGTTCCAGACTGTTGCGCCTAGAACCGCTCGGCCACCAACGGCCGGGTTTTGATTTGTATTTACAGATTTGCTGTAGCACGAAAAGTGTGTATGTGTACATGACAAGTCTACTCATATCGTGCTTGAAAAGCACGTAACCACTACTGGAAACAGTAATTAATTTTTTGGTGTTGTCCTAGTTTTGTTGACAGTACAAGTACACTACTAGCCATTAAAATTGCTACATCACGAAGATGACTTGTTACAGACGCGAAATTTAACTGACAGGAAGAAGATGCTGTGATATGCAAATGATTAGCTTTTCAGAGCATTCACACAAGGTTGGCGCCGGTGGCGACACCTACAACGACATGAGGGAAGTTTCCAACCGATTTCTCATACACAAACAGCAGTTGACCGGTCTTGCCTGGTGAAACGTTGTTGTGATGCCTCGTGTAAGGAGGAGAAATGCGTACCATCACGTTTACGACTTTGATAAAGGTCAGATTGTAGCCTATCGTGATTGCAGTTTATCGTATCGTGACGTTGCTGCTCGCGTTGCTCGAGATCCAATGACTGTTAACAAAATATGGAATCGGTGGGTTCAGGAGGGTAATACGGAACGCCGTGCTGGATTCCAACGGCCTCGTATCACTAGCAGTCGAGATGACAGGCATCTTATCCGCATGGCTGTCACGGATCGTGCAGCCATGCCTAGATCCCTGAGTCAACAGAAGGGGACGTTTGCAAGACAAAAACCATCTGCACGAACAGTTCGACGACATTTGCAGCAGCATGGACTATCAGCTCGGTGACCATGGCTCCGGTTACCCTGGACGCTGCATCACCGAGAGGAGCGCCTGCGATGTTGTACTCATCGACGAATCTGGGTGCACGAATGACAAAACGTCATGTTTTCGATGAATCCGGGCTCTGTTTACAGCATCATGATGGTCGCATCCGTGTTTGGTGACACCATGGTGAACGCACATTGGAAGCGTGTATTCGTCATCGGCGTGATGGCATGGGGTGCCATGGGCTACACGTCTCGGTCACCTCTTGTTCGAATTGACGGCACTTTGAACAGTGGACGTTACATTTCAGATGCGTTACGACCCGTGGCTCTACCCTTCATTCGATCCCTGCGAAACCCTACATTTCAGCAGGATAATGCACGACCGCATGTTGCAGGTCCTGTACAGGCCTTTTTGGATATAGAAAATGTTCGACTGCTGCCCTGGCCAGCACATTCTCCAGATCTCTCACCAATTGAAAACGTCTGGTCAATGGTGGCCGAGCAACTGGCTCGTCACAATACGCCAGTCACTACTCTTGATGATCTGTGGTATCGTGTTGAAGCTGCATGGGCAGCTGTACCTGTACACGCCATCCAAGCTCTGTTCGACTCAATGCCCAGGCGTATCAAAGCCGTTATTACGGTCAGAGGTGGTTGTTCTGGGTGGATCTATGCACCCAAAATGCGTGAAAATGTAATCACATGTCAGTTACAGTATAATATATTTGTCCAATGAATACCCGTTTATCATCTGCATTCTTTCTTGGTGTAGCAATTGTAAAGGCCAGTAGTGTAGTAACTTAAATTCAGTAAAGTATGTTGACTGCTCAAGCACATGAAGGTGAGCCCCAAGGGCTCGAAATGCATCGTTCATAACAATAAAAATTCGATTTGTGATTAAAAGCGGTTTGTTTTTTATTTTACACAATTATAGTGGCTCAGTACATTGAAGCGACGAGATATGCACATAGACAGATGTCGGTAGGCCCGCGCATACACGGTCTAAAAAGGGCATTGGATCGGCAGAGCTGGCATTTGTACTCAGTTGATTCATGTAAATAGGTTTCCGACTTGGTTATGCCTGCATTACGGGTATCAACAGACTTTGAAAGCGGAATGCTAGTTGGAGCTAGACGCAAGGGCATTCCATTTCGGAAGTCGTTACGGAATTTAATATTCCGAAGTCCACAGTGTCAAAAGTGTGCGGAGAATTCAACATTTCAGGCATTACCTCTCACCACACACAATGCGGTGGCCGACGGCCTTCATTTAACAACCGAGATCATGCGTAGAATTGTCAGCGCTAGCAGACAAGCAGCACTGCATGAAATAACCGTAGAAATCGATGTTGGACGTATGACGAAAGTATCAGTTAGCACACTGCAGCGAAATCTGGTGTTAATGGGCTATGGCTGCAGACAGCCGACGCAAGTACATTTGCTAACAGCACGATATCGCCCGTAGCGCGTCCCCTGCACTCCTGACATATCAGTTGGAGCCTAGACGACTGGAAAACCGTGGACTTGTCAAATGAGTCCCGATTTCAGTTGGTAAGAGCTGATGGCAGAGTTCAAGGGTGGTGCAGACCCCACAAAGCAATGGATCCATGTTCTCAACAAGGCACTGTGCAAGCTGGTGGTTGCTCCATAATAATATGGGCTGCATTTACGTGAACTAGACTACGTCAGCTGGTCCAACTGAACCGATCATTGACTGAAAATGGTTATCCTCGTCTCCTTGGAGATCATTTGCAGCCATTTATGGACTTCATGTTCCCGAACAACGATGTCATTTCATCGGGCAACAGTTTTTCGCTATTGGTTTGAAGAACATGGTGGATACTTCGAACGAATGATTTGGACACACAGGTTGCTCAACATGAATTCCATCGAACATTAATGGGGCATCATCGAGAGATCAGTTCGTGGACAAAATTCTGCATGGGCAACACTTTCGAAATTATGGTCGACTGTAGAGGCAGCATGGCTCAGCACTTCTGCAGAGAACTTCCAATGACTTGTTGAGTACATGCCACGTCGAGTTGCTGCGCTACGCCGGGCAAAAGGAGTTCCGACACGATATTAGGAGGTATTCCATGACTTTTGTCAACTCAGTGTGTTTACCTCTACACTTTACATGATCTTAAGAGACTCTATAAATGTAAACCAGTCACTGCAGCCATTGAAATGGAAAATTTCTCGAATGCTGTTTCTTCCAAAAAGTTATTGACGAATTGCTAAGCAAATTGGTAGGACTCTAAAACTAGGGAACTTTAAGAAAATTTCCGTACAGCAATCGCATGCAGGCTGTGATTGGAGTATATTCTTAGTAAATTTGTTGAATGGAAAAGAAATTGTTGGAAGTTCCTTTGTGAGCAAATGCCGCACACTGTTGTCCAGGGTAAAGCACTCCGTCTTCACCCCACGAGTGGCCTACTGGGACCATCCGACCGCCGTGTCATCCTCTGTGGAGGATGCAAATAGGAAGGGCGTGGGGTCAGCACACCGCTCTCCCGGTCGTTATGATGGTATTCTTGACTGAAGCCGCTACTACTCGGTCAAGTAGCTCCTCAATTGGAATCATGAGGCTGAGTGCACCACGAAAAATGGCAACAGCGCATGGCGGCCTGGATGGTCACCCATCCAAGTGCCGACCACGCACGACAGCGCTTAACTTCGGTGATCTCACGGGAGTTTTCAAGAGTACCTTATGCCATTCTTCCTACAAAATAGTGGCAAGTTCAGGCAACAGTGACGAATGGTGATAGCATTGACGCGCCCTTCTCTCCAAGGTACAGCACTAAGGCTCAATAATATTGAGATCTGGTGACTATTGTGGGTAGGGGAGATGGGACTGTTCATCCTTGTGCTCACAAAACCAGTCCTGGACAGTGCGAGCTGTGTGGACACGGACCCTGTCGTCTAGGAACACAGCATTACCACTGGGGAACAAACAGTGTACCATGGGGTGGACCTGATCAGCCAAAACGGTCAAATAAACCTTGAGAGTAACGTGACCTTGCGGACTAAAAATCTGGTCCATTGAATATCACGATATGGCTGCCCAAATCATCACCGAACGCTCGCGATGTTTCACTCCTGGGGCGCGAACTCGGCAAGAAGTTGAAAACAATGTGGAAGAAGAGCCATTCGACCGTATGACTTTTCTCATTGCTCCATAATTCAGGTTTTATGGGTTCTGTACCAAGTTTTCGTGTTCGAGCAATTTCATCACTGATGAATGGTTTTGCAATTCCAGTTCGCCATGCAAGTCCCTGCTTCTGGCGCTCATTTCTTGTTGTTTTCATGCAGAGAGGGTTCGCGAGTGTGACATTATGTTCTGCAGGAACTTTGTAGCTGTCGTCTCCTTATTTTGCGTCAGAATCCTCTTCAATGAGCGTCCGTCACGATCACTCAACACACACTTTCGTCAGCATTGTGGCTTAGAGTTGTTGTTGTTGTGGTCTTCAGTCCTGAGACTGGTTTGATGCAGCTCTCCATGCTACTCTATCCTGTGCAAGCTTCTTCATCTCCCAGTACCTACTGCAACCTACATCCTTCTGAATCTGTTTAGTGTATTCATCTCTTGGTCTCCCTCTACGATTTATACCCTCCACGCTGCCCTCCAGTACTAAATTGGTGATCCCTTGATGCCTCGGAATATGTCCTACCAACCGATCCCATCTTCTAGTCAAGTTGTGCCACAAACTTCTCTTCTCCCCAATCTTATTCAATACTTCCTCATTATTTATGTGATCTACCCATCTAATCTTCAGTATGTGACTACCATATAGTGAGGGAATCATTAGAGTCACAGGACAAGCACTGAAAAGACTAGGAAGACGAAAGTAATCGGCTGTGTCCTTCGCTAATGAACCATGCGAATTTTCCTTAGTTCAAGGAAACCTCAGTCTGGATAACAGAATGAGAATTTGAGCCACCTTTCTCCCGAATGTAAATCCTGTGTCGTAAGCAAAATACCACTATATTTGTTTCTCGGAACAGTGTTCATGCTTTTAGTACCTCTATTTCTGCGTTTTTGTCTGTCATTTCTCACTTTTTTCACCTCTGGCAGTGTTTGTTGATGCAAAAAATGCCGAGTTACACCGCTGTTCGGAGTCCACGTTAAGCTTCAGGTCCCCGTATGAGTGGCTAGGTAAGTCAATTCAGAATATAATTCCTTTACTTGACGTCTATGGTCACTTTTTTTGTTATCAGACTACCGGTTTCGGTGTAAATGACCATCTTCCGATCTGCAGCAAAATATGGGAAAAACACAAATACACTAGTAGACCGTCTACAGCTTAAAACAATGAAATAGATCATAATGAAAAGTATTACTTTGCGCTTTAAATATGAAGAGGCATACCCGTTTTATAAAAACATGTCCTAATATACTGGAGCCACAGTGGCATCGTCAAATGATAAACACAAAAAGAGCCAGCAACGTCAAATGTATATAAATAACAGTACATAGTGCTGCTGACAATATGACTCTTGTATATACAGTTATTTATATACATTTGACGATGCTGGCGCTAACCTGTGTTTAGCATTTGATGATGCCACTGTGGCTCCAGTATATTAGGACATGTTTTTCTAAAACAGGTATGCATCCCCATGTTTAAAGCGAACAAACCCACACGTATGTCAGTAATTGTTCATTATTGTGTTAAGCTGTAGACAGTCTGCTAATGTATTTGTGTTTCCTCCCATATTTTGCTGCAGATCTGAATATGGTCATTATAGGCCAAAACCGGTAATCTGATGACAAAAATTTGTGATCATCGACGTAAAGTAAAGGAAATTTATTTTATATTCGGGTCACTGTTCAGTTCGCGATTATGTCGCAGCTTGTGAAAGTTAGTTCAGAGATCGGAGCAAGGCAAAGACTTACAACCTCCAACATGATCGTGCCTAGTAAAATAAATGAATAAATGTCGTGTAACTAGGGCCTCCCATCGGGTAGACCGTTCTCCGGGTGCAAGTCTTTCGATGTGACGCCACTTCGGCGACTTGCGCGTCGATGCGGATGAAGTGATGATGATTAGGACAACACAACACCCAGTCTCTGAGCGGAGAAAATCTCCGACCCAGCCGGGAACCGAACCCGGGCCCTTAGGATTGACATTATGTCGCGCTGAGCACTTAGCTACCGGGGGCGGACGCCTAGTAAAATGAAATGAAATGATCGTATAGCATTGTTGGCCCATCTGGGGTACATCGGCCGCCTAATGTAGCTCTATTTGACGCCACTTCGGCAATATACGCGCACATGATGATGACATGAAATGATAAAGACCACGCAGACATCCAGTCGCCGAACGAAGAAAGTCTCCGGCCCGGCCGGGAATCGAACCCAGCACCCCAGTATATGTTGGCTGAAACACTAACCACTAGACCAATGGCTGCGGACTACGTAGAAACCCTTTAGTGTTCAAACGTTCGGGTTGCAGACAGATTTACTTACATACACTCGACGGCATATATTAGGAATTTTGTATATTCCTGCCGTGGAGAGCGGTGAGCGTAGGTCCTTAGCAGTATCCAAATATTTTCGCGACGCACACTGATGATGTCTCCAGCATTAGGGGACGAAACTTAAGTCACAGAAACATGCATTAGACTGTAGCCAATTGCTCATACAACTGAAATCGACACGAATGTAAATACCGGTCGTGGAGGCTTACATTACATGTTCTAATAACATCGTCGTCGACTGGACGTTAAATCCTGATCAATTTTCTTTTTCCTCCGCTACTTCAGGAGGGGGAGCACACTAGAATTGTGGTTCACACTAATGTTAGTTTGTTCGAACTACTAAATGTGACAATTCTTGTAAACGAATCTGACATATGCCTATCGCTATCCACAATTAATATAAAAATGCAACTACTATTATTGATTATGTCCATGACTGGATTTTCAATACGGATTGCTGCATTGTTCTGTAGCGCCATCCATTGTAATAGAGTATTAAATTCCACAGACAGCTGAATGCATTTAGTCCTGCAGTACACCTGCGAGATGAAATCCAGTAATCTCTTACCGAAATTGCTTTTGCCTTCAATGCAATGCAACTCCACCTCTCCAGTTTTTATCGATCAGACTATCACTACTGAAATTAAACCCCGCCAGTAAAAGAGATCCTGAAACGATCTCCAAAATAATGAAAGCAATGGGCCGGGAGATACAGTAGATAAGCTACAGGAATTCATAGCACAAGAGTTTGCGACTGATTGTAAATAGTACAGGAGAATCCGTCATCACTTCATCAAAACGTGTGTGATTAATGGTGTGCTTCTGAGTGGTCAGCTGAGTTGTTGTTTCTATTTTATGCACAATATTTCGACGACCGATCAGGCCGTCTTCTTCGAATGCTGCAAGATGCGCTCTTATACACTGAGGTGCTAAAGTCATCGGATACCTCCTAATATCACGTCGGACCTATTTTAGCCTGGCATAGTGGAGCAACTTGTGCATGATATACAACAGGCTGTAGATACCGGCTCCCAGGTTGATGCCATATTTCTCGACTTTCGAAACGCGTTCGACTCAGTTCCGCACTGACGCGTGCTCCAAAAAGTGAGCGCTTATTCGAAGACATATAAGAGTGGATAGAAAGTTTTCTAACAGACAGGGAGCAGTAAGTCGTCCTGAACGGGGTGAATTCAACAGAAACAAGCGTAACTTCAGGTGTGCCCCAGGGCAGCGTAATAGGTCCGCTGCTTTTTACGATTTACATAAACGATCTGGTTGATGGTATTGACAGCGGCATTAGACTGTTTGCCGATGATGCTGTAGTCTACAAGAAAGTAGTATCACACGAAAGTTGCGAACAAATCAATGAGGATCTACAGAAAATAAATGCGTGGTGTAGTGACTGGCAGTTATCTCTCAATATTAGTAAGTGTAACCTACTGCGTATAACAAAGCGAAAATCCCCATTAATGAACTTGTACAAAATAAATGCCCAGTCTTTGGAAGCGGTACCATCCGTCAAGTATCTGAGTGTGAATATTCGAAATGGTCTCAAATGGAATGATCGGATTATACAAGTAACGGGTAAGACGAACTCTAGATTGCGGTTTATTGGTTGAATCCTGAAGCGATGCAGTCCTTCAACAAAGGAAGTAGCTTACAATACGTTAGTTCGTCCAGTCATAGAGTATTGTTCGTCTGTATGGTTCCCTTACTAGTTGGGTCTCATTCAAGACATTGAGAAGGTCCAAAGAAGAGCGGCAAGATTCGTAACTGGTACATCCAGCCATCGCGAGAACGTTACAGATCTCACAGAAAGTTTGAACTGGGACACACTTGCGCTAAACGGAAGGGGCTGCTCACTACATTCCGAAATCCTATCTTCACCGAGGATGTAGAGAATAAATTATTACGACCAACTTTCAAATCGCGCATTGATCACCATTCAAAGATAAGGGAAGTTAGAGCTCGTACTGAGGCGTTCAGACAGTCGTTTTTCCCTCGTGCGATCCGCGAGTGGAACAGAATGGGGAGGGGGGGGGGGGGGGGAGGGAAATATGACGTTGGCGCGACTTGTGCCCTCCGCCACACACCGCTTGGTGGTTAGCGGAGTATATATGTAGATGTAGATGTATATGTAGATGCAGGCATGGACTCAACAAGTCGTTGGAAATCCCCTGCAGAAATACTGAGCCATGCTTCCTCTATAGCCGTCCATGATTGCGAAAGTGCTGCCGGTGCAGGAGTTTGTGCTCGAACTGACCTCTCCATTATGTCGCGTAAATGTTCGATGGGATTCATGTTGGGCGATCTAGGTCGCCAGATCATTCGCTCCAATTCTCAAAAATATCTTTCAAACCAATCGCAAACAATTGTGGCCTGGTGAAAGGGCGCATTTTCGTCCATAACAATTCCATAGTTCTTTGGAAACATGAAATCCATGGATGACTGCAAATGGTCTGCAAGTAACTGAACATAGGCATTTCCAGCCAATGATCGCTCCGAGTTGACCGGAGGGCAGCCCACATCATTATGGAGCCACCACCAACTTGCACAGTGCCTTGTTGACAACTTGCGTCCATGCCTTCATGGAGTCTGCGCCACACTCGAACCCTACCGTCAGCTATTACCCACCGAAGTCGTGATTCATCTGTCCAGGCCACGGTTTTCGAGCCGTCTAGTGTCCAACTGCTATGGTCCCGAGCTCAGGGAGGCGCTACAGGGCATGTGCTGTTAGCAGAGGCACTTGCGTAGGTCATCTGCTGCCATAGCCCATTAACGCCGAATTTCACCGAACTGTCCTAACGGGTACGGTCGTCATATGTACCACGTTGATTTCTGTGGTTATTTCAAGCAGTGTTGCTTACTTGTTAGCACCAACGACTTTAAGCAAACCTCTCGGTCGTTAAATGAAGGCCATTAGCCACTGTGTTGTCCGTGGTGAGAGGTAATGCCTGATTTTGGTATTCTCAACACGCTTTTGACACTGTGGATCTCGGAATATTGAAGTCTCCAAAGTCTGTTAATTCCGGTCGTGCGACCATAATTTCGTTGGAAACTTTTTCACATGAAAGATCTGAGTACGAATGACAACTCTGCTAATGCACCGCCCTTTTATATCTTGTGTACGCGATACCACTTCCATCTATATATGTACATATTACTGTCCCCTGAATTTTGTCATTCCATCGCATGTCCTCACTGCATCCAACCAGTCTTTGAACTATTGCCATTATTTGCATCTGAGCTCGACTCCCAACACCCACTGCTCTCTTTCATGTTCTTTTGTTTTCGTGAGCCTTTTCTGATATTTCGCGAAAGGCACATTCTCTTAACGTTTTCCAGCTATGTTGGATGGGATGACCGGTGATTTGTCAACAAACTAAGACTTGTTTGAATTGAAACCGCCGACCTGGTTTAAAAGGTTTTCCGGCGTCTTTATTTCGATAGAATCTTTAATTATACTGCCAGGTGAACTTGGCGTTTCGACGATGCTGGTGTCATCGTATTTAATTCGATGACTATACTCGAGGCAGCGCGGGGCGATAGCTGATTTGCTTGGTTGTTATAGCAAAGTGTGTCGTTGAGGCTGCTTGACTCCCGTGACATTAACATGGAATGCGATATACTCCGACTTTCGAAGATCTATATCATCATAACAATACAAAGAGGCATTTTTATCCATTTACATTAAACAGAAAAAACTCAGTTGAGCGCTAGGAATCATATCATTAATCACTCACCCCGAGAAAAACTGAGATGTCACAAATTGTTTCTGAACCTTATTTTAGCAATACTTGAGCGTGCAATGACACTGTATCCAAACTGAGCCAAAAAATTTGTAATGGATCTAGAGAAGTGTTGTTAGAATGTTGCGTATCCCAAGTGAGTAACAGTAATCTTACGTTTTCCCACATGTTTATCGACCTAGAATGCGTCGCCCCTTTAAAACATTTGTTTGAGAATGGAAGGCAAAGAATCGACTGTTATCACGAGTAAACATCTTCTTTTGAAAGTTCCGGTCACGGTCAATCATGTGTAACAAGATTTGACGAGACCCAGCTCTAGCCGTGCCGCAGCACATGGGATACACCTTATGCACGTCACTCTTTCAAGGGCACATTCAGGGGGGTGGGGGGGGGGGTGGAGGGGACACGGAAGCATGTGCCCCCTCCCCCACCCCTTTCCTTCCTCCAGACAGTCCGAAAGAGAGAGAGAGAATGGAGAAATGTAGATAATCGAGAGTCAATGAATCTCGGCATAATCACGATTTTTACTTACAGACAGTTCGTAACAATGAGTTTAGAGGGTACAGAAAGCCTAGAATTCACGAAAGGTGTGACTTCTTGAGTTATGCCTTCTTGTTTCTTTGTCATGAGAATTTACGATAAACGTATAATAAAACACGACTTCGTTTATCGTTTCGTGATTACGTAGCAGATTAATGAGCTATTGTGTAAATTTTACTCTCTATGCTAGTAAAGTTAAATCCTTTACTTTGCGAAAAAATTTTAAATTTTCGGGGCAGCGTTCAGGTTCATCCATTCAGATACTTTCGGTAAATATTTCATCTCTCTGGGGTCTTGTGCTAGTTAGTATGAAATAGTAATGCCATGAAATACTACTGTAAACAGCTTTATTTGAAGCTAAACGTTTCAACTTTCCACCATCGTCAAATTTCGTACTCGGTATATTTGCTGTCCTATGCGTCTTGACATTTCGCCAAAGTCCTCTTGATGGTAAGTAGTACCTTGTGTCCTTTTTATCAGGATCCAGCGTATTTCAGCCACGATATATTATTTCACTTCTTATTGAAAGGCACAGTGAGTAACCCATAAGGTACCAATATTATAAATGTGAAAGCAACTCTATCTGTCATCTTTCATGGCATAACTACTGAATCGAATTTGAAGAAGGTTGGTATGAAGATAGCTTGAACCCTGAGAAAGGACACTCCCTACTTAAAAAAAATTAAATCAGTAGGCAGATTATAGTCGACAATAGTGAGTCAAGGTAGAAAAATCTTTGTTGGTAATGCACTCTTTTACAGTATGTTGCACAAGCGATAAGAGCTATGTCAAATAGGAAAGTAAGAAATTGTAGATCTCAAAACGGTTTACGCAGAAGCCCACGAAAGCGTGTACTTATATTTTACGGTTCACCCATATAAATTTTGTCTTTTGATTGCACCTGGCGCAGCGAATCCGAAAGACATCACAAAAAATGTTGATTGTGGGTGAACCATACTAGATAAACATATGTTCTCGCGGAATTTGTAGTGTAGATTATTGAGATCTATACTGTAGTAAGACATCAAATTACGTACCACATACTGATCAGATAGCGTGTTGCTGCCGGCAAACTCCTTACTCGGCATAGCAGATTACCTTTAAACAGCTGATTAAAACTTTCATCAAACATACGTCACGTCAATTCTGATTAACTAGCTTTGAAACAAATAAACTCTACACAGGCAATGAAGATGCTCCTGCAGCGTTTTGAATGAGAGTTGTTTGATCAGCCGGAGTACAGCCCGTAATTGGCTCCCCCTGAGTTTCATCTCTGCGCACATAAGACTCTTACTATGAAGGCAACATTTTGACACAGACACTGAGCTGTAGAGCAACGTAGAGAATTGGCGGAAAACACAGACGGTTGCCTTCTATGACGAGGGTATTGGGAAGCTGGTAAAACGTTACGACAAATGTCTAAGTAAAAAATTTTTATTCTCACAGTGATTTCCATTTCACGCCCGATCGGACCACACTTTGCGAACAACCCTCGTAGTTTACAGGAGCGGACTGCAGAATCATTCCACTTCACATGCGCAACAGTGCAAACGTTCAAACACGGAAGTCAGGACGCGTTTAGAGCTCAAGTTCGTTATGAAATCTTGACAGCAGTCCTGCACTCGCGTTTCATGCAAATGAGATATACTATAAAAAAGTCTAGGGCAGATATTTTACTTTCAATTTTGTTTTTAATTGTATGTGGCTAACAACAATGAGTGAAAGACAGAACTATAGTTATTTGGACGAACAGTTTTTCTGTAATAGGGGGAAGTAACAAAATTGTACAGTGCAATATTCGTGGTGAAACGCTGTGTTTCAAAATAGTAGTGAATGAACTGTCACAAAACGCGCTGTCACAGCTACAGAATTTTCATCACTTTCAGAAGTCCATGTAAATGTGGTCAAGAAAACGCTTTCAAACAGTAAAATGGAGCCCTTCCTCCGCTTTCGTTTTTTTTTTTCGCATTTTTCGGCTTCCTTCACGGCCTATGTAGACCTATTAAAATTAGTAGATTGTAGAACCTGGTACCTCATTGGCACTAGAACACTGTAACGTATTAGTTGTAATTATCATCATAACCGTCCGCGGCTCGTGGTCTTGCGGTAACGTTCTCGCTTCCCGGGTTCGATTCCCTGCGGGGTCAGGGATTTTCTCTGCCTCGAGATGACTGGGTGTTGTATGTCTTTCATCATCATTTCATCCTTATTCATTCGCAAGTCTCCGTAGTAGCGTTAAAGAACTTGTGGAGCGGCGGCTGAACCGCACCGCGAGGAGTCTCCCGGCCACCAATGCCATACGATTCATCATCATCACTTTAACAGAGCCCCATACTCTAGTGGCCCCGTCAGCAATGTGGCTTTAAGTAATAATTAGTGCTTACTTTCCTACGTTCGTACCGACCTTCTTTCTTTTGTCTCAACAGCACGGTTCTTGAGCTGTATGTTGATACATTTTGTTGACGAGTGACTCCAATATCGATATGTATTAAAAAAGACACAGATGTATACGTCAATATAGGAGAACTTGATGATCGCGACGCACACTGTGCCTCTGATTTTGAAGAGTTTAGGACTTACCATATAAATTGGAACAACACCCTAAGTCGCACGTTCAAACATATTGATCTACTTTTAATGCTAGGAAAACAGTTACGTTAGCCACGAATGTGATGACTTTTATCTCCTGGCATTTCCTCTCAATAATTTTCTCCGTCTACTCAGAAAACGGAAAATCCATTAGCAGCAACACTACAAGTCGTAGGACCCGAACGTTCTCAGTAGTCTGAGGACAGCCCTCTACCACCAGTAGAATACTATTCAAAAAAATGGTTCAAATGGTTCTGAGCAATATGGGACTTAACTGCTGTGGTCATCAGTCCCCCAGAACTTACAACTACTTAAACCTAACTAACCTAAGGACATCACACACATCCATGCCCGAGGCAGGATTCGAACCTGCGCCTAGAATCGCTCGGCCACTCCGGCCGGCTTAGAACACTATTCGCCATTCCGCAATGAAGACATCGGAGCAGTGGTTACGCAAAATAGTGTCATTTACGCGTCCACTACGCTCTTCAACGCTGTCGTATGATTGCCTTTCTCCTGCCTGATAGAAAAAGGAGGAGAAGCAGTGTTGTGTACATAGTTCCGCCTAGTCAGCGCGTACACAACTTTCCCACTAGACCGCGCGCCGCTAAGCACAACAGCGTAGGCGCAGCGCTCGTCCGTCTCCGCACTATGAGATTGCGCTGCCTTAGAGACGGACCAAATTCTGCTTCCGCCGATCCGCGTATTAATATGTAACGCAGCCAATGAGATTGCTGCTAACGTAGAACCTTTTCTCCTCGCGGATCACACTCGCGCTATGATACATGAACACGCGAGGTATTATAACGAGTGTACAGACCTCCGATTAGTCAGTCTGCATTAGTCTGTACCAGTCTGTACGAGTTCTACATTTGTCTGTACCAGTCTATAGTCAGGCTTCAGTCTGCGCCTAATAAGATTACCAAATTCCTGTACATAGCCATGAAGATAAATGTATAGACACTTTTGTCAGGTATCAGAGATATATGTGAGAATAAGATTAACGTACGAATTCCAAAGGAACTTCAGATTGTCAATTGTAAATAGCATCCAGAATCAAGTTAAGTAAGGTTTATGATTGTTATTATTTTAATAAATGTGTGTGAAAATTAATCAAGTTCTGTTTAAAGTTGGTCACCGTCAATCTGCTACTCTAAGCGTGCAAGTGGCATTACTAACGTCTGACCTAACGGCAGAAGATAAACACGCCACAATAAGACCACGAGACATATTGCTGACACTCGCCTACTTCATTAGAGCGACAAGTCAATTAATCTGATGGTGTGTGTACGGAAGGTCTTACAGTACGCACACCACAAGCAGCTATTGTTGTTCGCGCAGTTCCTTTTTTACATTCTATTATCGTCACGTACCACTCTCCCGAATAGCCGTGCGACTCAGCACGTCGCTTCCGGGATTCGGGGAGGCGCAAGGCCCCGTATCTAATCCGTCTTGTGGATTAACGACGAGTGCCGATTCGCTGGCCAACCAGCATGTGGTTTTTAGGCGGTTTGCCACATGTCTCTAAGTAAACACCGAGCTGCTACCCACCCATTGGCTCAGTAGCACAATTCGCTTACATCTAAAAAATCTTCAGATCATTGCACAAGGGATAACGCTAGACGCAGACTGTTGGCGTACACAGATTCCGTCCCGAGAGGCAAAAGGGTGTAGACTAACATTGCCAAATTCAATAATTAACATGCCAATCCGTGAACTGTTAGTTGATCCATGGTACTGTCTCGTTTTGTGCTATTGATATTAAATAGCTCTCGTTCCTTAAATATAAATAATAATAATTGTAAGGAATTCTTTCTACTTAAGTGAGACAGGGGTGTCATAGCAGACATAAATTGCAGGGGCCCCAGAATGATTTTTACAGCTTGAGCACGCATATTACAGAAATAGGGATCGGTAATTTTCACACAAATCTAAAAGTTTTTTTTGTTTTGTTTTTGTTTTTGCACGTTAGTTATTGACGAAAATCGCTTCCTCTCTGCCCCTCCCCCGCTAACAAATAGCACAGTGTGTGGAATGACAGATAGCGACCGAACATGGTAATCTGAAACTCAGGTTTAGCTACACTTACACATTACAGAAGCACATCACTATCACGTCCGGTCATCAGACGTCAATTACACACATTAATGAGGACATGCTAGGCCTACCATGGGAGAAACTGGAATATTGCTTTCATAACTGACATTTGTGGGATAGTTTGCAGAACCTCCGTGAAATGGTAACAGCGAATCATCAGCACTGGTGCAGCAAGAATGTGTGGCTGGATAATTGGCGAATGTACGAGGCGTGTTTTTTTTAAGTAAGTACCGTTTTGAAATTAAAAAAGACGTGCTAAGATATCTCAATAATTTTATTTTTACATGAAAGCCTGTACCTTAATCTACTTTTCTACATAATTTCCGTCAATATTGAGGCACTTGCCATAACGCTGTACCAGTTTTTGAATACCCTCCTCATAGAAGTCTGCCACCTGACTTGTTAACCACTGCATCACCACTGTTTTGACTTCGTCATCCTCTTGAAGACGCTGACCGCCCAGGTGTTTCTTCAAGTGCAGGAACAGATGGTAGTCACTGGGCGCAAGATCGGGGCTGTATGGAGGATGATCTAGAGTTTCCCATCGACAAGATGTGATGAGATCTTTGGTCTGATTCGCCACATGCGGACGGGCATTGTCTTGCAGCAAAACGATGCCCTTGCTCAATTTGCCACGTCTTTTGTTCTGAAATGAACGGCGCAGATTGTGCAATGTCTTCAGTAAGCTGCTACATTGATTGTCTCATTACGAGGCAAAAATTCCACAAGCAATACTCCTTTTCTGTCCCAAAAAACTGTGCACTTGATTTTCCGGGCAGAAATTGTTTGCTTAAACTTCATTTTTCTGGGTGAATCTGAATGCAGCCATTCCATGGACTGTTGCTTTGATTCTGGTGTGACATAGGCCACCCATGTTTCATCGCCCGTAGCGATTTGGCTTAAGAAATCATTACCCTCGTTGTGGTACCGCTCAAGGAAAGTCAATGCACTGTCTGAACGTTTGGTTTTGTGCACATCCGTCAACATTTTCGGTACCCAACGTGCCCACAATTTTCGATAATTCAAGTGCTCGGTCACAATGTCATACAAAACAATACGAGAAACATTAGGAAAGTCATGCCGCAAGGAGGAAATCGTAAAGCGTCTGTTTTCTCTCACCTTGTTGTCCACTTCCTGCACCAAACTTTAATTAATGACCGAAGGACGCCCACTCCGTTGTTCATCATGCACATTTGTGCGGCTATCTTTTAATTCTCACACCCACTTTCTTACCATTCCATCACTCATAATGTTTTCTCCGTAAACTGCACAGATCTTACGATAAATATCAATCGCTTTTAGGCCTTTAGCGCTAAGAAAGCTTATAACAGCCCGTACTTCACAGTCGGCAGGACTCACGATTATCGGAGGCTTCTTAAACACCCAGTACACAACGTAAACAAGAAAGAATCAGACTGTAATGGCGTCAATGCGTAGACAACTGATGTAGGTACCCAGTGCGCATGCGTAGAATGCCGACCGCACCGCTGTGGCCGCGGTGTCGCAAAACGGTACTTGCTTAAAAAACACGCCTCGTATTTTGGGATCAGTCTTCCTTCCACGCCGCCGGAACTATCGGCATTTCTTGCATGTAACTTTGCCTCCCTTGTAGGAAGAAGTGGCACTGATGATTCTAAGGGTTATGTGGCTGCTACATGATGGTGCTCCAGAACACTTCGCCGTTAACGTCCGGGCGCATCTCAATCGTGTCTTCCCTGATCGATGGATCGGACGCGGGGGTCCAGTTGCAAGGCCTCCTCGTTCACCAAATCCCAACCCATACGATTCTGGTTATGGGGCCATCTTAAAAGTATGCAAAGCCCATTCCAGATATGTAGATGGTGGAGAAGCGTATTCATGCTGCCTTTGAAACTGTTCGGGTGCAGCCTGGCCGATGTGAACGTGTGAGGCAGAACATGCTACGGCAAGTACAGGTATACATTGAGACAGATGGAAACCATTTTCAACACATACTGTAACTGTGGCTACATGGTACAGCGCTTATTAGACCGCAATCTGAAACAATGTATGACTGAATAAATGATCTCTAGCATGGAAACTATGCATTTCCAGACTTAGGTTCATTAGACCTTTTTCGTTCCGTATACTCTCATCGATTAATCTCTAGAGTTTGTACATGGTGAAAAAAATCACCATGTATAACCCGGACAGGAGGTCTTGCCTTTATTAAATGATGTAAGCTGCTTTGCTGCAGTGAGAATTTCTGCTTCTAAGTTACTCATGTTGGCAGCTGGTTTTATTTCGAATTCTCGAATATTTACTTCGTTTTCTTTGATGAAGGAGTTTCGGTAAACAGTGTTTAAAAACACCGTTTTAGTGTTACTGTCATCGGTAACATTATCGTTGCTATCGCGCAGTGAAGGTATTGATTCTTCCGGGTTTTGATACATAGTTTTGTTGTGGAAACTTACAAATTGTCACACTAAAGTCGGCGCTAAATTTCGAGCTTCAATAGAACATCATCAACCATGGACATTTTGCGTTTTTTAAAAATTTGGCATGTTTTTTTGTTGCTTCTGCAAAGTCTAAACTTTTTCGTTTAACTTGGAGAATCGGTCTGGTGTCTCCTTCCAGCAGCGTAACTGGCCATGTCGCAAGACCAGAATCGTGCTACAGTGGTTTGTCTTGACCACCAAATTCCTTTTGCTTAAAGCCGATGAAACACCTTTGAGCTACTATTGGGTACCAATTAAGAGCCCGTAGACATATGCCCGTAATTTACGATAATTGCGTGCTCTGTGCTTAGACATCTGGCGCCGCATACCTCCGAAAACCTACCAAGGACTTGTAGAATCCATGTCACGCTGAATCGCTGCTATGTTGTCCAGACGCTGTTAAGAATGTGGTCATAATCTTTTGGCTACGCAGTGTATATCTGTTGCAAATGTAATCTGAATTGCCAACTCTTTATTTCGAATAAAGACTGACAATTACTATCGTGGGAACCACGGCAAGCCCACACTAGAAACCAACAGAATAGTATGCATCTGTTCGACTACAAATATTAAGCACGCCATTGGCTGCTTTCGTCACACCTCTGCAA
This sequence comes from Schistocerca americana, assembly GCF_021461395.2. Classification (NCBI taxonomy): domain Eukaryota; kingdom Metazoa; phylum Arthropoda; class Insecta; order Orthoptera; family Acrididae; genus Schistocerca; species Schistocerca americana. The sequence continues at coordinate 257,487,521 of NC_060126.1, forward strand.
TGAACGTGCCTTAGAATCTAATATTTTACGCCTGGAATAACAAAATCACGCCTTAGAGGTTTGGAGTAGATGTGACTTGCCCTCGCTTTGACTGTCGCAGCTTGTTACGTTCACCAGGTGACCGGGTTTGGAGTACGTAATGTTTTATGTAATCTCCTACACTATACAGAGCACAAAGGAAGAATGAGTAGCTGTTCCGAAATACACTACTGGCCATTAAAACTGCTACACCACGAAGATGACGTGTTACAGACGCGAAATTTAACCGACAGGAAGAAGATGATGTGATATGCCAATGATTAGCTTTTCAGAGCATTCACACGAGGTTGGCGCCGGTGGCGACACCTACAACGTGCTGACATGAGAAAAGTATCCAACCGATTTCTCATACACAAACAGCAGTTGACCGGCGTTGCCTGGTGAAACGTTGTTGTGATGCCTCGTGTAACGAGGAGAGATGCGTTCCATCACGTTTCCGACTTTGATAAAGGTTGGATTGTAGTCTATCGCGATTGCGGTATATCGTATCGCGACATTACTCCTCGCGTTGGTCCAGACCCAATGACTGTTAGCAGAATATGGAATCGGTGGGTTCAGGAGGGTAATATGGAACGCCGTGCTGGATCCCAACGGTCTCGTATCACTAGCAGTCGAGATGAAAGACATCTTATCCGCATGGCTGTAACGAATCGTGCAGCCTCGTCTCGATCCCTGCGTCAACAGATGGGGACGTTTGCAAGACGACAACCATCTGCACGAACAGTTCGACGACGTTTGCAGCAGCATGGACTATCAGCTCGGAGACCATGGCTGCGGTTACCCTTGACGATGCATCACAGACAGGAGCGCCTGCGATGGTGTACTCAACGACGATGCTGGCCGAATTGGCCGTGCTGTTCTAGGCGCTACAGTCTGGAGCCGAGCGACCGCTACGGTCGCAGGTTCGAATCCTGCCTCGGGCATGGATGTATGTGATGTCCTTAGGTTAGCTAGGTTTAATTAGTTCTAAGTTCTAGGCGACTGATGACCGCCGAAGTTAAGTCGCATAGTGCTCAGAGCTATTTGAACCATTTTCAACGACGAACCTGGGTGCACGAATGGCAAAACGTCATTTTTTCGGGTGAATCCAGGTTCTGTTTACAGCATCATGATGGTCGCATCCGAGTTTGGCCACATCGCGGTAAACGCACATTGGAAACGTGTATTCGTCATCGTCTACTGGCGTATCATCAGGCGTGATGGTGTGGGGTGCCATTCGTTACACATCTCGGTCACCTCTTGTTCGCATTGGCGGCACTTTGAACAGTGGAAGTTACATTTTAGATGTGTTACGACCCGCCAGCGGCCGTCGCCGAGCGGTTCTAGGCGCTTCAGTCCGGAACCGAGCTGCCGTTACGGTCGCAGGTTCGAATCCTGCCTCGGGCATGGATGTGTGTGATGTCCTTAGGTTAGTTAGGTTTAAGTAGTTCTAAGTTCTAGGGGACTTATGACCTCAGATGTTAAGTCCCATAGTTGGTTGGTTGGTTGGTTGGTTTGGGGAAGGAGACCAGACAGCGTGGTCATCGGTCTCATCGGATTAGGGAAGGATTGGGAAGGAAGTCGGCCGTGCCCTTTCAGAGGAACCATCCCGGCATTTGCCTGGAGTGATTTAGGGAAATCACGGAAAACCTAAATCAGGACGGCCGGACGCGGGATTGAACCGTCGTCCTCCCGAATGCGAGTCCAGTAAAGTCCCATAGTGCTTAGAGCCATTTCACCATTTTTTGTTACGACCCGCGGCTCTACCCTTCATTCGATCCCAGCGAAACCCTACATTTCAGAAGGATAAAGCACGACCGCATGCTGCAGGTCCTGTACGGGCCTTTCTGGATACAGAAAATGTTCGACTGCTGCCCTGGGCAGCGCATTCTCCAGGTCTCTCACCAACTGGAAACGTCTGGTCAATGGTGACCGAGCAACTTCAAAAAAAAATGGCTCTGAGCACTATGGGACTCAACTGCTGAGGTCATTAGTCCCCTAGAACTTAGAACTAGTTAAACCTAACTAACCTAAGGACATCACAAACATCCATGCCCGAGGCAGGATTCGAACCTGCGACCGTAGCGGTCTTGCGGTTCCAGACTGCAGCGCCTTTAACCGCACGGCCACTTCGGCCGGCTACCGAGCAACTGGCTCGTCACAATACGCCAGTCACTACTCTTGATGAACTGTGGTATCGTGTTGAAGCTGCATTGGCAGCTGTACCTGCACACGTCATCCAAGCTCTTTTTCACTCAATGCCCTGTAGTATCAAGGCCGTTATTACGGCCAGAGGTGGTTGTTCTGGATACTGATTTCTCAGGATCTATGCACCCAAATTGACTGAAAGTGTAATCACATGTCAGTTCTAGTATAATATATTTGTCCAATGAATAGCCGTTTACCATCTGCATTTCTTCTTGGTGTATCAATTTTAATGGCCAGTAGTGTAGCTGTGCTGTATCTTTGACCGAATGCTCTGTAATTCCCGAAAGACCATCGTATGTATGATTTGTAGCGTCTTTTGAAGACGGAACGTAATTTCTGCCGCCAATAGAAGTTGGAGTAGCTTATACTGAACCACCCACATGGCGCACTTGCCACACTACGTAAGATTGAGAAGGCCGATGTTTCTCGCTAGGACCCTGCTACTCGTGTAGCGCATGTGGAAGGAGAGCTTTTGTCTTACCGTGGTCCTCGCCCGTCTGACATCAAACTTTTCGTGGCACCACCACAGTACACATTCTAGCGTATGCCGATCATAATCGTATGGGTTTCGCATTTCAGAATTGTATACTCATACACTTTGACTATTAGTGCTTGTAATCAAAACTTTAAAACATTATTTTATGACTTTCGGCCAGGCATTCTGATTTTAGGGTCACTGTTTACAGCTCTCAACCCAGAGTTGCTACAATAATCGCCGATGGACTTCACTTTGCTCGATAATTCACTATGTCATGCATCTAAAAAGTTCTAACATCGCTCTGTTCCATCACACAAAGAAGATGAAATTTATTTTGAGCATTTTCTACACTGGAAGAAAGCGTGTCACAACAAATATTGTCCCTTCCGGGAGAGAACGCCTTCGATGTCAATATCATTTGCCTCTCTACGCATTTTTATCCGCTTTGCTTAAGTGTCATTGATGCATTGATTTTAACATACGCTTATGACGTTATTTCACTCGTCACTAGAGACATGTCCTCGAAATTCCGTCACAAAAATTCTGACTTTAAAGGGTATCCCCTCTCGCCCTCTTGTGATAGCAAATATAGCTGTTTCTCACTGACGATGCAACTTGGTTCCAAGTACATCTGTCATTAATCCTTGCGTGCTACTGATAGCCGTAGCGGTACGACAGGTGCAACCGCATCGGAGGGGTGTCTGAAGAGAGACCAAACTAACATATGGTTCCTGAAGATGGGCAGCAGCAGTTTTAGCTGGGCTAACAATCTGGATAATTGATTGATCTGGCATTGTATCATTAGCTAACATGACCTCGCTATATTGGTAATGCGAACGGCATTGGAAGGTAATACGCTAGCCAGATTGCCGCTGGTCTCCAACCAGAGGGATGACACAGGATATTGCAGGAAGTACGTTACTTGTTCTTGGATCGCTGGCGTAGATGTGAAGGGGTAACGGTGTGTTTGGTGCGCGAGACGGCAGTATTCTCTTGTGGTGGTCATACTTCGTTGACCAGGATCTTGACGATGAGTACTGCCCCCACTTTCTCATGCAGTCCAATATCGGACCACTGTCACATCCAAACACTCCACAAAATTGAATACTGCACGATCACATCAATTGGCCAAATGTACACCCACAATCAAGCCCATTTCAAACACTGTCAGGTGCTGATAACGGTATCTCACACGAGTAACCAGCATCTCCGTGTCGTCCACAGTGATCACTCAACACCTGCTGCTGTTCACATCCCTTATATACCCTACAAGCCCTGGTAACAACACTAATGCACTCTTCTTCCTGTTCTACCAGTCACAGAGAATTGTTACTCTAGTCACTCCCGTACTCGCCGATAGTGTGATATCAACGAATTTACATTAATATCCGATCATGTCTTCTGGATCTACACCCACATGGATACTCTGCAAATCACATTTAAGTACCTGGCAGAGGGTTCATCGAATCAACTTCGCCGCGCGGAGTGACCGCGCGGTTTGAGGCGTCATGTTGCGGACTGTGCGGCCCCTCCCGTCGGAGGTTCGAGTCTTCCCTAGGGCATGGGTGTGTGTGTTGTTCTTAGCATAAGTTAGTTTAAGTTGTGTGTAAGTCTAAGGATCGATGACCTCAGCAGTTTGGTCCCTTACGAATTCACACACATTTGAACATTTGAAACACCTTCACAATAATTCTCTATTATCACAACTCTAACAGCGCGCAGAAAAAATGAATATCTATATTTTTCGATGTGAGCTCTGATTTCCCACATTTTATTAGGATGATCTTTTGCCCTATGTAAGTTGGTGTCAACAAAATATTTTCGCCTTCAGAGGAGAAAGTTGGTGATTGACATATCGTGAGAAGATTTGGCGGCAACGAAAACGCCTTTGTTTTAATGATGTCCACCGCAAATCCTGTATCATTTCCTAGACACTCTCTCCCCCATTTGTCGATAATACAAAACGTACTGACCTTCTCTGGACTTTCTCGATGTACTCCGTTAATCCTATCTGGAAAGGATGCCAGACCACGCAGCAGCACTCCAAAAGGGGAAGGATAAGCGTAGTGTTGGCAGTTTCTTCAGTAGATCTGTTACATTTTCTCAGTGTTCAGCCAATAAAACGCAGTTTTTGACTTGCCTTCTCCACAACATTTTCTATGTGTTCTTTCAAATTTAAGTTGTTCGTAATTATAATACCCAGTTATTTAGTTGAATTTGCAGCATTTAGATTTGACTCATTAATCGTGTAACCGAATTTTAACGAATTCCTATTAGCACTCACGTGGATGACAAAACACTTTTCATTATTTAGGGTCAATGTGCAAGTTTGGCACCATACAGTATCTAAATCGTTTTGCAATTGGTTTTGATCTTCCGATGACTTTGTTAGTCGATAAACGACAGTATCATCTACAAAAAGCCCAAGACAGAGGCTCATTTTGTCTCCTAAATTGTTTATACAGATAATGAACATCAGAGGGCCTATAACACTACCTTTGTGAACGCCAGAAACCACTTGTGTTTTCCTCGATGACTTTTCGTCAGTTACTACGAACCGTGACCTCACTGACAGGAAATTACGAATCCAGTCACATAACTGAGACGATAATCCATAAGCATCGAATTTGATTTCAAGCCGATGGTGAGGTTCAGTGTCAAAAACCTTCTGTAAATCTAGAAATATGGAATTGTCAATAGCACTGAACGCTTCGTATGAATAAAGATCTAGTTGTGTTTCACAAGAACAATGTTTTCTAAATCCGTGCTGACTGTGTGTCAATAGTCCGCTCATTTCTTTTGGTCAGGCAGTGTAGTCTAGAATGTAAGCCACTAAAATTAGTAGCTATGGTTTGCTATTAGGGCATCAAGAAAACGAACGATGGCAGGAGTACAGAGAACATAAAATGAAGTTTGGTAATACCAAGAAAAGCATTTCTGAAAACGACCATTCTTATGTAAGTCTACAGGCTTCCGTGGCCGTTGTCACTGAAGTTAAAATCTTCTGGATTATTAGGCCGCATCATGTTTCTTCTAAAATGATCGACGTTTCGACCCCTTTGCTGGGATCTTCCTCAGGATCTTCTGGTGTCCACTACTGCTAGAACAAGACCATTCTTGTTCGGAAGTGAAACAGAGACGATAAAGAGATCAGACAAAAACAGAATAGTAGCTTTTGAAATGTAGTGCTACAGAAGAATGTTGAAGATTAGATGGACAGATCTGTGAAGGCACTGATTCGAATTGGGGAGATAAATTTAAGCCACGGTTTGACTTATAGGAGGGATCAATTGAAAGGATACATCCTGACGCATCAAGGAATGGTCAGTTTTGGTGACGGGGATGGGGATGGGGGGGGGGGGGGGCGGGGGTGGAGGTAAGAATTGTAGAGGGTATCAAGAGTTGTGTACAGTAAACTATTTCAAGTGGTTACAGGATGCAGAAGTTACGCAGAGATATAAACGCTCGCATAGTACAGACTGCTGTGAAGAGGCGCTTCACATTTTTTGACTGGAGACCTACATGTCATCAAGCTAACAATATACTCTGATTCCAAAACATTATGACCACTGCCCACCGCGACGATGGCTGCCGCTTGGTGGCGTTGCGGGCACTTGACGCAGTAACGCGGGTATGGAAGTGGAACAGACAGGGTCGGGGGATCACCCTAGAGAAGGTATGGGTTGCAAATGGAAAAATCCATTGAGATAAGCGACTTTGACAAAGGGCAGATTACTATTATGTAGAGTCTGAGATTATTATTACGCAGAAACTTTGAGCGAGTATCTCGAGAACGGTGAAGTTGCTCGAATGTTCACTTGCTACTGTCGTGAGCATCTACGGAAAGAGATAGGACAGTGAAACTACCACTAGGCACTAAACGGATGGACGGAGATGACTCTCCACCGAACGTGGGTCCGGAGCCTTGTTTGCTGTGTAAAGCAGGATAGATGGTGATCTGTGGCATCCCTGCCGAAAGAGCACAATGCTGGTGCACGCACAAGTGTTTTGGAGCACATTGTTCATCGTACCTTGTTGAACATGGAGCTCTGCAGCAGACCAAGGCTCAATGTTCACATGTTGGCCCAACGACATTATCAATTACAACTGCGCTGGGCACGGGACCATCAGGATTCGACCGCCGATCAATGGAAACGTGTCGGCTCTTCGGCTGAATCACATTTTTGCTACACTAGACCGCTGGTCGTCACAACAAACGCCGTCATCGAGGTGAACGACGGCTCGAAGCGTGCGGTTGCAAGTTGGTGGGAGCAGTATTATTCTATGGGAGACATTCTCCTGCATGATACCCGTGGTAGTAATCGAAGACACGCTGACAGCTGCGAACCACCTTCATGCTTGATGTCTGCCCCGATGGCGACGTCATCTTTCAGCAGTATAATTGCCGGTGTCTCCGAGCCAGAACCGTGCTACAGTGGTTTAAGGAGCATTGTAATGAGCTCAGATTGATGTATATCCTATGGAAGCCATCTGGGCCGTAATCGGGCGCTATCATCGCGAACGTAAATCAGCGGGCCGTTATTTACGCTAATTACACGACCTGTGCGTATACATCTAGCGCCACATACGTCCACAAACCTACCAACAAACTGTCCGATCCCTGATACGCAGAATCAGTAATGTAATCGTTCCAAAGACGGACAAACAAGCTATTAAGCAGCTGGTCATAATGTTTCGGCTTATCAGTGTATTGTAAGTAGGCTGTTTAGGTTTTTATGTTGGTAACGCCACGTAGCGCTCTGAATGAAAATCACTGTCTGTGCTGTGTGCAGTCTGTGGCTGGTTGGCATTGTTGGAATATTCGCTATTGTAGTGTTAGGCAGTTGGATGTGAACAGCGCGTAGCGTTGCGCAGTTGGAGGTGAGCCGCCAGCAGTGGTGGATGTGGGAAGAGAGATGGCAGAGTTTTGAGAATGGACGATCTGGACGTGTGTCCGGCAGAAAAAACGAAATTTGTAAGACCGGATGTCATGAACTGATATACACCGGGTGATCAAAAAGTCAGTATAAATTTGAAAACTTAATAAACCACGGAATAATCTGGATAGAGAGGTAAAAATTGACACACATGCTTGGCATGACATGGGGTTTTATTAGACCCAAAAAAAAAAGAAACAAAGTTCACAAAATGTCCAACAGATGGCTTAGTTTGGTGATGATCGTGCGCTCAGCCGCCACTTTCGTCATGCTTGGCCTCCCAGGTCCCCAGACCTCAGTCCGTGCGATTATTGGCTTTGGAGTTACCTGAAGTCGCAAGTGTATCGTGATCGACAGACCATCTCTAGGGATGCTGAAAGACAACATTCGACGCCAATGCCTCACTATAACTCCGGACATGCTTTATAGTGCTGTTCACAACATTATACCTCAACTACAGCTATTGATGGACATATTGAGCATTTCCTGTAAAGAACATCATCTTTGCTTTGTTTTACTTTGTTATGCTAATTATTGCTATTCTGATCAGATGAAGCGCCATCTGTCGGACATTTTTTGAACTTTTGTATTTTTTTGGTTCTAATAAAACCCCATGTCATTCCAACCATGTGTGTCAATTTGTACCTTTCTATCTACATTATTCCGTGATTTATTCAGTTTTGAAATTTATACTGACTTTTGATCACCTGGTACATTATGACTTTTGAACACTATTAAGGTAAACGCATTGTTCGTTCTCCATCAAAATCTTTCATTTGCTAACTATGCCTATCAGTAGTTGCTGCCTTCAGTAGTCAGTTTATTCAGCTGGCAGTAGTGGCGCTCGCTGTATTACAGTAGTTCTAGAACGAAGATTTTTGTGAGGTAAGTGATTCGTGATAGGTATAGGTTATTGTTGGTCACGGCCATTCTTTTGTAGGGATTATTGAAAGTCAGATTACGTTGCGCTAAAAATATTGTGTGTCAGTTTAGTGATGATCAGAATAAGTAAAGAGAGAAATGTCTGAGTACGTTCAGTTTTGGTCAGCTGTTTGAAAATCAAATAACGTAAGGGGTTTACCAGCACAGTAATTTATAATTTTCGAAAGGGGACGTTTCAGTATTCTGGATGCCTGCCATACGTCAGTACATGTAATATAGAATGGTAGTTCTGTTAACCAATTCTGTATCTCCTGTCCTTTCCGTATCTGACATTAACAATGTAGTGTTGCGACCCTTTGTTCGAGAGAATACGATAGTCGCGGAATGGCCGGTTTGAGAGTGGTGTCGCCTAGCGGCGGGCGCGAAGGCCCTGGGTTCGATTACGGACGCCAGCGAACCGTTACGTCACGGCAGTTCGTGCCGGCGTGTCGCGCCGTGAAAGTAAACGTGGGTTAGCACAGCCGATCCGCTCGTCGATTAAGGGACGGGAGAGCGCTGCTCCGAGTTAACACGTACGGGGCAGTCGCTGCCGCTCGCGGAGAGAGCGGAACCGAGCCTGCCGCTACTGTGACCGAGCGTCCGGCGAGCGACAACGTTCCGTCGGTTTGAATGGAACACTCCTTGTAACAACTCTCGTTTTTCCGCCAACATAATTCTTTTTCTATTATATGTGTGGTGTCTGTTTTTTCAGAAATGTCCGAAACAACAGACACCATACTCATGACTGCGTGGCCTTATATATACACGATGAAAGAGAAATACCGACGTCAGGCGCATGAGAGAATTGAAATAGTTCAATAGCGACAAGTGAAACTTCGCGCTGGACGGTGACTTGAACCCAGATTTCCTGGTTTGGCTGTCTGAGCATGCTTCCCGTCCAGCCCAAATACCCAACTCCGACCTCTTGTGGGAATGATGTGAGATGCTGCGAGCAATGAGGAAAATTGACAGGGGGCGCTACAGAAGTAGCGACTAGCTGGGGGATTTGAGTTGGGCAGTCGAAAGATAAATTTAAATTTATTCAATAGTCGCTATTTGATTCTCATGTTTTGAAGTACCTGAATGGCCACGGAGCAATCTCCGCTGGTTTAAAATAGAAAAAGGCGTTTAAAGTGACTGTTCGTGTAGAGTGCGAAATCCGCGTTTGAGTCTTGGACTAGCACAAATTTTACACTCTTCACTATGTGGCTCACGTCGGTATTTCTCTTTTTTATGTATAGATATATCTGTCTCTATATTCCCATCAGCCATTGACCACCTAATTACCAACGTTTTTCTGGTTACTGCAGGAGATACTTTGCAGATCCTTCTTGTTTCAAACCCACACCAAACGATCATGTACAATGTGTTACATAAAAAGTTATTTAACTAAAGATCGCAAAAAACACCCCTTCTCCTCACTGCAGAGACAATTATGCCCTCAAACAGTTATTCACCTTTGTAATAAACCCACCAACTAAATATGAGACACCCAGTTGTGAGAATACATTTTGCTTTGGAGCGCTGTATGTTGTGTAGAAATGGTTCAAAATGGTACGAATGGAACTTAACATCTGAGGTCATCAGTCCCCTAGACTTAGAACTACGTAAACGTATCTAACCTAAGGACATCACACACATCCATGCCCGGGCAGGATTCGAACCTGCGACCGCAGCAGCCTGTAGAAATGGTACTAAGCGATCCACCGCTGACATGTCAAGGCAGTGAAATGGTGTGTATGTACCAGTCGGTTGAATGGAATAAGTGCAGTAAGATTGTTCGACATGGACATGTTACCGAATAGCAGAAAGGAACTGTCGTGTTGTCACTGTTTGGAATGGCAGATGAAACGTATCAATCAACATCCTCTCGATTTGTTAGCTCATACGGGTCCTAATTATCAATGGCGGGTGTTGCTGGATATGACGTACCTGATGAAACTTGTAGACTCTCTTCTTAGCCGAAATGAAGACACTATCAAGGCTACAGCCCATACACGGTATTAGCGTGATGTGTCCTCGGGAATAAATAATTCTTTGTCCAGTATGCTTGCCTGCAACTTATCCAACCCAATTATTACCACAAATGCAAAGAAAACGTCCCTCTCACTTCAACTTAGTTACATGACGCCGTCCTTCCCATTGGAACACAATTTCTCTCTATTTCCTGTGTCTTGCTTCCATCACGGAAGACATCAATGTACTGTATATCACTACGTACATAAAGTCGTACCCAATGCAACTGCAGTAGGACTTGTTGGCTGTATACAGAGTGTTCAGAAGCTATTTTGAAAACTTGTAAAGTTGTTGCAGGATAGGTTGTGCTATGAAATGATGAAATAATTCAAGTGATCCACCAGAGTGTTGCCAAAAGTGTGCTTCGTTTGATTTTGTAAAAGCGAACAAGAGAGCTGTACAAAAATTGGAGCCGGTCGGGGTGGCCGAGCGGTTCTAGGCGCTACAGTCTGGAACCGCGCGACCGCTACGGTCGCAGGTTCGAATCCTGCCTCAGGCATGGATGTGTGTGATGTACTTAGGTTAGTTAGGTTTAACTAGTTCTAAGTTCTAGGGGACTAATGACCTAAGAAGTTGAGTTCCATAGTGCTCAGAGCCACACAAAAATTGGACACGGAACGGTAGTAAGGATCGAACCCGAGCCAAAGACGGAGCTACTTAAGTACTGACTGCACAACATATTTTCCTTTTGTGTCGTATTTTACCAAGATACTCGACAACGACATGTGTGTTCCAGTATTTCATTATTATTAGACTGTGGGAGATAGATTAAGGCAATAAATTTATTATCAAAATATTGTGTTAGTAGGCAGGAATGATAATAGGGAAAGAATAGTAGATAATACGCCGTAACTTATCTGCAGACCAGCCGACAGGCTTGCAAGTAAATTACTCGTACAGTAACAAGTCACAACGACAGTCTATCTTGGCAATACTGTAAATGTTTCCTAATATTTTCTCTAAGGTTACATAACATGTTTCTGTGATTAAAGTTTGTAGTAAACATTTTGAAGTGGAGCCACGTATCTGGTGCACGAGACTCTTCCTTTTGCTAAACATCCACGGCCAAAACTACTTGTAACGTGTGTCTCATGCAAACCACAGCATCACATGAAAAGTAAGATCATTGACTAAAAGCACCATTGAGCAGAGTTTATTCGTCGAAGGTTCGATTCTTTTGGGATCACGCCAATAAATCGTACAACATTTAGCAGAAATTAGGAAAAATTGCACATATATCGAAAGGAAAAATGCGTTTTACTTCCTCCAGTAGTCGTAAACAAGACATACAAAAAACAAAGTGCAAGCTTCCAACATTATTGAAAATGTCGCTTACTTATAATTGAATTACACATCGATCCACTCCAACAATCTGCGAAAGAATAATGTACAAGTTGTTGACAAACCGGCAAATAAAGTGATCCTGTGCCATCCTGACTTTTCTCTGTACTAGAAGGGACCGGCATACAAAATAGTTCAAAACTTTTTATTGCGCTATTGCACTCAGAGCATCGCTATAAAGGCTTGCGATAGCATTGTGATTTGCATTGTAAGACGTCATTAACAATGTATAACATGGAGTAAATTATAATAGTTTAGTTGATTTACGTACTGTTTAGTAATTAAATAATAGCGATGAATTTCGGCAGAACACTAAAATCATTTTCCGCCATTCTCTTGTCTCTACCTCTGCACAATGATATCTACACACCCTTGCGCCACTTTGAGTAAGGGGAGGAAAGTATGACGCTTCGATTGAAAGGAAGGCATAAATAATACCGTCTACGCGTTTACAAAGTTAATTCTACAAAGTTCCACCTTTCGCAGTAAAGATGAAGCAAGACTGACAGCAGCTCGCACGGAGAGAATAGCCGCTTCTCGCTATTCATCTGTGAATTGAGCGTAAGGAAATTTTAAATTCAGTTGACTAAGAAGTTCCATTTATCATATATTACATTATGATTTCTAATCTGTGCAGATACCATTGAACTGAAAAACCTGCAATAAATGGCGAGGAAAAGACTCCTGACGAGGAAAGCACGATATCAAAACATTTCGTGGTAATTTAGTGCGTATTACATAGAATAGGAAACTACATTGTGTCACAGTCTTCGAACACTAAAAAGTACTTTCTCTGGCTACGCAGAAAATAATAAAAGACCGTTAACATGTAACTGAGACAGAACATTATACAGACAGCACTGTACGATCGTATTACTCCTTCTATTCATTCGAGTTACCTGTGGTTCAAAGTTATTACTACCGTTGCTCCGCTTCGTAGGATCCTGAGCAATCACAGCTAGAATATTATCTGTCCACGAATACAGCATTCGCACACCAAAAAGCGCTCTCGAGACGGTCACTTCTCACGTTGTGAATAATTTTTAGTCCCTCCTCACTGTTTGTGTTCTAAATATTTGTCTATGAAGCAGCCGACCTCGCAAAATAAAAAAAGCTGAAAATCTACCTAGTTTCAAAAGTATGTGGTTTTTCTCATGAATTACCGGTAGCCTTATCTGTATTGTCCGCAGGATCCACATACAATATTATGTGCTGTCTCATGATTGTTGTACAAACTCCTAAACACGTTACTAATGCCTGTTTCCTACCTTGACTCGTTTCTTTTATTGATCGAACGAGACTTTCCAGAAATCACTAGAGAGTCGTTCCATTAACATAAGCTGTCATATTACGTTATTTGAACCGGAAGTCATTCCGAGCTTTTTCACCTTCCGTCTCACATTTCGTCCAGAAAATTGTTCAGCTCCTGTGTTCTAGATATATTGTGCCTATTCCTGATATCAGTGACGCAGTGGCGAATTGTTTTGTATTGATATAGGCGTGCACTGCCACAACGGGTGCCGTCTAATGATGGAAATGCTATATTCCGAAATAGATCACACTGTAAATTAACTTGATTTTCTCACCAAAAAAATATGTTACACCTTTCTTAATGTTATTGTTGTGGTCGTCATCCGAAAACAGTTTTGATGCAGATCTCCATTCTACTCTATCCTGTACAAGTCTCTTCATCTCCGAATAACTAATACATCCTATATCCTTCTGATTCTGCTTACAGTACTCATCTCTTGGTATCCCTCTACCATTTATATCGATCTTAAAATTAGCTTTTGCATAGAAAATAACTTACGCATGAACACAATATACAGAAATGACAAAACTCAAAAACACGACCAATCAGGAAAAATATGAAATTAAATGTAGCAATAGCGACGCGATCTGTATCGGACAAAAGGGGTGAAAACTTAGTACAGAATATAAAGAACATATAAAATAAAACGAAAACAAGTTCTGCACAATTAGCACGTATCTCAGGGAGAAACAACATTGTACACCAGACGTAATCAATAATCTTTCAGTTCTTAACCGAGCAGAAAAGGGGAGCTATATGAAGTCTGGAGAAGAAAGAGATCTACGTACGTTTAAAAAAAGTCCAAATAATATTATAAATGGATAACCCGAACTTCGAAATGAAATGTATATTGAGAATTTTGACGAAATTCTTCGGAGTTTATAGATAACGCAGAACTGAAGACGGTCCAAAATTTCAGTTCAACAATAATCGACTTTCATCAAAGATAATGAAATGTAATCACAGACTGTCCCTGCCATAAAGATAGATCGATAACATCATAGCTGCAAAGCTGTAAATATGCCAAAGCAGAATAATTGATAAGTAACATGAAGTAAATAGTTTACAAACTATGCAACAAATATACATTTATACGCACATATTTATATTTGCAGTGGCCTGATTTTGTAGGGGTCCGTTTGCAAGTGAACCATGCTGGAAACTAGTTGCGGAATAATAAAATAGCGTAAAAATGACCAAATTGCAGCTTTGTCGGAATACACATATGATAAATGCAGTTCTTGCCAATACAGTAAAGCTGAGCGAAAATGAAGACTGTAGTGCGTAAAATATTAATTAAGGAGTTACTCCACGTGGAGAGATGATGCCATTGTATCCAGAATAATTGTGATTGAGCACCGTGGCAATGGATTAAATCAGATGGGAAAACTTATTCAGGCGCGTCACAGCACTGTACATCGGCAGGCTGCGGTAGATGAGACAGAGAAGAGGTGCTGGGGCGGAGCGGTACTCACGTGCATGTTGTCTGGAGGGTGTTCAGCTAGAGACTGCGCCGCCGCCGGCGCGGCTCCAGCAGGGAAAGCTTTGGCCTATCGTGGCCTTGGCCGCTTTGCGGGATCGCCACCAACAGGTGAGCCGAGCTGAGCTGAGCTGGCCCTGCCTGCCCGGAGAAAGGCCCGGGGACACGCGGCCCTGCCTAAAGTCCGGACTCACTAAGGCCCGCCCAGTCTGCAGGGGAATGGCGAAGGGCGGGGAACTCGGCAATGAATTTGCACCCCGAAGCGAGTGTTGTCCCTTCACGCCCCTGCAACAATAGAGACTCCGTGGCCGAAAGTTATGACTATCTCTTCCAATACAGGTCGATACAATAGCTGCTCACGGGCAATACAGGGTCTCCCAGAAGTCTTTTATTGATTACAAACATGCTTAAGGCACAAAATACACTGAAGCCCCAAAGAAACTGGTATAGGCATGCGTATTCAAACACAGAGATATGCAAACAGGCAGAATATGGCGCTGCAGTCGGCAACGCCTATATAAGACAACAACTGTTGGTGCAGTTTTTACATCAGTTACTGCTGCTACAATGGCAGATTATCAAGATTTAAGTGAGTTTGAACGTGGTAGTATAGTCGGCGCACGAGAAATGGGACACAGCATGGGGGGTTGGGTTGTTTGGGGGTAGAGACCAGACTGCAAGGTCATCGGTCTTATCGGATTAGGGAAGGACCGGGAAGGAATTCGGCCGTGCCTTTCAAAGGAACCATCCCGGCATTTGCCTGGAGCGATTTAGGGAAATCACGGAAAACCCTAATCAGGATGGCCGGACGCGGGATTGGGGATTGAACCGTCGTCCTCCCGAATGCGAGTCCAGTGTGCTAACCACTGCGCCACCTCGCTCGGTGACAGCACGTCCGAGGTAGCGATGAAGTAGGGATTTTTCCGTACTACCGTTTCACGAGCGTACCGTGAATGTCAGTTATCTGGTAAAACATCTATTCTCCGACATCGCTGCGGTCGGAAAAAGGTCCTGCAAGAACGGGACCAACGACGACTGAAGAGAATCGTTCAACGTGTCCGAAATGCAACCCTTCCGCATATTGCTGCAGTTTCAATGCTGGCCCATCAACAAGTGTCATCGTGCCAACCATTCAACGAAACGTCATCGATATGGGCTTTCGGAGCAGAAACCTCACTCGTGTATCCTTTATGACTGTACGACACAAAGCTTTACGCCTCGCCTGAGCCCGCCATCGCTGACATTGGACTTTTGATGGCTGCAAACTTGTTGCCTGATCGTACGAGTCTCGTTTCAAATTG
This sequence comes from Schistocerca americana, assembly GCF_021461395.2. Classification (NCBI taxonomy): domain Eukaryota; kingdom Metazoa; phylum Arthropoda; class Insecta; order Orthoptera; family Acrididae; genus Schistocerca; species Schistocerca americana. Next base: position 257,503,533 of record NC_060126.1, read on the forward strand.
TATCGATAGGATGGATGTGTACTGGTATGGAGGCAACGTGAGGAATCCATGGACCCTGCATATCAGCAGGGGACTGTTCAAGCTGGTGGCGGCTCTGTAATGGTGTGGGGCGCCTGCAGTCGGAGTTGCAGCTGCAGGGACCCATGTCCCCTGATAGGTCTAGATACGATTCTGACAGGTGACACGTACGTAAGCATTCTGTCTGATCACGTGCATCCATTCGTGTCCATTGTGCATTCCGACGGATTTGGGCAATTCCAGCAGGACAGTGCGGCACCCACGCGTCCAGAATTGCTACAGAGTGGCTCCAGGAACACTCTTCTGAGTTTAAACACTTCCGCTCACCACCAAACTCCCTAGACATGAACATTATTGGGCGTATCTGCGATGACTTGCAATGTCCTGTTCAGAAGAGATCTCCACCCCCTCGTACTCCTGTGGCAGGATTCATGGTGTCAGTTCCCTCCAATACAACTTCAGACATTAGTCGAGTCCATGCCATGTTGTGTTGCGGTACTTTTGCGTTTTCTTGGGAGCTCTACGCGATATTAGGTAAGTGTACCAGTTTCTTTGGCTCTTCAGTGCATGACACACAGACACATATTTCTTATCTTGAAATGCAGGTAACATATTCAACATTTTGTGTACATACACACACAATTAATAAATTTCGACGTGTGGCCCTTTCGTTGACACAAAGATATTCAAGCGAAATTCCAGTTCCACCCATGTGTTGGTCAAAACTTCGTGAAGTGTAGATGTTACGACGTCAGTAGATCTACACCGTAACGTTGCGTTGTCGTTCGCTGGGGTTTTCTAAACCTGGTCCTTGAAATATCCCCAAAGAAAGAAATCCAGTTGTCTTACGGATGGTGATCGCGGAGGCCAGTTGACGGGACCACCAATCCCGATCCATTTTCCGAGAAAAGTTGTATCCAAATGGGCACAAACATCTAACCCCAGTGAGGTGGTGCACCATCTCGCTGGAAAATTAGGTCCGGAATTTCCTGAATCTGTGGCAAGACAAATAACTGCAACATATCAAGATAGGTATTGGCTGTGATTGTCGTTTCACTGAAGAAGAAAGGTGCTGTGCTCTTATTTTGAATAAAATCGCACCACATGTTTAACTTAGGGCTATCTCCGATGGATTCAGACACGGCGTGGGGATCTGAGACACCCACATCAAAGCACACTGTCGTCGGTTGACAACACCGTTCAACCGGCCGGAGTGGCCGAGCGGTTCTAGGCGCTACAGTCTAGAACCACGCGACCGCTACGGTCGCAGGTTCGAATCCTGCCTCGGCCATGGATGTGAGTGACGTCCTTAGGTTGGTTAGATTTAAGTAGTTCTAAGTTCTATGGGACTGATGACCACAGAAGTTAAGTCCCATAGTGCTCAGAGCCATTTTGAACACCGTTCAAATGAAATGTGGCCTCATCTGGGGAAAGGTCACGTTTCGGACACTCATAATCTTTCTTAATCTCAGCCAGCATGGCAACAGAACTGTCATAACGAACATGGCAATCCGTTGGATGGAGGAACTGCACAACCTGAACTTGTAGGTACGGAAAAGAAGTTGTTTGTGCAGGATGCGTTACAATGATGTCATCGAAAACTGCAACTCACATGAGGCTCTGCGGAATGACTTCTTGGGACTTCGCACGAAGGCATATCTCACTGTCTGAATTGTATGCGCTCTAGGTAAAGGCCCGCCTGTTCTAGGGAGATCTAAGACCCTCCCGTTTCCATGAATTTCGCATACCTTGATGCTCTTAACATCTGCCGGCTGTTTATGGTAAACCGTCTCTAATTTTCTCTGGACTGCGTTTGGTGACTGTGTCTCGTGATACCAGAAGGAAACATTGGACCTTTCCTGGTTTGAGTACATGTTGTTCGCAATTGGTGTCCGATTCCGCTTATGTTACGACGCTGGGTCCTGCAACAAACAAAGCAACAGTAAGTATGTATGTACACAAAAACTTGAATCTGTCACATGCAATTCAAGGCAAAATGTGTTTGTCTACGTGTCATATTTTATGCCTTATGAATGCCTGTAATCAGGAAAAGGCTCCTGCGACTCCAGTATTTTGAAGGATGTGTTACTGGATCATTCACGGCATACGCTGCCTATCAGAAAAATGTGAAGCACCCTGAACGGAAAGAGGAAGCGAAATGAAACTTCACACGTTGAGACGGGTATGTTATTGCAATGATTACGAAATCGAGACAGATTTACAAAGAACTTGATAGTATGGGCCTACTTCGGTTGGCAAGGATGTCAGGAAACATGTGTGCACTCCTGAGCCAGGCTGCCACAGAGTTGCTGTGACTGGTGTTTGATACCCTGGATACTAGCACTGGGACGGAAATGACGTAAGAGCTGACCCCATACATGTCCTGTCAGGAACCTCGGTCTTATTGGCCACGGAAATACCTCAGTATCATGCAGACAGTTCATAGGGAAGCCTAAAATGTGTGCATAAGCATTGTCCTATTGAAAAATGGCATCATGTTACAGTCTCTTGAGAGGCTTAAGGACGACACCGTAGTTACTGACCACTGTAATCCTGAGTAGTGCAGAACCACTATTCATCGTTGAACACAATGTGACTCCATTCATCAGAAATCCATGTTTCCCAGTCACAGAACCACACATAATGCAGCCGTTTGTGGGACGTTAATTCCCTAGTCCGGATGCTGTTAGTCTCCGACTACGTGCTTGGTGCACACAGCGGCGATCCTCCTCTGGGTGGTAGTCGGATGTGACCGCACAGGGCCTTGGCGACGAGTATCACGCCCTCACGTTCCCGTGTAAGCCAGCATCATACCATTGCCACGTCCGAATTCCCCAAAAATCTGGGTACTGCACGATTCGACCAGCTGGTTAAATGGCCCCATTCAAACTCTGTCAGGTGCTGATAGCGTTGTCTCGCCCCAGTGCGTGATATCTCCGTGTCCTTCAGAGTGATCAATAAGCATATGACGCTGTTCACAGCCTTTATATAACCTATCAGGCCTGGTAACAATACTACACACGAACAACACTAATATACAGGGTGATTCAAAAAGAATACCACAACTCTAAAAATGTGTATTTAAACTTCTGTTATACGTCATTACAAAGAGTATTTAAAAAGGTTTTTTTTTTCACTCAAAAACAAGTTCAGAGATGTTCAATATGGCCCCCTCCAGACACTCGAGCAATATCAACCCGATACTCCAACTCGTTCCACACTCTCTGTAGCATATCAGGCGTAACAGTTTGGATAGCTGCTGTTATTTCTCGTTTCAAATCATCAATGGTGGCTGGGAGAGGTGGCCGAAACACCATATCCTTAACGTACCCCCATAAGAAAAAATCGCAGGGGGTAAGATCAGGGCTTCTTGGAGGCCGTCCAGAACTTTTCCCTTTGCACAAACACCCATTCTCTGTAAACTCTTTATATCAACGTTTAATACACCACCAATCAGAAGGTTTAACACCATACTTCATTCGAAATGCACGCTGAACAATTGTCGTCGATTCACTTCTGCCGTACTCAATAACACAAAAAGCTTTCTGTTGAGCGGTTGCCATCTTAGCATCAACTGACGCTGACGCCTAGTCAACAGCGCCTCAAGCGAACAAATGTACAACTAAATGAAACTTTATAGCTCCCTTAATTCGCCGACAGATAGTGCTTAGCTCTGCCTTTTGTCGTTGCAGAGTTTTAAATTCCTAAAGTTGTGGTATTCTTTTTGAATCACCCTGTACTCTGCTGTCAGTTCTAATTGTTACTGGGAATTGCAACTCTCAATCACTTACATAACCGCTGATGATGTGTATGCGTACGAAGTTACATTGACATCCGACCAAGTCTTCTTGATGATTCACTTCTTTTACCAGGCAGTCTACATAAATATAGGCCAATGGCCGTGCCGCAGTGATAATATCGGTTCCCCTTAGATCACCGAAGTTAAGCGCTGTCAGGCTCGGCTAGCACTTGGATGGGTGACTATCCAGTCTGCCCAGCGCTGTTGGCAGATGTAGCGGCTCCGGTCTTGTAAACTGACATACAGCCGGGAAAGCGGTGTGCTGATCACATGTCCCTCCATATCCCCATCCAGTGAAGCCTGGAGGCTGGGGATGACACGGCGGCCGGCCGATATCGTCGGGTCTTCATAACCTGTTCGGGCGGTCTTCACTTTAATTTACATAAATGACCCGGTGCATAGGACTGAGAACTCTATGAGATTTCCGTAGACGGCGCCTTTGTAGACGTCTACAGTTGTACTCCGAAAGTATGGCGGAGGATGCGTAATGTACCAGCACAATCCGACATCTACAGTGGCAGCACTCAGTGATCCAAGAATTGTCTCTTACCCTGTCGTCACACGAGTCGTGGCGTTCATAGTGCAACGCCGTGATTTCATCTCCGCCTTGCTGATGAACGCTCAGAAACGATCCGGTTTGTGCTCACGGTACGTTTGTCTCAACATTGTATATGCCATCGCAGCGCGATCCAGCCGGAGTTGTCGGCTGCATATGGCTCTGAAATCACACAATTAGTTTAAGAAATATACGGACGTAAAATTACTGCCTCAGCTCTACTGAACCGGACGTATACTTGTCCTCTCTATAGTATACGTAAATAAAAACATTAATATCCACCAACATGTTATAATTCAAAAAGAAAAGCTTCACATCTACTCAGTAACGAAATCAATTCATATTATAAAAATGTATTTATGTATGTATGTATATATGAATGTTCCACATCCCGTCCTATACCATTGGAACTATTTCAATCAAACTGGGTACACATATCACTTGCTATGTAGAAAGAACCGCCGTGGGGGTAATAACCACATATATGTCAAAGGGGTGAGTGTGAAAAAGCAGTGTAGCCCACGACACACTAATATCAATACTTTATTCATCCAGTATTTGAGAGTGAGAGCCCTTAGCGACTTATAACAAACTTTACACATAATTTTAAACCTTTACAAAATGTTTTTCTCGCTGACAACTTCCACAAAATTGTGAAGGTACATTTACTTACTACATTTTCATTGTACAAGTAGTAACACTGGCGAGTGAAGTGTGACGTTTTAATTTCCTACTTCCTTGCTACTAACTGCATTTGTAACGCAGTTTTCTGACAGTATTCACATATCCCACTGAATGTACCAACAAAAATACGTCGGTTTACGACATATAATTCAAAAGCTACGGTGTCATAAGCATTGAGCTGTGTAAAAATGAAACTGCAGGGCAAAACTCACTAGAGGTATAGCTGAAATATGTATAAAGATACGAGGATGGTTAGAAAAGTTGTCTTCTACCTCACCATTTATGGTCGTCCCATCCAGTCCATCGCCACCCTTGACCTCCACCTCACCTGGACCTCTCGCCTCCAGACCATCCAGCAAAAAGCCCATTCCCGCCTCTGCCTCCTGAAACTCCTGCTTGGCCGGACGTGGGGATGGCATCCTTCCACCATCCTCCACACCTACAAATCCCTCATCCGTCCTACCCTCTGTTATGCCAGCATCGCCTGGATCTCGCATCCACCCACTTTTACAAGGTCCTCCAAATCATCAAATGCCATGCACTCCGTCTTGCCTTCCGTATCCACCTTCCTTCCCCCACATGCCTCCTGTATGACCTCATCCCCTTCCCTCACCTCCTCCTTTTCCTCCAACATCTCCGCATTCTTTACACTGTCCGCAGGCTTGATCTCCCCCCACCGCCTGGTTTCCTCCTTCCTCTCCATCTCCCACTCATTGCCGCAAATCTATTGCTGTAACCCTCCCTCTCTACACATCCTCCATCTCCTCCATCAGGGCAATTTTCATCACCTCCCCCTCCTGGATGTTGAACTTTGCTGTGACATCTACCCTTCCTTCCAGCTATAACCTGGCCTTGTTTCCCCCCCCCCCCTCCCCAGGACCCTCCTTTTCCTCTCCCCTTCTTCTCCCAGAGCGGATTTTTCTCCTTCCCTCCCTGAGTCCCTGCACCCCCTCCTCGACTGCTTCCCTCCCATGTCCTTCCCTCCTCAGACCTCTTCGTCGTGCCCCACACCCATCTCCCCCCCCATCTCCTACCCTCCCTCCCTTCTTCCCTCCTCTCCCTCTCTTCCCCTCCTTCTTCCCTCCTCCCTCGTCTTTATGCCGCTAGCAGATCCTGTCTGTTTGCTCATTGTCATCTGTGTACTACGTTAGTATTGTGTTTTCCTGTGTGTCAAGAGCTATGGTTTTAACTGTGTGCTGGACTTGTACATAGTGTTATTGTCAGTGATTGTTCTGTGCTATGCCGTCTATCGATCCATTGTGTGATTTTGTTTTGTGTGCGCTAATTTTTTATGGTTTTTATCTCCATTTTATAGTCGCCCCCTTTTTTGTTCTCTTCCATGATGTTCTCCTTTTTTATATCGATGTACACTATATTCTCTCCTTTATGTTATTTTAAATGTCTGCTATTGTATGATTAATGTCTTTCGGCTGAAGAGCAGCGCATATACTGCTGCCAGCAGCATAAAGGAAAAAAGGAAAATAAAGAACAATAAAGGAAAAAAAAGAATAGTTCTCGGAATCACCACGAGAGGTCAGCGCGAGCGCAACGAGTTGTTCACGTCATATTCATTGGACTGTTGCCTGCAAACACGTACCACGTCAGTGCTCTTGGAAGAGAGCTGTGGCGGTGACGTGATTCTGTTGTTGTTCCCATGTATTGATTTGCGAAGATGGAAAAAATCTAAATTCGAGCAGTTATTAAGTACTTCGTAGAGAGAGATATGAAAGCAAAGGACATTCACTCCGATTTCCAGATTACACTGGGGGATTCTGCTCCTTCATATTCAACTGTTACCAAGTGGACAAATGAATTTAAATTTGGTCGGGAGAGCTCAGATGATGATCCGCGCAGTGGTCGGCCCACATGTGTCACTACTGCAGAAATCAATGAAAAAGTGCACAAAATGGTCATGTACGAGCGCCGATTGAAAGTGCGTGAAATTGCTCATGCATGCCACATGTCATCTGAAAGGGTATGTACCATTTTAACTGAAGAATTAGAAATGAAAAAAATATCTGCAAGATGGGTGCCGTGATTCTTGACGCTGGACAATAACGCATGCCGTCGCCATAGCAAAATTACACGAACTAAGGTATGAATTGTTGGCACACCCACCTTATCCATCTGATATGGCTCCGTCAGACTTCCATCCCTTCCCAAAACTGAAAATTTTTCTTGGTGGACGAAGATTCACTTCAAACGAAGAACTGATAGCCAGAGTGGACAATCATTTTGCAGGCCTGGAGGAAATTCATTTTCGAGATGGGATCAAGGCACTGGAACATCGTTGGACCAAGTGCATTAATCTACAGGGGTGACTACACTGAAAAATAAAAAAAATTATCAGTGATGTAAGTACTTTTTTTCTATTCCGTTCTGAGAACTTTTCAAACCACCTTCGTACTTATGAAATATGTTAAATCTATGTGAAATGTATTTGACATGTGCATTTGCGGGAAAAGCACAGGTAAAAAGCTCATCCTGGAATGACGTCAGCCGGCCGGTGTGGCCGTGCGATTCTAGGCGCTTCAGTTTGGAACCGCGTGACCGCTACGGTCGCAGGTTCGAATCCTGCCTCGGGCATGGATGTGTGTGATGTCCTTAGGTTAGTTAGGTTTAAGTAGTTCTAAGTTCTAGGGGACTGATGACCTCAGATGTTAAGTACCATAGTGCTCAGAGCCATATGAAACATTTTGGAATGACGTCAACCACATTCGTTACACATTTTAGTTACAATCTGGAATATAATACTGTGGCGGTAAGAGCCACCAAACTCTTACTGGGGTGGGTATGATAACGTGGAGAGAAGGGAGGAGAAGGACATGGACAGACAGAGAGAGGGCAAGGAGCAACTGGACAGACAGAGAGGAGGAATGAGCAGACAGACGAGGAAGAGGAAAAGGAGGAGGAGGAGGAGGAGGAGGGGATAGAAAGGAGAAGGAAGAGATGGACAGAGATAGGTGTAAGGGGAAACGGACAGAGAGAGGGGGGAGGAGGAGAGGGATAGAGAAGGGAATTAGAGGGAATGGACAGAGAATGGGGAGGAAAAGGTGTGCAAATACAGGGGAAGGAGGTGATGGACATTGCGAGGGGAAGCAGGAAACTGACAGAGAAAGGGAAGAGGTAGGGATGGATGGAGAAAGAGAAGAGGAGAGGAGATGGCCAGTGGGGGAGGAAGCAGATGGACAAAGAGGGAGGAGGCTGGTCCCGGCGGAGGTTCGAGTCCTCCCTCGGGCATGGGTGTGTGTTTTTGTCCTTAGGATAATTTAGGTAAAGTAGTGTGTACACTTAGGGACTGATGACCTTGGCAGTTAAGTCCCATAAGATTTCACACACATTTTTATAAAAACACACACACACACACACACAAAGGGGGAGGAGCAGATGGGCAGAGAGTGGGGTAGGAAGAGATGGACAGATTGGTGGCCTGGAGGAGATGAAAAGAGAGGGTGGGTGGAGGAAGTGTACAGAGAGAGGTGTGGTGGAGGTGAACTAGTAGAAGACTGGAATAAATACGTACTGAGGCAACAGGTACTCAGCCACTCAGCTTATAAAATCAAATGAAACTGTATGGTTCCATAGAGCTTTTTCAAGCTGAAACATCTACATCATATACACTCCTGAAAATTGAAATAAGAACACCGTGAATTCATTGTCCCAGGAAGGGGAAACTTTATTGACACATTCCTGGGGTCAGATACATCACATGATCACACTGACAGAACCACAGGCACATAGACACAGGCAACAGAGCATGCACAATGTCGGCACTAGTACAGTGTATATCCACCTTTCGCAGCAATGCAGGCTGCTATTCTCCCATGGAGACGATCGTAGAGATGCTGGATGTAGTCCTGTGGAACGGCTTGCCATGCCATTTCCACCTAGCGCCTCAGTTGGACCAGCGTTCGTGCTGGACGTGCAGACCGCGTGAGACGACGCTTCATCCAGTCCCAAACATGCTCAATGGGGGACAGATCCGGAGACCTTGCTGGCCAGGGTAGTTGACTTACACCTTCTAGAGCACGTTGGGTGGCACGGGATACATGCGAACGTGCATTGTCCTGTTGGAACAGCAAGTTCCTTTGCCGGTCTAGGAATGGTAGAACGATGGGTTCGATGACGGTTTGGATGTACCGTGCACTATTCAGTGTCCCCTCGACGATCACCAGTGGTGTACGGCCAGTGTAGGAGATCGCTCCCCACACCATGATGCCGGGTGTTGGCCCTGTGTGCCTCGGTCGTATGCAGTCCTGATTGTGGCGCTCACCTGCACGGCGCCAAACTCGCATATGACCATCATTGGCACCAAGGCAGAAGCGACTCTCATCGCTGAAGACGACACGTCTCCATTCGTCCCTCCATTCACGCCTGTCGTGACACCACTGGAGGCGGGCTGCACGATGTTGGGGCGTGAGCGGAAGACGGCCTAACGGTGTGCGGGACCGTAGCCCAGCTTCATGGAGACGGTTGCGAATGGTCCTCGCCGATACCCCAGGAGCAACAGTGTCCCTAATTTGCTGGGAAGTGGCGGTGCGGTCCCCTACGGCACTGCGTAGGATCCTACGGTCTTGGCGTGCATCCGTGCGTCGCTGCGGTCCGGTCCCAGGTCGACGGGCACGTGCACCTTCCGCCGACCACTGGCGACAACATCGATGTACTGTGGAGACCTCACGCCCCAGGTGTTGAGCAATTCGGCGGTACATCCACCCGGCCTCCCACATGCCCACTATACGCCCTCGCTCAAAGTCCGTCAACTGCACATACGGTTCACGTCCACGCTGTCGCGGCATGCTACCAGTGTTAAAGACTGCGATGGAGCTCCGTATGCCACGGCAAACTGGCTGACACTGACGGCGGCGGTGCACAAATGGTGCGCAGCTAGCGCCATTCGACGGCCAACACCGCGGTTCCTGGTGTGTCCGCTGTGCCGTGCGTGTGATCATTGCTTGTACAGCCCTCTCGCAGTGTCCGGAGCAAGTATGGTGGGTCTGACACACCGGTGTCAATGTGTTCTTTTTTCCATTTCCAGGAGTGTATTTAGGTGATTGGCATTGCAAGACCACAAGTTAATTTTTTTACTTTTTTATTTTTATTCATTTATTTATTAGTCGTTAGTCTTCTGGCTGTTTTCATGCGGCTCGATACGAGTCCTCTCCTGTGCCAACCTCTTCACCTCAGAGTAGCACTTGCAACTTACGTCCTCAATTATTCACTGGGTGTATTCCAGCCTCTGTTCCCCTCTACAGTTTTTACTCTCTACAGCTCCCCCTACTACCATGGAAGTTATTCCCTGATGTCTTAACACGTATCCTACCTCCTGCCCCTTCCTCCTGTCAGTGTCTTCCATATATTCCTTATCCCACCGATTCTACAGAGAATTTCCACATTCTTTACCTCATAAGTCCATTTAATTTTCAACATTCTTCTGTAATACCACATCTCAATTCTCTTCTGTTCTGGTTTTCTCAAAGTCCATGTTTCACTACCATACAATAGGGCAGAGAGTGAGTTACTGTGAACAGTCCATTGATAGGGTTGCTCTCATTAGAAGCGATAGCAAACCAACACCATCAACAACAGTTCACTTATACAAGCCGGTGTCACAAGCCGAAGATGAAGATATACAGAAGGTATACGACGACATTGAATGGGTAATGGAATACGTAAAGAGAGATGAAAATGTAATAGTCATGGGGGACTGGAATGTGGTTGTAGGGGAAGGACTAGAAGAAAGATTTACGGGAGAATGTGGGCTTGGCAGTTGAAATGAGAGAAGAGAATGAATAATTGAGTTCTGTGTTGAATTTCAGCTAGACATAGGGAATACTCTCTTCAAGAATCACAAGAGGAGGAGGTGTACTTGGGAAACGCCGGGAGGTACGGCAAGATTTCAGTTAGGTTACATCATCGTCAGGCATATTCAGAAATTAGATGTTAGTTTGTAAGGCGTACCCAGGAGTAGATACAGACTATGATCACCATATAGTAGTGATGAAGAGAAGGCTGAAGTTTAAGAGACTAGTCAGAAAAAACCAATGCGCAAAGCAGTGGGATACGGAAGTACTAAGGAACGAAGGTATATTCTGTGGCGGTAAGAGCCACCAAACTCTTACTGGGGTGGGTATGATAACGTGGAGAGAAGGGAGGAGAAGGACATGGACAGACAGAGAGAGGGCAAGGAGCAACTGCTATAGATAATGCGATAAGGAACAGCTTAATAGGCGAGGGCAATCAAGTTGGAATGAAAAATGTTGGTACAGAGAAGGTAGCTGCGATGAAATCGAGGGTACAGAAATACTTCAGTTAATCGATGAAAGAAGGAAGTAGAAAAATATTCAGTGAAGAGCCGACAAGTGAGAGAATTATCGCACAATCAGCTTAACAGCTCATGCATCAAAGTTGCTGACAAGAACAATACGCAGAAAAATGGAAAATAAAACTGAGAGTATGTTAGATGAATATCAGTTTGGCTTTAGGAAAAGTAAAGGCACCAGAGAGGCAATTCTGACATTGCTTTTGGTAATGGAAACAAGAATGAAGAAAAATCAAGACACGATCATACGATCTGTCGACCTGGAAAAGGCGCTCGACTATATAAAATGGTGCAAGATGTTTTAAAATCTGAGAAAAATAGGGTTAAGCTATAGGAAAAAGTGAGTAATGTACAATATGTACAAGAACCAAGAGGGAACAATGAGAGTGCGAGACGAAGAACGAAGTGCTCGGAATAAAAAGGGGGTACGGCAGGGATCCCCCCAATGAACCATGGACCTTGCCGTTGGTGGGGAGGCTTGCGTGCCTCAACGATACAGATAGCCGTACCGTAGGTGCAACCACAACGGAGGGGTACCTGTTGAGAGGCCAGGCAAACTTGTGGTTCCTGAAGAGGGGCAGCAGCCTTTTCAGTAGTTGCAGGGGCAACAGTCTGGATGATTGACTGATCTGGCCTTGCAACATTAACGAAAACGGCCTTGCTGTGCTGGTACTGCGAACAGCTGAAAGCAAGGGGAAACTACAGCCGTATTTTTTCCCGAGGGCATGCAGCTTTACGTATGATTAAATGATGATGGCGTCCTCTTGGGTAAAATATTCCGGAGGTAAAATAGTTCCCCATTCGGATCTCCGGGCGGGGACTACTCAAGAGGACATCGTTATCAGGAGAAAGAAAACTGGCGTTCTACGGATCGGAGCGTGGAATGTCAGATCCCTTAATCGGGCAGGTAGGTTAGAAAATTTAAAAAGGGAAATGGATAGGTTAAAGTTAGATATAGTGGGAATTAGTGAAGTTCGTGGAAGGAGGAACAAGACTTTTGGTCAGGTGAATACAGGGTTATAAATACATAATCAAATAGGGGTAATGTAGGTGAACGTTTAATAATGAATAAAAATAGGAGTACGGGTAAGCTACTACAAACAGCATAGTGAACGCATTATTGTGGCCAAGATAGATACGAAGCCCACGCCTACTACAGTAGTACAAGTTTGTATGCCAACTAGCTCTGCAGATGACGAAGAAATTGATGAAATGTATGATGAAATAAAAGAAATTATTCAGGTAGTGAAGGGAGACGAAAATTTAATAGTCATGGGTGACTGGAATTCGTCAGTAGGAAAAGGGAGAGAAGGAAACATAGTAGGTGAATATGGACTGGGGCTAAGAAATGAAAGAGGAAGCCGCCTGGTAGAATTTTGCGCAGAACATAACTTAATCATAGCTAACACTTGGTTCAAGAATCATGAAAGAAGGTTGTATACATGGAAGAACCCTGGAGATACTAAAAGGTATCAGATAGATTATATAATGGTAAGACAGAGATTTAGGAACCAGGTTTTAAATTGTAAGACATTTCCAGGGGCAGATGTGGACTCTGACCACAAGCTATTGCTTATGAACTGTAGATTAAAACTGAAGAAACTGCAAAAAGGTGGGAATTTAAGGAGATGGAACCTGGATAAACTGAAAGAACCAGAGGTTGTACAGAGTTTCAGGGAGAGCATAAGGGAACTATTGACAGTAATGGGGGAATGAAATACAGTAGAAGAAGAATGGGTAGCTTTGAGGGATGAAATAGTGAAAGCAGCAGAGGATCAAATAGGTAAAAAGACGAGGGCTAGTAGAAACCCATGGATAACAGAAGAAATATTGAATTTAATTGATGAAAGGAGAAAATATAAAAATGCAGTAAATGAAGCAGGAATACAATGGTCTCAAAAATGAGATCGACAGGAAGTGCAAAATGGCTAAGCAGGGATGGCTAGAGGACAAATGTAAGGATGTAGAGGCTTATCTCACTAGGGGTAAGATAGATACTGCTTACAGGAACATTAAAGAGACCTTTGGAGAAAGGAGAACCACTTCCATGAATATCAAGAGCTTTGATGGAAACCCAGTTCTAAGCAAAGAAGGGAAAGCAGAAAGGTGGAAGGAGTATATAGAGGGTCTATACAAGGGCGACGTACTAGAGGACAATATTATGGAAATGGAAGAGGATGTAGATGAAGATGGTATGGGAGATATGATACTACGTGAAGAGTTTGACAGAGCACTGAAAGACCTGAGTCGAAACAAGGCCCCAGGAGTAGACAACATTCCATTAGAACTACTGACAGCCTTGTTAGAGCCAGTCCTGATAAAACTCTACCATCTGGTGAGCAAGATGTATGAGACAGGCGAAATACCCTCAGACTTCAAGAAGAATATAATAATTCCAATCCCAAAGAAAGCAGGTGTTGACAGATGTGAAAATTACCGAACTATCAGTTTAATAAGTCACAGCTGCAAAATACTAACGCGAATTATTTACAGACGAATGGAAAAACTGATAGAAACTGACCTCTGGGAAGATCAGTTTGGATTCCGTAGAAATGTTGGAACACGTGAGGCAATACTGACCCTACGACTTATATTAGAAGAAAGATTAAGGAAAGGCAAACCTACGTTTCTAGCATTTGTAGACTTAGAGAAAGCTTTTGATAATTTTGATTGGAATACTCTCTTTCAAATTCTGAAGGTGGCAGGGGTAAAATACAGGGAGCAAAAGGCTATTTACAATTTGTGCAGGAAGCAGATGGCAGTTATAAGAGTTGAGGGGTATGAAAGGGAAGCAGTGGTTGGGAAGGGAGTGAGACAGGGTTGTAGCCTATCCCCGATGTTATTCAATCTGTATATTGAGCAAGCAATAAAGGAAACAAAAGAAAAGTTCGGAGTAGGTATTAAAATCCATGGAGAAGAAATAAAAACTTTGAGGTTCGCCGATGACACTGTAATTCTGTCAGAGACAGCAAAGGACTTGGAAGAGCAGCTGAACGGAATGGACAGTGTATTGAAAGGAGGATATAAGATGACATCAACAAAAGCAAAACGAGGATAATGGAATGTAGTCGAATTACGTCGAGTGATGCTGAGGGAATTAGATTAGGAAATGAGACACTTAAAGTAGTAAAGGGGTTTTGCTATTTGGGGAGCAAAATAACTGACGATGGTCAAAGTAGAGAGGATATAAAATGTAGACTGGCAATGGCAAGGAAAGCGTTTCTGAAGAAGAATTATTTGTTAACATCGAGTATAGATTTAAATGTCAGGAAGTCGTTTCTGAAAGTATTTGTATGGAGTGTAGCCATGTATGGAAGTGAAACGTGGACGATAAATAGTTTAGACAGGAAGAGAATAGAAGCTTTCGAAATGTGGTGCTACAGAAGAATGCTGAAGATTAGATGGGTAGATCACATAACTAATGAGGTGGTATTGAATAGAATTGGGGAGAAGTGGAGCTTGTGGCACAACTTGACTAGAAGAAGGGATCGGTTGGTAATACATGTTCTGAGACATCGAGGGATCGCAAATTTAGTATTGGAGGGCAGCGTGGAGGGTAAAAGCCGTAGAGGGAGACCAAGAGATGAATACACTAGGCAGATTCAGAAGGATGTAGGCTGCAGTAGGTACTGGGAGATGAAGAAGCTTGCACAGGATGGAGTAGCATGGAGAGCTGCATCAAATCAGTCTCAGGACTGAAGACCACAACAACAACAACAACAACAACACGGCAGGGATATAGACCATTGCCCCTGCTGCTCAATCTATACGTCGAAGAAGCAGTTACAGAAGTAAAAGGAAGGTTCAACAACGGAATTAAAGTTCATGTGAAAGGATACCTATGATAAGATATGCTGATGACATTGCTATCCTCAGAGAAAGTGAATATGAATTACAGGATCTGCTGAATGGAATGAACAGTCTAATAAGTACAGAATATAGATTGAGAGTAAACCGAAAAAAGACGAAAATAATGAGAAGTAGCAGAAATAACAACAACGAGAAACTTAACATCAGTACTGGTGATCACGAAGTAGATGAAATTAAAGAATTCTGCTACCTTGGCAGCAAAATAACCCATGACGGTCGGAGAAACGAGGACATAAAGAGCAGACTAGCACTTGCTAAAAGGTCATTTTTGACCAGGAGAAGTCTACTAGTATCAAACAAAGGCCTTAATTTGAGGAAAAAATTTCTACGAATGTACGATTGGAGGCAGCTTCTGCAGCATATTGCAGTCAGCGTGTGTGGAATAACGACGAGAGTGATCCTGCTGTGATACGAAATCGCCCACCAGATCGTAACTCCCAGTGTAGGTCCAGTGTTTGTAGGACAGAGACAGGTTGGTAGCACTTTTCAGGAGGAGTCGTACAACATATTACTTCCGCCCACATAAATCTCTCGTATTGACCATGAGGAGAAAATTCGAGGCTTCCCGACAATCATTCTTCCGACTCACTATTCGCGAGTGGAACAGGATTGGAGGGATCAGATAGTGGTACCGAAAGTACCCTCCGCCACACACCATTAGGTGGCTTGCGGAGTATGATGTAGATGTATAGTGTAGGGCCCCCGCGAGCAAGCAGAAGTGTCGCAATACGATGTGGCATGGACTCGACTAATGTATGAAGCAGTGCTGGAGGGAACGCATTATGAATCCTGCACGACTGTCCATAAAGCCATAAGAGTACGATGGGGTGGAGATCTCTTCTGAACAGCGCGTTGCAAGGTATCCCAGATGTGCTCAATAATGTTCATGTCTGGGGAGTTTGGTGGCCAGCGGAGATGTTTAAACTCGGAGGAGCGTTCCTGGAGGCACTCTGTAGCAATTCTGGACGTGTGGGATGTCGCATTGTCCTGCTGGAATTTCCTAAGTCCGTCGGAATGCACAATGGGTATGAATGGATGTAGGTTATCAGACAGGATGCTTATGTCCGTGTCTCCTGTGAGAGTCATATCTATCGTATCAGGGGTCCCATATCACTCCAGCTGCACGCGCTGCACACTATTACAGAGTCTGCTGACATGCAGGGTACATGGATTCATGAGGTTGTCTCCATACCCATACGCGTCCATCCGCTCGACACTATTTGAAACGAAACTCGTCTGACCACGCAACATGTTTCCAGTCATCAACAGTCCAATGTCATCAACAGTCCATGTACCCTGCATGTCAGCAGACTCTGTAATAGTGTGCAGCGTGTGCAGCTGGAGTGATATGGGACCCCTGATACGATAGATCAGTCGGTGTTGACGGGCCCAGGCGGTGCAGTCATCAAGGGTATACGAGTGGGCCTTCGGCTCCGAAAGCCCATATCGATGGTGTTCCGTTGAACGGTTCACACGCTGACACTTACTGATAGCCCAGCATTGAAATCTGCAGCAATTTGCGGAAGGGTTGCACTTCTGTTATGCTGAACAATTCTCCTCAGTCGTTGTTGGTCTCGTTCTTGCAGGATCTATTTCTAGCAGCAGCGATGTCGGAGATTTGATGTTTTACCGAATTCTTGATATTCACGGACAGTCGTACGGGAAAATCCCGACATCATCACTGCCTCGGAGATGCTGTGTCCCATCGCTTGTGCGCCGACTATAAGACCACGTTCGAACTCATTTAAATCTTGATAACCTGCCATTGTAAGAGCAGTAACCGATCTGACAACTACGCCAGACACTTGTTGTCTTATATAGGCGTTTTCGACCGCAGAGACGTATTCTGCCTGTTTACTTACCTCTGTATTTGAATATTTCTTTGGCGCTTCAGTGTATAGCTTGTACGAATCCCATACTGACGAGGAGTATTCGAGCATTGGTCGAACGAGTCTTTTGTAGGCTACCTCCTTTGATGATTGACTACATTTCCTGAGTAATCTTTCAATGAATGTCAGTCTGGCACCTGTCTTTAATCTTTCAATGAATGTCAGTCTGTCACCCGTCTTTCCAGCGATTAGTTTTATTTGGCCGTTCTCTTTCATGGTAGTAACTCCTTACAGTGGCTGTTCTGCACTAACATGGGGACAAATCAGAAGAATGTAAGAACAGTCCTTGGGGATCAATTGTTATGTCCATTTCACTTACAGCGTGTCCACAACCTGAAACCAGATGATTATCCACCTAGAGCACAGTTTTCGCAGTGGTCCCTGAAACACTGTGAAATGCATCCTACATTTACATCCTCTGTGTTGTTTACCGATGAAGCAACGTTCGGGCGTGATGGAGTCATCAACATGAACAATTCGCATGTTTGGAGTGAGGATAACCCACATGCCACAGTTACTAGCGCTCATCAAGTGCGGTTCTTCGTTAATGTGTGGGTCAGTGTTGTTGGCGACTGTTTAATTGGGCCGTATCTGCTACCTAGGTCATTAAATGGCAGGCACTATTGCAATTTTCTCGTCAGAGCATTGCCAAAATTGCTGGAAGACGTCCCGCTCCCTACAAGACAACGTATGTGGTTTCAACATGACGGGGCACCGGCACATTTCAGTCGTCGTGTGCGTCGATTCCTGGACCTACGGTTCCCAGAAACGTGAACTGGCAGAGGTGGTCCTGTACCGTGGCCTGCTCGATCCCCAGTCCCCTCTGGACTTTTTTGTGTGGGGAGAGATGAGCAACCTTGTTTACGCAACTCCTGTTGCATCAAAGAGCATCTGGTTGCCCGGATAGTAGCAGCAGCAGGAACAATTCAGGATACTCCTGGGGTTTTTGCCCGTGTCAGACATAACATGATCCGACGCTGTAACCTTTGTTTACGTGTCAGTGGAGGCATTTTTGAAAATCTACTGTAATTGAAATTGTGTTGTGTTGTGTTGTCTCTTTGTCATAAAAAAATGGAAAAGTGTTTGTTGGTTTAATTAATTTGCCGCCAGAGAAATCTTCCTCTACCGGTTTAAATACTCCTCACAGGAAAAAAATGACATTAGGGAAAAATATTTGTTTTTTATGTACCCTGCAAACTCCCAGAGTTTGTCGGTTTAAATACGTTTCACCCTGTACAACATCATGACGATTACTCGGCCCTCTCGTTCTGCCGTCTCTCTAGGTCTATCGTATCCTTCTTGACACTGTGTTTGGCCTCTGTTTACCCATTCCTGCCAACATATTGCAGTGGCATCGTTTCTATTCATATGTCTAGCGATTCGCCCATTACTCCGAGCGGCTTGTTTGAGCTCAGCACACATCCTCTCTAAAATGATGACACCTGCGTATATCGTTCACGTACCTGCACGTGAGGCACAGTTACTGTCCAAAAGAGTACGCGGAACGACACTCGCAAAGACTTTACGCCCTGTTACTGATATGTCCCCTGTTTTCTATCTTTTCCAGCTGCTCAACGAAATTCCGCTGCAGCGTTACACATTCGTCCACCGGCCGTCAAAGTTTACGGTTTCGCATTTTCCGTCGATACCTGTATGAATATCAGTTTGTGACCAATTTGCATAACTCCTTCGTGGTGTGTCTTTCGTTTGTCTTAGCGTGTACATACAAGAAGGGGATAAAAGAGAATGCTCAGATTATAGAGTTACAGCCGTTTTAAATGCTGCTTATAGAATCCATTCATCTCTGATCAAAAGGAAACTCAAGGCAATACCAGAACATTTTTGCGAGTGGAGCAATGCGGTTTTCGTAAAGGCAAATCCCGTGCAGATGCTATATTTGTTGTAAAACAAATGATATAAAGGAGATTTCATTAAGACACTATGTCTGCTCGTCCTAGACTATGGGAAGGTCTACGGTAAGGTAGGAGCTACTGTTATGAACCCCTAAATTTTTAAAATGCCACTAAATCAGTACAGGATAACAGTAAAATTAGCATGGAAGAAAAGTTATTGAGTGTAAACCAGAGACTAAACCACAAATGTGGTCCCTCTTCAATCCTTCTTTATATATCTCTCAATAAGGTTCCGGAAGCATGGAATTCTAAAAATCCCAAGATGAACCTAGTTAGGAAAAAATTTGGTAACACTGTTTTACCTGAAGACGACCAAGTTCTCCTAGCAGACAGTGAAAAAGCTTTGAAAGAAAGTGTGGTGTCACCGCCAGACACCACACTTGCTAGGTGGTAGCCTTTAAATCGGCCGCGGTCCGTTAGTATACGTCGGACCCGCGTGTCGCCACTATCAGTGATTACAGATCGAGCGCCGCCACACGGCAGGTCTAGAGAGACTTCCTAGCACTCGCCCCAGTTGTACAACCGACTTTGCTAGCGATGGTTCACTGACAAAATACGCTCTCATTTGCCGAGACGATAGTTTAGCATAGCCTTCAGCTGCGTCATTTGCTACGACCTAGCAAGGCGCCATATTCAGTTACTATTGATATTGTGAATCATGTACCGTCAAGAGCGACGTTCATCATTAATGGATTAAAGTTAAGTATTCCACCAGCTACGTCCGTTTTTTTTCTAAATTCTAATTTTCTTGTCCTGTTCCAGACCTCACGCCAGCCTGCGTGAGCTAAAACGCGTGCCTTTCGGCCTCCTCTAGTAACACGGTGTTGGCTCTCCTGCCAACCACAACAGAAAGTGTGTTCAAATCGAATGAAGTTTAACAGACTTACCAAATGGTTGTATTTGTGAGTAAAACAAAAGTTATGGCAATGAAAGGGAAACACACAAGAAGAGCAAAAATGGTGATAAACAATAAAATAGTAGAACAGTTAAATTCGTTCAAATATCTCGAGACAGATCTACAAATACACAGAACAAATTCAGGTATGGTTGAAAATATACAGCAGTATTATGCTATAAGTGGTTGTGAAAGGAGGTATCTTGGCACATCTATGAGGAAAGAAGTCACACTAAGACTGCAGAATGTGCTGGCTTAGCTTATTCTCATGTATGGCAATGAAAACTGGTTCCTAAGAAAAGGAGATGAACAAAGACTGAAGCAGCTGAGATGAGGTTTTGTAGCATTCTTTTGTCGAGACTAAGCAATGTACGCCATTACATGTGAATTCACAAAGGTCTGTAATCACTGAGATTACAGACCTTTGTGAATTCACACGTAATGGCGTACATTGCTTAGTCTCGACAAAAGAATGCTACACTAGCGTTCGCTACTACGACACAGGATATCTTACTCGTTCGACTCCCAGATGAAGAAGACAAAGACATTCATATTCAACACGTATTATATACTAGTTCCTTTTTTAATCTCTGTTTAACATTTATCTTCTGTGTCGGTTTTATTACTCGCCGACGCAGACGTTTTCAGAAATAAATAATAAAAAAATACAGAATTTTATGCAATGACACAATATGATACATCTGATTCTCTAATTACTACATAATATATTGTTTTTGTTTCTCTAGACGTTACAGTTTCTGAGGTCACTTCTTGGACTAACGCCAAGCGATAGGGTGCGGATTGAAGGTATAGGACAACTGCGAGGCGTGAAAACAACAGTGACAGATCGACATTAGAAACTACAGAAAAAGACACCATAATCGCATAAAGAGGAGGCCACCTGAGCGCGTAATCACAGCAAGCATTACATTTCAGCCAAACTGGAAAACGTAATAAGGATAGCCATCGAGAAGACGCGAAAACAGTTTCGATGAATTCCTTTAGTTTCGGAACGGGACAACACCCACACATTGCAATGGAAGAAGGCAAAATGATTACGGCGAACTTAAATAAGATAATATCTGACTGTGTAGAAGATAGTGTACACATCGATTTCACCAAAATACGTAAATCCTTATAGCTGAATAGTAACCACGGAAACGGTTGAGAACTGTTTTCGTGCTTAGTCATGGAGACATGAACGTTTTTGTGTTATGTCACATTTCCATTCCCTCGAAGTTACGTCATGAAATTTAAAGGTATTTTTGATAAGTTATTGCTGTACAGTCCTATAATGAAACTACAACCCTCTTGGTGTTTGCCCATATCCTTCGGTCGTTATTTTTCTTTTTTAAAAACTGTATTGATAACTTTTCTTTTACAGTCCAGTAGGATGCTGTCATTGTACGGCCTTGACTTTTTCTTCTCTGGGTTACAATCTCCAGGAGACCCTTCACAATCAGACGAAGTGTCGACGAAAGCATTTCCTTGGTTCAAATTCTTTCGTGTAAAGTTTGTAATGTAGACTGAGTGACAAAAGTCATGGGATACCTCCTAATATCGTGTCGGACCTCTTGTTGCCCGGCGTAGTGCAGCAGCTGGACGTGGCATTGACTGAGCCATGCTGCGTCTATAGCCGTCCACAATTGCGAAGGTGTTACCGGTGCAGGATTTCATGCACGAACTGACCTCTCGATTATATCCCATAAATGTTCGATGGGATTCATAACGGGTGATCAAGGTGGCCAGATGATTCGCTTGAATTGTCCAGAATGTTCTTAAAACCAAGCGCGAACAGTTGTGGCCTGCTGACGTGATGCATTGTCGTTCATAAAAATTCCACCTTTGTTTGGGAACATGAAGTCCGTGAATGGCTGCAAATGGTGCCCAAGTAGCCGATCATAAGCATACGCAGCCAATAATCGGTTCATTTGGACCAAATATCCAGTCCATTCCACGTAAACACAGCTCACACCATTATGGAGCCACCACCACCTAGCAAGTACGTTGTTGACAACTTGAGTCCATAGCTTCGTGGAGTCTGCGCCATACTCGAAGTCTACCATCAGCTCTTATTAACTGAAATAGGAACTCATCTGACCAGCTCACGGTTTTCCTGTCGTCTATAATAACAGCCCGTTGGTCCTGTTTGGATGCATCTGCATGAACCTAACGTACATCGGAAAGACACCAATGTCACACCAGTCCCTTACCTACATATAGGTGCTTATATACCCATATCGATGTCGTGCTGCGTTGCATGTAAGCTGCAGCAACGCCCTCAAACTGAAAATTTTTGATCGCCCCTTATAATTGATAACCTTGTTTTGAACAAATTCTTCTTCTGTCAAATCAACTTCTTAAGGTAATCCGACATCCATGAAAGATCCTGTTAGTCCACAGTCCTAGTCTCAGTCCCCACTACCTCTACAGCAGTTTTCCTAATTCCTTCTTGCAGATTTAGCAGAAGCTTATGACACGGTTACTAGAACAAAACTGTGGGAAGCTGTGAAAGATATAGATATAGATGACCACCTCTTACAGATTATTATCGAAATATACTGATTAAAAGTTATCAATATCAAGCCGGCTGGGGTGGCCGAGAGGTTCTAGGCGCTACAATCTGGATCCGCGCGACCGCTACGGTCGCAGGTTCGAATCCTGCCTCGGGCATGGGTGTGTGTACTGTCCTTAGGTTAGTTAGGGTTAGGTAGTTCTAAGTTCTAGGGGACTCATGACCTCAGAAGTTAAGTACCATAGTGCTCAGAGCCATTTGAACCAAACTCTTTTCGATCACCAGTTATTTTACGCGAAATGCCTTTGGAAATCATTAGGTCCAGTTTACTATTTAGTCAGCATGATGGCTGTTTCTCTTCAGTGGGACAAGAGATGGGTGACTTACCACGTCCAGTAATCTGCCGGTGAATGTTATATTCATGCCTGGTGGTCACTAATTACATTTAAATGTAAATGTAAAATGATACTCTTGTGTACGGGAATATGTCGTCTTGAGTGACTGTAGAAGGATACAGGATGACTTAGACAAAATTTCTAGTTGGTACGATGAATGACAGGTGGCTCTAAATGCAGAAAAATGCGAGTTAATGCAGATAAATTGGAAAAGCAAATGCGTAATGTTCGAACACACCATTAGTAGTGCTGCTTGAGACAGTCACGTCGATTAAATATTTAGGCGTGACGCTGCAAAGCGATATGAAATGGAACGGGCGTGTAAGGATTGTAATAGGGAAGGCGAATGGTCGACTTCGGTTTATTGGGAGAGTTTTAGCAAAGCGTGGTTCATCTGTAAAGGAGACTGGTTATAAGACTGTAGTGCGACCCATTCCTGAGTACTACAGATCGGATTACAGGAAGATATCGAAGAAATTCAGAGGCGGGCTGCTGGGTTTTGTAGGTTCAAACAACACGCAAGTGTTACGGAGATGCTTCGAGAACTCAAACGGGAATCCCTCGATAGAAGACGACTATCTTTACAAGGAACACTATTGAGAAAATTTAGACGACCGGCATTTGAAGCTGACTGCACAACGATTCACTACCGCCAACGTACACTACTCGCCATTAAAATTGCTACACCACGAAGACGACGTGCTACAGACGCGAAATTTAACCGACAGGAAGAAGATGCTGTGATATGTAAATGATTAGCTTTTCAGAGCATTCACACAAGGTTGGCGCCGGTGGCGACACCGACAACGTGCTGACATGAGGAAAGTTTCCAACCGATTTCTCATACACAAATAGCAGTTGACCGGCGTTGCCTGGTCAAACGTTGTTGTGATGCCTCGTGTAAGGAGGAGAAATGCGTACCATCACGTTTTCGACTTTGATAAAGGTAGGATTGAAGCCTATCGCGATTGCGGTTTATCATATCGCGACATTGTTGCTCGCGTTGGTCGAGATCCAATGACTGTTAGCAGAATATGTAATCGGTGGGTTCAGGAGGGTGATACGGACCGCCGTGATGGATCCCAACGGCCTCGTATCACTAGCAGTCCAGATGACAGGCATCTTATCCGCATGGCTGTAACGGATCGTGCAGCCACGTCTCGATCCCTGAGTCAACAGATGGGGACGTTTGCAAGACAACAACCATCTGCACGAACAGTTCGACGACGTTTGCAGCAGCATGAACTATCAGCTCGGAGACCACGGCTGCGGCTACCCTTAACGCTGCATCACACACAGGAGCGCTTGCGATGGTGTACTCAATGACGAACCTGGGTGCACGAATGGCAAAACGTCATTTTTTCGGATGCATTCAGGTTCTGTTTACAGCATCATGATGGTCGCATCCGTGTTTGGCGACATCGCGGTGAACGCACATTGGAAGCGTGTATTCGTCATCGCCATACTGGCGTATCACCCGGCGTGATGGTGTGGGGTGCCATTGGTTACACTTGTCGGTCACCTCTTGTTCGCATTGACGGCATTCTGAACAGTGAACGTTACATTTCAGATGTGGTACGACCCGTTGCTCTACCCTTCATTCGATCCCTGCGAAACCCTACATTTCAGCAGGGTAATGCAAGACCGCATGTTGCAGGTCCTGTACGGGCCTTTCTGGATACAGAAAATGTTCGACTGCTGCCCTGACCAGTACATTCTCCAGATCTCTCACCAACTGAAACGTCTGATCGATGGGGGCCGAGCAACTGGCTCGTCACAATACGCCAGCCACTACTCTTGATGAACTGTGGTATCTTGTTGAAGCTGCATGGGCAGCTGTACCTGTACACGCCATCCAAGCTCTTTTTGACTCAATGCCCAGGCGTGTCAAGGCCGTTATTATGGCCAGAGGTGGTTGTTCTGGGTACTGATTTCTCAGGACCTATGCACCCAAATTGCGTGAAAATGTAATCACATGTCAGTTCTAGTATAATATATTTGTCCAATGAATACCGTTTATCATCTGCCTTTCTTTTTGGTGTAGCAATTTTAATGGTCAGTACTGTAGAATTTTTTGTTTATTGCTGTATGTCACAGCAGTAGTGACGAAAGAGTACAGTCTATGGCAAGGAATCTGCCAAGTAGCAGCCGCACACAGTGCACTAGCCTGTTACACGGGTTCCGTATCGTGTGCAGGAGTGTGATTTAGAGAGCAGGGACTTTTCAGAACGCGTAACACGTCGTAAGCGGGCAGCGAGGTGACAGAAGTTGCGAGAAGACTGGGAGAGAGAGAGAGGGCTGGGCGAAGGGAAACACGCCCAGCCAGGCCGGAAGCCTTTCTCTAAAGCCAGCAGCGCAAACAACGCCGGTCGGCGACGGCAGAGCAGGGCGTTTAGGCCACGGTCCATCTCCGCCTTCTGATCTGGTTTAGGATTGTAATGGAGACTCGACTCCGGCTCAGAAATGTCAGAACTTCAGACTGAAACTGCGCCTCAGATTAAGCCGTCGTCTCCGAATGTTCCGAAACGAAGGTTTTACAGAAGATGATGGTTCAAAGTTTGAATTTTAAATTAGACAATCAAAAAGTAAAAGCAGAACGCTAAAGAGAAGTATTTCTAGGAGTACGTGATAATTCTGTAAGGAATTAAAAGTCTGTACCTCAGACTGCACGAAGAGGTGTCGCTTATTACCTCCCCCCCCCCCCACCACCCTGCGCCCCCTCCCCCCTGCCCCTGTGGACATGAATGCTTACAGGTGGGTACAGAATAACTGCTAAATTTACGTGCGAAACGGCTTTTAGAATGCTAAAACCAACTGCCAAAAATCTATTTTTTCTGACGAGTTTACATCTTAAAGGCTGGATCGATTTTGATAGTCTAGTCAACTATCCATTTTTCGATCGCCAGTTGTTTTACGCGAAACAATTGCATCAAATCCGAGCAAAGAATATCAGCTTAAAAATCATTTGGAACTCGATGTCTCATTATTTACCGCATGTCCTCTTGTCATTTTTGTTTGGTTTGACCAGTCCTTACAATGATACTTTGACACATTTCATGTATAGTTACTTACGATTGAGTCCAAGGTCCAAAATGCATTCTGGCTCCATTAACACTTAATCGAATTTTGATGGAGTGGAATGATGCAGCATGTTCATCAGCATTCTGTTGTAACCAAACTGCAAGCAATTAAATCTCAAACATCGTCTAGTGAGAGCTTGTGTGCGATGGAATTTATATATTCATTCCTGAAATCACTTCAAGCGAATGCCCAGTTCACTGTACAAGGTCATGTTGATTCCTTTGTCTACAGGATGATAATTTGGGCAACTTAGAAACATAAATTGAGAAGCACGAAAAGCTACTTAGGTCAAGAGGGTCAAACTTGTTTGTATCCTATAAAAATCGTGACTAGTGTTTTCCATGGTTTATTCAAATAATTCTAAACGAACGGTTCTTACCCCTTTCCTTTCTGAATCTCAAGTTTTGTAAAGTGAAGTTACCGCATCTCTTATGCTGTATATTTATAACAATTATTATTATTATTATCTTTCTTTCTTTTCTCAGACATTATGTCTGGTCAAAAATGGAAAGTGACGCGGACCTTGATCAAGCGTGACTTCCTTTTAACTGTACGGTATTTGTTACATTGCATTTAGGAACTTTCGGGTAATTGAACACCTATCAATAATTACAGATTTCTGTAGTTGTATATATAAGTTAGGATGTAGCTGTATTGCATTGATGTACTGGTGGATATTGTGTGGTATGACTCCTGTAGTTGATAGTATAATTGGTATAATGTCAACTTTATCCTGATGCCACATGTCCTTGACTTATTATTATTATTATTATTATTATGTTACCATCACTGTTATTTTCATTCTGGAATTTTATAGTTCACTAGCTGAATACCCAGAGTTGACAGAGGATGTACCAGTACTTATTCCAGTCTTATACTAGTCCACCTCCTGGTTCCTCCCTCTCATTCCATACCCACCTTTCACACCACCCTTTCCATCTCCTCCAACCCCTTTCTCCATTTGCTTGCTCCACCCCCTATTCTCTGTCCATTTCCTCCACTCTCTAATCTCTGTCCATTTGGTGCCTCCCCCTCTAATTACATCTCCTCCTCCTCTCTGTTTGTCCATCTCCTCCTCCCCTATCCTGCTGTTCATCACTTCTTCCCTCTTCTCTCTGCCCATCTCCTCCAGTTTCCTTTCTCTGTCCATGTCCTAACCCCCCCCCCCCCCCCCCCGTCTATCCATCTCCTCCAATTCGCTGTCACTGTCCGTTTCCCCCTCACCTCTCTCTGTCCATCTCCTCCCCTATCTTTGTCCATCTCCTCTTTGCCCCCCTCTGTCCATGCATCTCCTCCTCCTCCATTCTCTCTCCAAGCTCTCACCCCCACCCCAACAGGAAGTTTCTGGTTACTATCCGTGTAGTATTTCTTCGCCGACTTGTATACATATTTCTCCTGCATCTGTATCGAAATTCGCCCTGCACTTTTGTTTCCACGCAGCTCAGTGTTTATAACCTCCATATCCTCAACTACACGGAGGCGCCAACAAAAGTGGTATAGGCATGCGTATTCAAATACAGATATATGTAAACAGGCAGACTACGGCGCTGCGGTCGGCAACGCATATTTAAGACAACAAGTGTCTGGTGCAGTTGTTAGATCGGTTACTGCTGCTACAATGGCAAATTATCAAGATTTAAGTGAGTTTGAACGTGGTGGATTAGATTAGATTAGATTAGATTAGTACTTGTTCCATAGATCATGAATACGACACTTCGTAATGATGTGGAACGTGTCAGGTTAATAAAAGGTGTCTATACAAGATATCACATTACATAAAATATTACATGACACTTAATATTTTTAATTTTTTTTTGTGGGGGTTGGGGAAATTACCCACTTACTATATCCAAAAATTCATCTAATGAGTAGAAGGAGTTGCCATTAAGAAATTCTTTTAATTTCCTTTTAAATGCTATATGGTTACCTGTCAGGCTTTTGATGCTATTAGGTAAGTGACCAAAGACTTTTGTGGCTGCATAATTTACCCCCTTCTGAGCCAAAGTTAGATTTAACCTTGAGTAGTGAAGATCATCCTTTCTCCTAGTGTTGTAGCCATGTACACTGCTATTACTTTTGAATTCGTTCGGATTGTTAATAACAAATTTCATAAGTGAATATATATATTGAGAGGCTACAGTGAAGATCCCTAGCTCTTTAAATAAGTTCAAAAAATGGCTCTGAGCACTATGCGACTTAACTTCTAAGGTCATCAGTCGCCTAGAACTTAGAACTAATTAAACCTAACTAACCTAAGGACACCACACACACCCATGCCCGAGGCAGGATTCGAACCTGTGACCGGAGCGGTCGCTCGGCTCCAGACTGTAGCGCCTAGAACCCCACGGCCACTCCGGCCGGCTTTAAATAAGTGTCTGCACGATGATCTTGGATGAGCTCCAGTATATGGTATAGTCGGCAGACGAGCGATGGGACAAATCATCCTTGAGGTAGCGATGAAGTGGGGATTTTCCCATACGACCATTTCACAAATGTACCATGGATATCAGGAATCCGGTAGAACTTCAAATCTCCCACATCGCTGCGGCCGGAAAAAGACCCTGCAGGAACGAGACCAACGACGACTGAATAGAATCGTTCAACGTGACAGAAGTGCAACCCTTTCGCAAATGCTGCAGATTTCAATGTTGGGCCATCAACAAGTGTCAGCGTGCGAATTATTCAATGAAACATCATCGATATGGGCTTTCGGAGCCCTTGATGACTGCACGAAACAAAGTTTTATGCCTCGCCTGGGCCCATCAGTACTGACGTTGGGAAATTGATGATTGGAAACACGTTGCCAGGTCTGACGAGTCTCGTTCCAAATTGTATCGAGCGAGTGGACGTGTACGGGTATGGAGACAACCTCATGAATCCGTGGACCCTGGATGTCAGCAGGGGACTGTTCAGGCTGGTGGAGGCTCTGCAGTGGTGTAGGGCGTGCGCAGTTGGAGTAATATGGGACCCCTGATACGTCTCGATACGACTCTGATAGGTGACATATACGTAAGCATCCTGTCTGATCACCTGCATCCATTCATGTCCATTGTGCGCTCCGACGGATTTCGGTAATTCCAGCAGCACAATGCGACACGTCACACGTCCATAATTGCTACAGAGTGGCTCCAGGAACACTCTTCTGAGAGTAAACACTTCCACTGGTCACCAAACTCCCCAGACATGAACCTTATTGAGCATATATGGGATGCCTTGCAACGTGCTATTCATGAGAGATCTCCACCCCTTCGTACTCTTACGGATGGATAGCCCTGCAGGATTCATAGCGTCACTTCCCTCCAGCACTACTTCAGACTTTAGTCGAGTCCATGCCATATCGTGTTAGGGCACTTCTGCGTACTCGCAGGGCCCTACACGATATAAGGCAGGTGTACCAGTTTCTTAGGCTCTTCAGTGTATGTATGGTAAAATGATATAATTCTGCAGGTACATCCAGTGGTATATGTGAATACTGTCTGCAAAATGTGTTGCGAATAGAGCTAGCAATAAATAAGTTATAATTTAATCTGTCATGCATGATACGCAGTTTTTCACCCATCTCAATATTTTTGACATAATATCTCGTGAACTATGTATCGTAGAAAGATATATTTTTGCAGGTTCATTCCGTGGCATATGTGGATATTGTCTGCCAAATTTGTTGCAAATAGTCACTAGTGAAGAAGTAATAAATTAAAAAGTCATGACTCAAGCGGCAGTTTTACTGCGTGAACAGCAAAAATGTAGTAACCGATAAACTTAAGTACTTTCAACCTTGCAGCCCAGTCAGCAATCGTGATAATCTAATATCTAAGAAACTATCAGCCTCGATTGCGGTAATGAAACCAACCTTTACCTACGTTTCAGCCCAAGTAGTTGAGCCTTCTTCAGAAGATATACTTGATTCTATAAAATGTCTACGAGGGCATGGTCTAGAAATAAAACTAAAACAGCCTGAATAGGAGTAGTCACATTTTAAAAATGCGGTACATAGGTACTAAGTCACCACCAAGACTTGACTTAAGCTGCGGCGAGCGCCTCGTCTCCATGGACACCGTGCGGTGGGCATCGGGAGCTCACGTGGAACTAAGTAGACCCAGATGACGCGCTGCATCGCATATTGATATGCATGTTGATATGCAGCGCGCGTCATCTGGGTCTACTTAGTTCTACGTGAGCTCCCGGTGCCCACCGCACGGTGTCCATGGAGACGAGGCGCTCGCCGCAGCTTAAGTCAAGTCTTGGTGGTGACTTAGTACCTATGTAACGCTTTTTTAAAATGTAACTACTCCTATTCAGGCTGTTTTAGTTTTATTTCTAGACCATGCCCTCGTAGACATTTTATAGAATCAGGTATATCTTCTGAAGAAGACTCAATTACTTGGCCTGAAACGGAGGTAAAGGTTGGTTTCATTACCGCAATCGAGGCTGATAGTTTCTTAGGTATTAACCGATAAACCTTTTTCCTTTCATCAATTTGTTCGATTTGTCAGCGATAAAAGTTTCATAGATATTTTAAATGATGTGTAAAGTTTTTGTAGGTCACTTAATTCTGTCATTCTCAAATACTAGATCGAATAGTCTGCCTAATTGAGTGTATGGACTAGGCTACTTTTACACCCCTAACCCCACCCCTTTGACAAGTAGGTAGTTCTTAGCGCCACAGCGATTGTTTCTAGACAGTAAGTGATACGCGTACCAATTTTTTTGAAATAGGTCCAGTGGCTTAGGAACAGATGTGGAACGAACACACATACATACATACATAAGTACGTACATCCACTTTTATAATATGTATGGACTTCTGCAGTATGGTAATTGTCTTCTTTTAAAAAAGTTTTGAGTACCTTAAGACGTATGCTATAATACTTCCTCATTGCAACAGAGGTTCGACTGAATTAAAATTATACGAGAGGTGTGGAAGCGAGAAGGGGTCGGTGGCGATGTATTGAAGTATTTTATGCTGACAGAAAGGAAAATCGAAACAAAAGGAAGCACTTGTGCAATAAAAACGAAAGTTGGTGGGCTTGTTTCTACATCTACAATGTTTCGCACCAGTCGCATAAGAGTGGCGCTGGTAGAGCCTCTATGAAGATGCAAATCAGGTTTGCTTTAAATACACTCAGTAACTGTCGTGAGCCTTCGTTATCTTTGGGATTGGACGTGGAGAGTTGATGTTAGCCAAGAATGCATTTAGGGCGACAAAGACTTCACTATCAACATTTCACTGACTTTGAACGAGGTCATGTAACAGAGGTAGGAGAGGCTGCATATTCCTCCTGTGATATTACAGAAAAACTTGCTGGCAATGTAGCCGCTGCGCATGATTGCTGGCAGTGGTGGCCACGAGAAAATACGGTCGCAAGAAGACCGGGTTCCGGATGGCCGTGTGGCACTACGAAGAGGAAAGACCATCGTGTTCGGCGTATGGCTCTGGCATATCGTACTGCATCTGCAGCAGCAATTTGAGCAGCTGCTGACACCACAGTTACAACGAACTGGCCATTAAAATTGCTACACCACGAAGATGACGTGTTACAAAGCGAAATTTAACAGACAGGAAGAAGATGCTGTGATATGCAAACGATTAGCTTTTCAGAGCATTCACACAAGGTTAGCGCCGGTGGCGACACCTACAACGTGGTGACATGAGGAAACTTTCCAACCGATTTCTCATACACAAACAGCAGTTGACCGGCGTTGTCTGGTTAAACGTTGTTGTGATGCCTCGTGTAAGGAGGAGAAATGGGTACCATCACGTTTTCGACTTTGATAAAGGTCGGATTGTAGCCTATCGCGATTGCTGTTTATCGTATCGCGTCATTGCTGCTCGCGTTGGTCGAGATCCAATGACTGTTAGCAGAATATGTAATCGGTGGGTTCGGGAGGGTAATACGGAACGCCGTGCTGGATCCCAACGGCCTCGCATCACTAGCAGTCCAGATGACAGGCATCTTATCCGCATGGCTGTAACGGATCGTGCAGCCACGTCTCGATCCCTGAGTCAACAGATGGGGACGTTTGCAAGACAACAACCATCTGCACGAACACTTCGACGACGTTTGCAGCAGCATGGACTATCACTTCGGAGGGCATGGCTGCGGTACCCTTGACGCTGCATCACAAACAGGAGTGCCTGCGATGGTGTACTCAACGACGAACCTGGGTGCACGAATGGCAAAACGTCATTTTTTCGGATGCATCCAGGTTCTGTTTACAGCATCATGATGGTCGCATCCGTGTTTGGCGACGTCGCGGTAAACGCACATTGGAAGCGAGTATTCGTCATCGCCATACTGGCGTATCACCCGGCGTGAAAGTATAGTGTGTCATTGGTTACACGTCTCGGTCACCTCTTGTTTGCATTGACGGCACTTTGAACAGTGGACGTTACATTTCAGATGTGTTACAACGCATGGCTCTACCCTTCATTCGATCCCAGCCAAACCCTATACTTCAGCAGGATAATGCACGACCGCATGTTGCAGGTCCTGTACGGGCCTTTCTGGATGCAGAAAATGTTCGACTGCTGCCCTGGCCAGTACATTCTCCACATCTCTCACCAACTGAAAACGTCTGGTCAATGGCGACCGAGCAACTGGCTCGTCACAATACGCTAGTCACTACTCTTGATGAACTGTGGTATCTTGTTGAAGCTGCATGGGCAGCTGTACCTGTACACGCCATCCAAGCTCTGTTTGACTCAATGACCAGGCGTAGCAAGGCCGTTATTACGGCCGGAGGTGGTTCTGGGTACTGATTTCTCAGGATCTATGCACCCAAATTGCGTGAAAATCCAATCACATGTCAGTTCTAGTATAATATATTTGTCCAATGAATACCCGTTGATAATCTGCATTTCTTCTTGGTGTAGCAATTCTAATGGGCAGTAGTGTAAAGGTTGGTTCTGCGTCGAGCCAGCGATGGGCGTGTCATGGCTAGAAAGAGGGCAGCTGACGGCCTGCAGTCAAATAGCCTGCGTGCTGGACACACTGGACCTACAGCTGGAGTTATGGTCTGGTGGAAGATTTCGTATCACAACAGGAGCGTTCTCGTGGTTAGCCCGCGCGCCTTGACTGCAGTATACTGCTTCGACCCATTATGCTGTCATTCATGAACAGCATTCCCGGTGGGGGAGAGGGCGTTTTCCTACATACT
Source organism: Schistocerca americana (assembly GCF_021461395.2). Lineage (NCBI taxonomy): Eukaryota > Metazoa > Arthropoda > Insecta > Orthoptera > Acrididae > Schistocerca > Schistocerca americana. Next base: position 257,536,625 of record NC_060126.1, read on the forward strand.
GCTGTTGTAAGCTAACATGCTCTGCAATGTATCGACACGTTGCCTTGGCCCGCTCAATCGCCAGATCTGTCTCTAATCGAGCGTATTTGGGACATCATCGGACGACAATTCTGGCATAATTCAAAAACAGCACTAACGGTCCCTGCATTGCCCGACCAAGTGCAAAGGGCATGAAACTTCACCCCACAAACAGACGGCCGGCACCAGTGCAACACAATGCACGCACGTTTGCATGCTTTCATTCAACGTTCTGGCGGTTACACCGGTTATTAACGTACCAGCATTTCACATTTGCAAAGGATTATCTAGTGCGCACATTAACCCATGCTCTTGCAACGTTAATCATTTAATCCTGTTACCTAGACAAACGTATTCCCGAACTTTCATTACTCAGCATTAATTATTATTTGCTGTTGCGATTTTTTTCCGCCAGTGCATTTTCGTTTCTACAGTTTTCGCTTTGGGGAGTTAGTGAGACGTAGCTTTAGACCTTAGCTCGCCCGTGTGCTACCCTGTATTCTTACTGAGAAACAAGGAGTTATGACTCCAGATGTCATGACACGCACAGTCAAACCAGATACAGAGCAGTATCTTGCCTCACTTCGTAAATGAGTGCATGATCCCCGGCGGTGATGCAATAGCGGACTGCAAATGTGTGAATCATTTCGCTTGTGAGGTCCTATTGACTGTGAGCGAAAGAATCTGCTGAGACATACTAACTTCGAGAAAACATGTGAGCCATCTGACGCCAGGCGGAACTTGGAAGAGGAGCTAAAGGTATTTCGTGGAACAAACAATGAATCAATAGCGAGTAATTTCGCACAGGAAAGTGAACTCACTAGCTTTCACCAGCCACGTTGGCAGCCTGTTATGTAAATATCATGGCGATTACGAATGTACCACCTCTGTAACAGGGCTTGGGATTATTCCTACCGACTTTACGTACAACAGTCCCTATCTGAAAAACTGTTCCAAATACTTACTCCAAACGCAACCACGCGACGTTTGTAAAACTCTCAGAATTCTTTGGTTCTTACAAAAATCAAATGTGTTACCTCTGTTTTACTAATAAATTTTCGAAACGCAATAGTCTTGAGGTACTTGTACTCAGAATTTTCCGTGTTAAATTAGGCACGTAATTACTCATAGTAGGTAAAAATGATACACTGAGTTCATTGTCTTCACACGTTCACCCGACTACCCGACTGGTCCAAGATATTCGTACCTCACGAAGGCGTATTATAGCTTCAGTATCGTTAGTTACAAGTAGTTCCGATAACATTAATTAGTGGATACAACATTTACAGCCGTGGACAATTGCAGGAATTTATAGAAGTTTCGGCAAATCTGAAGATGTAGCGCGCCTCAAGAATTAAATTTCGCAACACTTGCAATAAACTTTTTGGATCTTCAACCATTGATACTATTCATTCAATACAGTTTTGAAGGTAAATAACTATGATATGTAAAAGATAAGCGTATTTCATTAGTATTCGCAAAGTATAGTAATTCATATGGCTATGGTTATCACCAGTTTTGAGTCAATAATTTGAAATTTTGTTCCCATACTGTTAAGTGAAGCTTATACAATGAGCTTTCAAACAGAAAAGAAGACAAACCGCCAGACAAAATCTTGATGGATTAAAAAAAAGGTAAGATATGCCACTCTTGAAAATGGAGAAAGGCACAATTAAAAAAAACAAATATCTTTTACACACCTTTGATGCCATCTATAATACCGTGTTGATTAACCAAGCTTTACTGAGGATCGTGTTAATGAATTTGTTGGTTTATTTTCATTTCTTCTCTTTTTTAATGTAAACTGTCATAACTAAAGATAAGAAATATGTGTTATGAAGGTTATACTCCAGACATGTCTGCGAAAACCAGGGGTACCATTACCCAGATAGTTACGAATAAGCTCCCGAAAACAACCGCATATTGCTCAGTAGAACTGACTTGGGCTAGGACTAGGACTAGGATTGAACCAAGGTGGCCCTCGTCGCCCTAATTTGCCCTTCGTGGTGCCATGTCAACTGGGTCATAGAATTCGTAATTGTATGAATGCATGTTTCACTGAGTTGCATTCCACAGAATTCGAGATGATGCCAGGTGCTGGAGGGAACGTCTTTCTACACCTCGAGTGTTCACAATTTGATGCTCTTTTCTACAGCGGATAATTGCCTTTTTTGGACCGGCTGTTAAATTTGTGTCCACAAAGGAGCATGGTGTATACCTACAGTATGAAATGGCAGTGTCTTTCAGGGTCTACAAAAATCTTTCTGCCGCCTGAAGCTGTATATAATATCATCAATGTGTGCAAGTTAGTTATTTAATTACATGTTCCACAGAAAGTTTTAAAGATTTTCTGTAACTCAAGTGATGTGGAACGAGTCAGTTCAAAGGATATGTATACATGAATAGTTTTAACGTCAATGAACGTAACACTTTTCAGTTCCGCTCATACAGCTTAACTTAAAACTTTTTTTTTCTTTTTTACAAGCTACCAGTTTTCAAATAAAGCTAGTCTATGGGATAGAACGAATTTTCCATGAGAAATGATTTTATGTACGTCTTAAAACTTGGTTTGCTATGCTTCAGATATTTTATGTTATTAGGCAAACGATCAAAAATTTTTGTAAATGCATATGGAGCTGCTTTCTGGGCACTGACAGTTTCAATAACGGGTAATAAAGGCTATTTTTTCTTCTTTGTAGGTATGGCCAACATTTTTGTGATGGTTTATTACGATGAATTTCTATAGCAAATATATATATAGTGAAGGTGTAGTTAAAACGCATAACTCCTAGAAGAGGTACCTACACGATGAGTGCGGGTGAACACCACATATTATTCTTACTACTAACTTTTGTGGCGTTAGTACTTTCTTGTTAAGTGACGAGTTATCACAGAAATTTATTCCATAAGACATTGTTGAGTCGGTATACGCAAAACATGTTAGGAGATTGATTCTTTTGGTCCCAAAACTAGCAGTTATACTAATAGCAAAGGGAACAAAACTGATTCAGCAGATCAGTAACATACTTTTTCCAGTTAAAGTTTACATCAACATATGTACCCAAACATTTGGATCATTTTACTCTGTTTCCTGACTCCTATTTATGTGCTACGTCAACTGTTGGCATTACTCTGTTATACAAAACTTAATGTGACATGTTTCCTAAAAATTCAGGGAGAGACCACTTTCAGAGAAACTCAGGGACATATCATTTTCAGATACTCACTTAATAATTCAACAACCATCTGTTTCTTTTTCTCTAATGGGATTTATTACTACAGTCGTTATCATCTACAAAAACGACCAGTTCTGCTTGGTGCATGTTACATGGGAGGTCCTTCACATATGTACTGAATAGAATTGGACGCATAACTGAACCCCTAAGCCTCGCTCTGTTTGCACAAGGAGGAAAGGTAAACTACTGTTGTGATTAAGTTGTGCAGCAGGGAGAGAGGAAGTCTCGTGGTGGGAACTGGGGGCAGATGTCAGACAGGTACAGATTGTCCAACCTAATTTTGCTACCTCATATATTTTCGAAATGAAAAAAATACGAAAAATGCAATTGGCCAGGAATGCACCTACGTCAAGGAGTTACACAATCAACAGGAATTTACGATCCATAAAAGAAACAAACACCACTTTCAACACAGTTAGGCTTTTTTAAATGGCACATGATTTTTTTTTTCGATCGAAATGAAATCTAGAGCTACATTCAGTGATGGTAATTGGTTTCAATGCCACAAACCTTATAACTTGCGAATACTTACAGTTTAAAATAATGGAACTGGTGCCACAGTTTCTGCCGTAATATTATAATGCCGTAATGCGGGTTGCCTGTACCGTCCTGAAGCCTACTCTAGCCAAACCTTGCTCTGCATATTACGGTAGAAACTGTGGCGCCGTTGCCATCCTTTTAAAGTACAAGTATTCCAGAAGGTATGAGGTCTGCAAAAGTGAAAATAAGTGTGCCGTTTCCAATTGTACCTCTAGTTTTCATTTCCATAGAAAAAACGTGCTTCTGTCATTTGAACAAACGTAACTTTGTGTTGAAAGTGATGTCTGTTTACATTTATGGATTGGGCATCCCTGCCCATTATGCGAGCCCTTGACAATGGTGCATCCCAGGCCAATTGCATTTTTCATATTTTGCGTCGTTTTGGAAATATATAAGGTGGCTACACTCTGTATACCGGGTGAAGAAAACATGCTGCACTTGACGGTCGACGCTATTCCTCATCCCAGTTCAAGATAAAAGTATTCACCAATACGTTTAATAGAAATGAGATCTAGCCACCGAGGCTCTATCAATGTTATAACTGCGTGCAGCATGGCCACGAACAAGTAGCTTGAGCTCTGCACTCTGCTGGAGTTGTTCCAGTAGCTCAGTGAGAAATCGGCTTCTGGCTGTGGTGAGGCGCACACGCCTTGTCTGCGTATCGCGTGTTGTGCTGCTTGCGAGCGAGCGCGCGTTTGTTTACTTATGAGTAGCGGCTTACTCGAACCATCCAGGTTAGCCGAGAGCGCTAATGCGCTGCTTCCCGGACTCGGGCAGGCGCGCCGGCCCCGGATCGAATCCGCCCGGCGGATTAACGACGACGGCCGGTGTGCCGGCCAGCCTGGATGTGGTTTTTAGGCAGTTTTCCACAATCCCCTAGGTGAATACCCGGCTGGTCCCCACATACCGCCTCAGTTACATGGCTCGCAGACATTTGAACACTTTCGTACTATTCGATGGATTACACTAGTCGCAGTCATTTGGGGTACACTACTTCCGTCCCGGGGGTTACGGGGTGGCGGCAGGAAGGGCATCCGGCCACCCCTTCCACTAACTGCCAAATCCGATTAACCATGCCGACCCTGCCTACCTACGAGAAAAGGCATAAGCGAAAGAAGAAGAAAGAAAGAAAGCGGTTTATTCGGAGTCTGACTTCACTGACCATTTTCTTACCGCCACGCCACAATTAAATTAACTTTTACATTAGATTACGAGCGACCGTAGGCGTATGAAGTTGAACGTTTTATATGGGATGAAATGCGTCTCCCGCCACAAGACTTTCTCGGAATACGTTTTTCAGTCCTTAGTACTACTGTGTACATAAAGCTGGCGAATGACAAGCTGTGCGCCGACGTTGTGGGGCGCCACGATAACGATCTCTAGTTTGGATACTCTTACAGTCATATAGGGACTGTACTGGTTGATCACGCTGGTTTTGGCCTCCGAACGTTGAAGTACCGTCGGACGCTGTGGTGGCCGCTTTTAAACCTTACCGCAACGTCGTCAGTCACGTGGCCAAAAACTGCAAGACATTCGAAACGTACCATGTCCTCAATGGTGTCCGTCAGATAAAAATTGAACTACGGAAACAAGTGCCTTCCTACTTGGTTATTGCCGGCTGCAGGGCTGTCGTCATGTACGATGGCCAGCCGCGCGCCTGTTCAGGCTGTGACCAAGAAAGCCATGTCCGTTCTGGATGACTCCGACGTAGTCTGGTTCAGACGCCGATCGGAGACGTCGCTCCTCCTGCAGCGCCCACTGTGTTACCTCTGTCTTACACGTCTGCGGCGGTCCTGCCTGCTATGCTCCCTCTTAATCAGTGGGCTCCTCTCGACAACGCGATGGACATTTCGCCTGCCTCTCCTACACCCCTGCCGGAGGCAGCACAAATGAACGACAACTGCCAGCAGGCACAAGCTGTCTGTCCCGACCCCATGGTTGTTGATCATGGAGCTGTACCTACCTCTTCCTTTCTGCCATCAGGATACATATCGGACGATAACCGCCGGCCATCTGACACGGAACAGCACGTTAGGAAACAACGGTCGCCGAGGAAACGGAAGACACAACGCCGTACCCCTTCTGATGACTGCGTCCATCGGATGTCTGCACAGGATGACGACCCTGCTAATGATGGTGCACTGTCCTCTGACGCCCTGACACCTGACGACTCGACGTTCTTCCCTGCCTCCATCTCAAGCCAGCGTCCACCTCCGGACACCGACCTTCCCCCATCTGAGGCTGATGTGGTTGCCTCACTTTCTGTGTCTGACGCTAACTGTGGGCGCACATCTGATAATGTTCCACTGGGCTGGCCCAGTGACACGTCTCTCTCCTGGGCGGACGACTTCGATGCTGAGGATGAATGCTGTGGAGGTGTACAGAACGATGGACTCCCCTTGGTGAGGTCGGGTCCCTCCACGTCACAGTGTTGTGCCCTTCCATGGGGGCCTAACAGGGAGTTCCCTGGGCTTTCCTCGTGTTTGAATCGCCTGTCCCCCTGGCGATGGCAGCTTTCCAGACTTATCACATAGCCACGGTAAATGCCAACACTGTTTGCATACGCCACAAACTGGCTTTACTTCATGACATGCTGTATGCCACGGACGTTGACGTAGCTCACCTTCAGGAGGTGCATGTTGCAACTTTTTGTGTTCCCCATGGTCTTGCAGAACATGTCTATCATGCTTCGCCTACTTTTGATGGGGTGAGGATCCTCTTACATGACGGTATCCTTACTGATGCAGATCCCTATCTCCCTGATGTCAGAGTTATGGCTCTCATGTTTAGTGGCAGCAGGATCTTCAATGCCCATGCTCCATCTGGTTCGGGTCGCCGCCATGAACGTTCCGACTTCTTCTCACAGACAGTCATGCCTCTTTTCCTGGGTCGGCAGGATGCATTGATCATGGGAGGGGATTTCATCTGCACCCAGGCACCCAAAGGCCAAAATCTACGTCACACTCCGTGCGCGGTGCTAGCGACAATTCTCCAGCATCTCAACCTATTGGATTCTTGGGAGCATGTTCATGGCGACCGTCCAGGGTTTACACATTTCATTAGCCATTTCTTCCATCTCCCACAATATTGTTGGTGCGGTGCAGGCTGCTGAAGTCTGGCCCACTGTGTTCTCTGACCATAACTCATATATCTGTGCCACCAATCTCTGCCGCCAAATGGTGTGAAGCGGCTGTGGACCATGGAAACTGAACACGATCCACCTTACTTCATCCGACTGCCAGCGGTTCATCTAGACCACATGGGCAGCTTATCGTAGATGCCGTGATGCCTATCCGTCTGCCCTGTCATGGTGGGTGCTCTGTGGTGAGCGTGCTCTCCGCAAGGCATTGATTGGTTATGGAAGGAGGTAGCAGCGTGGCGGCGACCGACTCATGAATTCTGTTTCATCATTCTCCGGGATTGTCGTATGAGCCGTATTCGCCAGAGCGCCAGGCGATGGCGAAGCCTGCCAAGGCACAGCTCACGTCCCTCTCCTGTCGCCACCTTGAGGGAGCTATGGTCAGGGCGCGCGCACACACGATGGATTAGTGCAAGAGCGTTCATCTGTGTATGATGTCATAGTGGAACAACGCCACCGTCGGAGAAATTTGATTAATGTTCTTACAGCTGATGATGGGCAGCGTTTTGATGCTCAACAGGATATCGGGTCTGCCCTCCTTGCACATTATGTCACGCTGTGCTCTGAACAACGTCACCACCCTGCCAGCATTGGTTCAAATGGCTCTGAGCACTATGGGACTTAACATCAGAGGTCATCAGTCCCCTAGACTTAGAACTACTTAAACCTAACTAACCTAAGGACATCACACACATCCATGCCCGAGGCAGGATTCGAACCTGGGACCGTAGCAGCAGCGCGGTTCCAGTCTGAAGAGCCTAGAACCGCTCGGCCACAGCGGCCGACTACTGCCAGCATTACGGTAAATGCCAACACTGTTTGCATACGCCACAAACTGGCTTTACTTCATGACATGCTGTATGCCACGGACGTTGACGTAGCTCACCTTCAGGAGGTGCATGTTGCAACTTTTTGTGTTCCCCATGGTCTTGCAGAACATGTCTATCATGCTTCGCCTACTTTTGATGGGGTGAGGATCCTCTTACATGACGGTATCCTTACTGATGCAGATCCCTATCTCCCTGATGTCAGAGTTATGGCTCTCATGTTTAGTGGCAGCAGGATCTTCAATGCCCATGCTCCATCTGGTTCGGGTCGCCGCCATGAACGTTCCGACTTCTTCTCACAGACAGTCATGCCTCTTTTCCTGGGTCGGCAGGATGCATTGATCATGGGAGGGGATTTCATCTGCACCCAGGCACCCAAAGGCCAAAATCTACGTCACACTCCGTGCGCGGTGCTAGCGACAATTCTCCAGCATCTCAACCTATTGGATTCTTGGGAGCATGTTCATGGCGACCGTCCAGGGTTTACACATTTCATTAGCCATTTCTTCCATCTCCCACAATATTGTTGGTGCGGTGCAGGCTGCTGAAGTCTGGCCCACTGTGTTCTCTGACCATAACTCATATATCTGTGCCACCAATCTCTGCCGCCAAATGGTGTGAAGCGGCTGTGGACCATGGAAACTGAACACGATCCACCTTACTTCATCCGACTGCCAGCGGTTCATCTAGACCACATGGGCAGCTTATCGTAGATGCCGTGATGCCTATCCGTCTGCCCTGTCATGGTGGGTGCTCTGTGGTGAGCGTGCTCTCCGCAAGGCATTGATTGGTTATGGAAGGAGGTAGCAGCGTGGCGGCGACCGACTCATGAATTCTGTTTCATCATTCTCCGGGATTGTCGTATGAGCCGTATTCGCCAGAGCGCCAGGCGATGGCGAAGCCTGCCAAGGCACAGCTCACGTCCCTCTCCTGTCGCCACCTTGAGGGAGCTATGGTCAGGGCGCGCGCACACACGATGGATTAGTGCAAGAGCGTTCATCTGTGTATGATGTCATAGTGGAACAACGCCACCGTCGGAGAAATTTGATTAATGTTCTTACAGCTGATGATGGGCAGCGTTTTGATGCTCAACAGGATATCGGGTCTGCCCTCCTTGCACATTATGTCACGCTGTGCTCTGAACAACGTCACCACCCTGCCAGCATTGGTTCAAATGGCTCTGAGCACTATGGGACTTAACATCAGAGGTCATCAGTCCCCTAGACTTAGAACTACTTAAACCTAACTAACCTAAGGACATCACACACATCCATGCCCGAGGCAGGATTCGAACCTGGGACCGTAGCAGCAGCGCGGTTCCAGTCTGAAGAGCCTAGAACCGCTCGGCCACAGCGGCCGACTACTGCCAGCATTACGGCGGTCTCCATACTCTTCTTTGGCTGGGTCCCATGGATGCGAGGATGAATCTGATTGATAATGTCATGGAGGACGAAGTTCATGACGCTATCCAGGTGGGTTCTATGAATAGGTCACCTGGCCCTGACGGCGTCACGCTGGAGTCTCTTCTGGCACTAATGTGGACGGAAATTTGTCAGGACCTTACGTCACCTTTTCTGCTGATTCCAGACGGTTTCCTCATTCCCATGTACAAGCCTCGGGGTATCTCACAGAAATGCGATTACCGCCCCTTGACGTTACTCAACAGCGATACAAAGATCGTTACCCGGCTGTTGGCTGTGTGGCTTATATGGACAGCTCGGTACGTGGTTTCCCCCAATCGAACTTCTTTGAGTGGTACCAATATCATCCGCACTGCTCTCTGCCGCTATCGGGACATAATCGCTCTTGCTCACACATATCGTATGCCTGGACTTCTGGCAGCGCTTGACTTCAGTCAGGCCTCCCATTTCGAACTGTCAATCAGTGCGTCACGGCTGCCCGCTCTCTCCACTGTTGCATGCATCCGCCATGGAACCACTGTTACGTGGCCTCCTTCAACACCTCTCTGGGTTGCCCCTATGAACAGGTATTCAGCTGCACTGCATATGCAGAACATCTCGTCATCGTTCCTAGTAGCACTGCTGAGGTCAGGGAGTCACTGGCATTGGTTACCACCTACGGCAAAGCTTCTGGTAGCTGCCTTAACATCCCCAAATCGAGCGCCGTGACTATATGTACTGGACTTCCTGTTAACAGTGCTGCTCCTTTGCGTATAGCTGATGCTCTCCGAAGCTTAGGACTCAGTTTCTCAAGTGATCTGCGGTGGACAATTGCCCTCAACTGCCGACGTCTACTTTCCCAACTATGAGCTGGGCTCTTAGATCACCGTTTACGAGCACTCGATCTTCTGCAACGCACGCAACACGTAAATTTATGTTTGTCGTCACGTGTCCTCCACGTGGCACACACACTTCCTATTCCGCCACCTGTGGCCCACCGCATGCTAGTGGCATTGGGTTCATTTGTTTTCCACGGATTACTATCAAGATAAGGTACGAACCCCTACCCTCCCGCGGTGCAGGGAAGGTTTAGGTCTGTATCATGAGCCTGACAGAGCGGTAGTCCTTTTCATTGGCTCTCTGATGACGTTGTGGCGCCGTAGTCCTAAGTGCCTTACCAGCCTATTACTGGAGGCCCTTGCACCATACTCTCTCGCAGTACCCATCCAACTTTCGGAAGTCCCGCCGCTCTTCTTTTGCTTCCGCCACTTTTTCCTTGAACTGAGCTACGCCAATACTGTGGTACTGCCGGCGCGATTGTCATCCATAAAGGCGATCTATGATTTCCTTCAGTAGTACAGGTCACCAAATGTGGTTGAGGGGAGCTTCCCCACGTCGACTGGCGTGCGGTTTGGCGATCGGTGTGCGCTCCTTATCTTGACACTGATGTCCAGTATGCGTGGTACCTTACTGTCAATGGGAAGCAAGTATGCCGGCCACGTCTTCACAGGATTCACCTCGCAGACACCCCATTGTGTGCAGACAAGCACCGCCTGGTGTGCAAATTGACGAGAGGTGTCTGGTTCTTGGTGCGACAGATGTTGTCCCTACCCATACGACTCCTCATCAGATACCTACTCAATTGCTCCTCTTTCCAGACGCGGGATACTTCCCGCAAGCAAAGACGAACTCTGTGTGGAAGATTTGTGGACACGCACAACAGGCTACTTGTTTGCTGATGACGAGAAATGTATCCTTGACTTTTGGCAGTTCCTTAATGACGCCACTATGCAGCTGTCCGCATTCCAAAATACAGACAATTTTTCTCTAATTTTCTCAGCAGTGTCTTGCTTAACCCACCCCAGAACTGGGGTGTTTCTGTCATGAAGAGTTGATCCCCGCCTCTTCCACACTTAGAATCGATATATTTGCTGGTAATCGGAATGTTCCTCTTAGTCTGACCTCATCCTTCGCCCTCCTCCTCGCTAGATGCCTGTTTCCTGATATCTCAGTGGTATTAATGACAAAAACAAATAAATGAAAAAGAACGAGAGGAAAAATAAATAAATACGATGTTCATTGTACCTCTACTCCACTTTCCCAACGCTTTCCTTGGTTCCTGGACGGTGGGAACGGGACATCGTGACCAGGCCTCGGGATGCGACCCCTGCCCACTTTGCCCCCACATCTTCCTTTGGGCGCTGGAAAGGTTCTTTAAAAAAAATTGCCCTTTAGCGGGTCCGAGTTAACAAAAATGTGAGACAGGGCAATGCCCTGAGGAATGGATATACCTACTCGCCGATGTTTGAGCCATGTGCACGCCAAGCTTCTTTTTTCAGTTAAAGCATCTAATTGTTCCCAATTTACATCTCCACAATGTGGTATCTTGTATTTCTTTCTGTTACTGATACCATTATTGAAACATTAAGATATGACATGAACTTATTACACACGTAAACGACCACTTTGTTTCATCCATGATGCAAATGAAGCCAATAGAAAATTACAGTGGATGGAATAAGATCATCTGTATCCAGTGAGGTACAAAAGACACAATAGGTATGCTACATTAGATTTCACATTATGCTACACACAGTATTTCCATTCTGTACTTTTTACATCCAGGTTTATCATCACAGAGCTGGTAAATACACATACGAGTAATGTTCACTTTAGCAAAGATGTTCAAGGTGAGAATGAGATTTTCACTCCGCAGCAGAGTGTGCGCTGATATGAAACCTACTCGCAGATTATAGCTGTGTGCCGGACCGAGACTCGAACTCGGGACCTTTGCCTTTCGCAGGCAAGTGCTCTACTATCTGAGCTACCCAAGCACGACTCACGCCCCGTCCTCTCATTCTGGAAACATCCCTCAGGCTGTGGCTAAGCCATGTCTCCACAATATCCTTTCTTTCAGGAGTGCTAGTTCTGCAGGTTCGCACGAGAGCTTCTGTTAAGTTTGGAAGGCAGGAGATGAGGTACTGGCAGAAGTAAAGCTGTGAGGACGCGGCGTGAGTCGTGCTTGCGTAGCTCAGATGGTAGAGCACTTGCCTGAAAAAGGCAAAGGTCCCGATTTCGAGTCTCGGTCCGGCACACAGTTTTAATTTGCCAGGAAGTTTCATGTTCAAGCTGGGTACCATGCATCCTTTAAGTGTCCCCACAAATAAAAATCTAGTGGATTAAGATCGGAGGATGTCGAGGCCAGAACGTTGGACCTCCATGACCAATCAGTTTCCATGGAAGCGCGTCGTTTAAATAGTTACACACATTAATTTCAAAGTATGGCGGTACATCATCATGCTGAAACCATAGCTGTCAGTGAACGCCATGTGGAACGTTTTCTAATGCACCAGCTAAACGTATGACACAGGGTCTTATTCAACTTGTCCAGCAATAGGTAAGACCCTGAAACCACTCCTTCCAGCCCTCAGGGTTATGCCAAAGTATGCCTGAATGCCACATTCGTGGGTGACATGTGGGTTGTGCTCCGACCAATAATGCTGTTGTGGAGGCGAGTGAAGCTACATTCTTCAGTTAACATCTTGTTATTTATGAAATGTTCATTATCTTCCACTTGGTGTAAAAGCCATCCACAAAATTGTCCTCGTCGAATGCAGTCCTCTGACAACTAGTGTTGAGTTAACATGTCACATGTAACATGTTGAGTTAACATGTAATATGGATGCAGTTCATCATGCAACACTTCAACAGCCAGTGTCTGAGTTACCAGAATTGCCTTGCAATTCCACCGGTACTTTGCCGAGGTGATTGGTGAATGGTTTCAAGAATCGCGTCCTGCGTTTGTGGAATACGTCTAGTCCTTGGGCGACCTCTGTCCATTACTTGCAGACCAGCACCATGAGCATATTGACACATTCATCATCTGTGTACTGCATTGGGAAGCCACCCTACATGAACTTTACAGGACCTCTTATGGTTGTGCACTGTCCGGTTAGTAGACACATGCACACAATTTAATGAATCGCACTGTCATGTGAGGCGCTGTTACCATCTGACAAAATGATGTCGTTTTCATAAATGACGAGAACTAGGGAACGGATGTCTAAAATATTAAAAAGTAATCTGATATGGATTCAAACCACAGCTCGATGGTGGATATGGGTCTGATGTCCTAGAAGTCTACTCAGTGAGCTACGATGACTGCTATGGCAGTGTGGGGTGATAACATCTCTGTACATTCTGATGCACGGCACTGGGTAACAGTGATGCCAGCTCCTCATTCTCATACATTTGTTTTCAAAATGCATCCGATCTAAATCTGGATGAGGAATCGCGTGCCGACCTCCAACTGTGACATTTTTTCTTTACCCTGTATTACAGCCATGTTCAGTGTTATGCTGGTGATGGAGGAAAGGAGTGCTCCAGGAATTTGTTACAAACATCGCGCGTGCCAGGACGACCCGCCAGGGTAGCCGAGAGCGCTAATGCGCTGCTTCCTGGACTCAGATAAGGGCACTGGCGCCAGATCGAATCCGCCTGGCGGATTAACGATGAGGGCCAGTCAGCCAGCCTGGATGTGGTTTTTAGGCGGTTTTCCACATCCCGCATGGTGAATACCGGGCTGGTCCCCACGCTCCGCCTCAGTTACATGACTCGCAGTATTTGCAGATGCTCGCACTATTTCATGGCTTACACTAGACGCAGACAGCTAGGGTACACTACTTATGTCCCAGGGGGTTTGGGGTGGCATCAGGAAGGGCATCTGGCCACCTTTTGCAACTAACATTGCCATATCCATACTAACACGGCCGAAAGAAAGAAAACTGCACATACCAGGATGCTGGAACGTTCCTTTCCTGAACTGCTAATGATTTTACGAGAAAGCAACGGAGAATAGGTGAGAAACACTATTTCAGCACTGTTCTATGATGGTTGTCATCAACCTTGGCTACAAGGCAGTGTAAAGTGCGGTCATGCCTGGGGAAAGGCACAACCTCTAGAGAGCAGTCTGACAGACAAGCAAATTTAAGTTATGGAGTATTCCGATGGTGCTCAACAATAAACCTACAGTTCAGCAGAGTCACAGCTAATTATTTCTAGAACTGTGTGGTAATTCTGTAATGAATTAAAAGTCTGCAAGTCAGATTCCATGAAAAGGCAACACTTATTACCACCCGCTCCTTGTGGACACCAATGCTTACAGGTGGTTACAGAATAATTACTACATTTACTTGCAATAAGGCCTTTAGGTAGCTAAACTGATTGTCAGAAACCGATTTTTTCTGACGAAATTACATGTTAAAGCCTGAATCGACTTTGCTGATCCAGTCAAATATGATTTAACGATCGCTAGTTGCTTTACACGAAAAGTCTTTGGCAATCAGCGATTCCAACATATTATTTAGTCAGCCTGATGGCTGTTTCTCTGCAGTCAAAAATACGAGATGGATAACTTCTTGCTCAGTCTAATATTTTGAAATCTGATGGTCAAGGAAGGCAGGATTCGGTTACGATTGTGGATGGAGCCGTAATCAGTTACTGTTGGTTGGCTTTTCTTTCAATCACAAACAATTTATTTAAAATCAACAACAAATTAAAATCATGGCAATAATTTTAAAATTGTTTCACGGCTGAAGACCTTAATGGGAATAAATTATGAAATGTTTAAACTTGTTCTAATTTACAATTACAGTTATTTAAATATAAAAGACAAATCACCAAAGATCTTAAACCTTACTGCTAAATTAGAATTACCGAATTAGGATTTTAAAACAAGTAACGACACTCACGGTTGAAGGCCTTAATGGCAATAAATTAAGAATTGTTTCTCGACTGAAGGCCTTAAACGCCAAGAATGACAATTATTAAAAAAATTTAACAAACATACATAAAATACAAACACAGCAAATAAAGTTTTAAAACAAGCCAATGTGGTCGTATTAGAATTTTAAGACAAGTAAACACAGTCAGGGCCAAAGGCCTTCAACGCCAAAAATAGCAATTACTAAAATAATTTAACATCATCATCATCTTGGACAGTTTCCAGCCACTGCCTGGGTCTGTCGGGAACACAAGCCTCTCCATCGTGTTCTGTCTTTCCACCATTCCCCCTCTTCCACCTTCGTCCAGTTCTCTCCTCTTCTCGTCACACATTCCTTCACTCCCTTCACCCATCTATCTCTTGGTCTTCCTCTGGGCCTCTTCCCCTCCAGTTGCAGATCAAACATCCTCTTTGGAATTTTTTCCCTCATCCATTCTCTTCATGTGTCCATACCACTGCAGTCTTAATTTTTCTATCCTGTCCTGTACTGGTTCCTCCTTTATTCTTTCCCTCACATACACATTTCGCAATCTGTCTCGTCTTGTTACACTCAACCTGCTCCTCTGGAACTTCATTTCACTAGCCTGTATTCTACTTTTGTCGCTTTTGTGCATTACCCATGTCTCACTTCCGTATGCCAATATGGGGACAAAGTAGGTTCGGTATATAATTCCCTTGGATTTCTGTGGCACCTCCTTGCTCCAAATAAGCCCCCTAATGCATTTGTAGAACTGCCCTGCTTTTCTGCACCTTTCATTTATTTCCATTGCGTTTCCCCCCTTACTTTCAATCATGCTTCCCAGGTACTTGAAGTTCTCTACCACTTGTAGTTTTTCCCCTCCACAAGTTATATCCACATTTGGCCTATTCTTCTTCCTTGTTGTGACAATTATTTCACTTTTATTTGCAGAGAAATGCATTCCATATTGTGCTGTCGTTGCCTCCCATGCATCTAACTGCTCTTGCACCTCCTTCTCGCACATTCCCCATAACATCAGGTCATCGGCAAAAAGCACTGCTTTCATTTTATGATCTCCAATTGCATCTGATACTTGCTGTAGGATTTCATCCATAACAATAATAAACAATAAAAGCGAAAGTGCACTTCCCTGTCGCAGCCCATTTTCCAGCTTGAAACATGCAGTACGTTCCCTCCCCACTTTCACACAACTCTCACTTCCCTCATACATTTTTCTGGCTTTTCGTGTTATCTCTTCATCTATCCCTTTTGCGTTCAGCACATCCCAGAGCTTGTCCCTACAGATACTGTCATACGCCTTCTCAATATCTAAAAAGGCCATGATTAAGTCCTTCCCGTACTCATAGTGCCTTTCCTGCAGTTGCCTTACCGCAAATATGAGGTCCGTTGTTGATCTTCCCGGTCTGAAACCGTACTGCTCCTCTTGCAGTCTACTTTCAATACTGCTTCTTATTCTCTTCTCCAGGATCTTTTCATAGATTTTTCCACAGTGGCATAGCAAGGTGATTCCTCTATAGTTCTCACATCTTCTTTTATCCCCTTTCTTGAAGATCGGGACTATAATTCCTTTCTTCCAATCCTCAGGAATTCTGTTCTCCTTCCACACCACCCTCAGCACTCTGTATAGCCACTGGGTTCCTACTTCTCCTGCTGCTCGTATCATATCCACTGTTACTTCGTCCCAACCTTGTGGCTTGCCCCCTTTCATCCTCTTTATGGCTTCTTCCACTTCATTTCAAGTTAGATAATAATAAAACAATAATAATAATAAAATAATTTAACAATATACAATAATACAGCAAATATAATAACAAAGGTTAATTCAAAGGACAAGCAACTGATCACCAAACAGGTGAGATAAATGATGGTAACTTGGTAATACAATAATAAAGTAACACAATAAAAAAACAAAAGGGCCAGTCAGAGAAGGTGCTCCAGGAATCGCCTCTGAGTTGGTCAGGCCAAAAACACTTTCGCGAACGATGAGAAAGGTAGTCAAGAGTTGCATTCACACCACAAGATGGTAACTCAGACTAATGGCAGTCTAACGAGTGATTAATGATGATCTTGCTGAGGCTACCTGACGTCCAATAAACCAAATGCAAAGATGTAAAAATACGCCAAAGTCGGAGCCGGCGGTCTTGACTCCACCCGCAGAATACTGTGCTTAGAGCGCCTGGAACAAGAAAGGAATCACTACCAGCAAGGTAGAAGAATCGTCAACCAACCTACACTCAAGAAAGCTGTCAAACTCACACACCTCACCAGACAGTGGCGGCAAGGCGAGGAAACATACACTGCCATTACATACACTAACCCCCAGTGCAGGTAACTGGGGCGTTAGCGGCCACCAGGCAGGAAAATACCGCTGGTTGAACTTAGGAATTGTAACAAGCTGAAGGAAGTAAATAGAAATTAGAATCCCAGGAAAGCTAATCAGATCCGCCTTTCCCAAGCACTCCACTCGCTGCTCTTTGCCTTGGCGACACTACGAGCAGCAACACAAACCCAAGTCACTGGAGAATCGCAAGATTTCACAATGGTGGAGGTTTGTCTACTTGAATTGAAATGCACTCAACTTAAAACTTGCAGGATCCGGTTTCGACGAGGTCGTGCACCCTCGTGACCATAGCCCTTCCATCTGGCAGTCCATGCGCGCCACGAGCGGCCCCAGCGTGTTCGCGCTCTGCGCGGACCTGGCTCCTCCTGCATCCCCAACCGAACTGCTCACTCACGCGACCCGGAAGAACAACGACGTCACCCCAAAGATAGGGCCACAGTTACTACATATCGATAACGCCGTTGCTGCCACTAGCAGACAGGCAACGCTTGCGAAACCGAGTGGCGCCAGTCAACACAAGAAGAATACAAACAACTGCAACCATGCCAACTAAACGATACAATCTAGCCTCCAACAGAGGATGGAAACC
Source organism: Schistocerca americana (assembly GCF_021461395.2). Classification (NCBI taxonomy): domain Eukaryota; kingdom Metazoa; phylum Arthropoda; class Insecta; order Orthoptera; family Acrididae; genus Schistocerca; species Schistocerca americana. The sequence goes on from NC_060126.1 coordinate 257,554,477, forward strand.
TACAACAGCACCAACGCGAGCTGCAGTACGGAACATATTTCTTATGTAGATTTATACGTTTTAAGAAACATTAAAGGACTGCAGAATACAAATGACATTAAAACCGGTGATACCGATGTTGTTGTATTAGCTCATGTCAGACGTGCTCAGGAGAAAAAAATGGTTCAAATGGTTCTGAGCACTATGGGACTCAACTGCTGAGGTCATTAGTCCCCTAGAACTTAGAACTAGTTAAACCTAACTAACCTAAGGACATCACAAACATCCATGCCCGAGGCAGGATTCGAACCTGCGACCGTAGCGGTCTTGCGGTTCCAGACTGCAGCGCCTTTAACCGCACGGCCACTTCGGCCGGCGTGCTCAGGAGACAGCTATGCGAGCACCGGCTTTCACGCTCGCTCGCTGCCTGGATTGTGAGCGCTCGCGGTAAGATGGGACGATCAGACGTCATTATGCTGAGCAGGGAAGTGCAAAGCGTGCACATCTTGAAAGCAATGACGGCTGTTTAGTTCGCCGTAGCTTTAGACGCAAGTTTATATACCTAGTGGCACAGTGCTAAGTGAAGATTGCACGTTTTAAATCGATGAAAAGCGGCATTATGGGTGAGCCAGAAACTTCAAAGTGAAGGTCGGACATTACCAACACCAATGTACAAGACGTCTGTGTGGTATGACTAGTCACAGTTAATAATTACTATTAAAAACAGTCTTGATCACGATTTATTTAACAAGGTGACCGGTTTCGACCACTACTGTGGTCATCTTCAGACCATTGAGTAGGAACCCCTTTCTGTTGGAGAATCAGTTGTGATTCTCCAACAGAAAGGGGTTCCTACTCAATGGTCTGAAGATGACCACAGTAGTGGTCGAAATCGGTCACCTTGTTAAATAAATCGTGATCAAGACTGTTTTTAATAGTAATTATTTACAAGACATTGATCACTGCTGTTCCCGTAATGCATTCAAAAATAGTCACAGTTAGTTTACAGGTAGATAACTAAAACTATATGGAGACAGAACATGGTTTATAAGTTTTCCTCGGTCTTAAATGTGTGAAAGGCTTGCTTGCACTCCAGTCAGTTTTTGGGTATTCTTATTATCCCAATAGACAAACCGCAGAACGTTGTTAAACACCACACACCGGCTGTTCTATAAGTTCATCGTTAATTGACACCATATAGAAGCGATTGGCACAGAGTGCAGGGGGACATATTGTAAATACTGTTTGTTGGTGACAAGTAAACTAACAGTTATGCACAGGGTCAAACTCACGATCCATTCAGTAGGCCTCCAACCTGGTAATACCATGGTTCTTAGCCAAGGAAGAAGTATAAATATATCACTGTCTCATGTCTGGATACTTAGTAAAATCTCTAACATCGTTACCATACCTTTGTCGACATCAGGACTTCTGATTTGACATTTCAGTTTGATATAAACATTTACTCTATAGTTGGAGCGCAACCACGTTAAACAGTCAATCCCAACTTCCTTATCGTTGTCCACAATCATATTACTGTTTCCCTGGCAATCTCCTTCCACGTAGAAGTCGTGGTTTGATATTAGTCAGTCACACATCTGCATTTTGTTAAAAATCCCGATAAAATCTTGTGTTCCGTTCAAACCCAAAAGATAACAGTTGTTTACACAATGCTGTTGCAATATCCCTGGCCGCTTTTTCGTTTAGAACATCCATTTTAATGTCATCTTATTCCACTTTACATGGTATAGCTACAGGATCTCTACAGGATCTCCCTTCAAAATAATTTCCAGTGCTTACTCGACGATTTTTTCTCCAATATTTCTCTCCTCATCACACTTTCATTTCCATGTAGGAGAAACGGTGGCTCTGTCTTCAGACAGTGTCTCGCAGTGACGAGCGTGTTAAATTTACTTTTTAGATAATAGTTAAATGGCCCACACATCTCCTTCTTTAACACTGCTGAATACCCCTTTTCCAGTCGCTCTTGATTGTCCACTTTATCACAGATTTTAACTACCACAATGTTATCGCAAAATGGTTCTGTAGTGGGTGCAAGTGCATTTAAATTCTTCTTTCTAAGGAGCATACCATTTTCAGTGTCATTGATAATGCTAGTAACAAGAGTATCCAGGTTTTCCAGAATTAACCATTAACCAAAGTGTGCATTGGTTGCCCTTGTTTTCCTCCCTAATAGCTGAGGCATGTTTAGCATTTTGGAGAAATCCATGCTGACCCCTTCCAGGGCCACAAGAAGACTTATACCCTCACTGCAGAGCACAGGTGTCGAATGGAGAGAAACCACGTGTGATTGATAAATAATACAGGTACTTTTGAACACTAATTTAATTATGTGCCTTGACACGATATTATGCCAGTGTGAGAGTCACATGTCTGATGCGAATGCAAAGCCAAAACGACGCCGGCACAACACCAGCGCAGCGCCGTAAGACAATTTGAATACTTTTGGGCAAAAGAATAATTAATTTGTTATAACAAATACCTAAGCACTGAGCTAGAATCGAGAGCATAGTGCTACAAAACAGTGAGAATCCATTCATCCTCGAAGTACAGATGGTAAATGGTAGTACTTGGACAACTAAACTATAAAAATTAAAATTGCTTCAAGGGTGGTCGGTCACGCTTGCACGCCACTGTCCATCCCACGTTTTCGTAAAATGCATAACATTGGCTACAGGGAGGGGGAGGGGGGGGTTAGTTTTGGGAATGGTGTCATTGCCCAAGTATTGAATGTTAGCGTCGGCTATTCCAGGGAAACTTGATGCTGACATCAGAGTTTGCAGGAATGCTGACGCCAGTGTCAATGATTTGCCCCAGAACCTTCTTCGATCCCCTACTCAGTCGAGCATCTTAAATTTCAATCCAGAAAAAAGGCTTTCGTGTGTATTTTATCTTTTCTGTAGGGGCAAAGCAGATAAAACTGGAGATATATTCGACTTGTCTTCCGTGTTACTGATATCAATATGTGTAATGTACACTTGATTTGTTTCAAACAACTGTCAAATGTCTCGTCGATAAGAAAGATTTCGATTTTCATGCGGGATTTGCTCCACTTCACAACTGAACACTAGGATTCTTCTTCAGATCGATACCGAACACAGCAGTGATGGTTTACGTTACTTTTTTATGCTGAAGATCAAGTGCTGGTCCCTGTACCAAGTGTTGATCCTCTATGAACGTTTTGATACGAGTTTACATACGATAACTTCACCTTGCGGAACGAAACATTCTGAGCATTCGAGGCCGTGTCAGCCAACGCCTCGCAATGACACCCGCCCTGCCTTTAGCTTCTAAACGAAATTCTGCCACAAGGCTTAGACAAAGAATACTGAACAGGAACAGTACACATTCCTTCGTTAACATGTTATCGCTGAGATCTCTGCATGCGAAATTTGTTTCGGGATAGAAAGTACTTCATGGTAGGTGACGTAAAGCAGATCCGGACAAGGCTGTTCATTCTCTTTGGCGTTCCGGCACCTAGCAGGAAGACGTTGCTTCAGTAATCTGGACGAGTTTCAAGCGGTTCTACCTCAGGGATACAATTCCGCACTGCTGCTTAGTGATCGACCACCGTGCGTTATTTGTGATTAAATTCAGGACTTTGAGACATAGAACTCAGTAAGTTTTTCTTATACATTGTATATTATATACAGGGTGGTCCATTGATCGTGACCGGGCCAAATATCTCACGAAATAAGCGTCAAACGAAAAAACTACAAACAACGAAACTTGTCTAGCTTGAAGGGGGAAACCAGATGGCACTATGGTTGGCCCTCTAGATGGCGCTGCCATAGGTCAAACGGATATCAACTGCGTTTTTTTTAAATAGGAACCCCCATTTTTTTTATTACGCATTCGTGTAGTACGTAAAGAAATATGAATGTTTTAGTTGGACCACTTTTTTCGCTTCGTGATAGATGGCGCTGTAATAGTCACAAACGTATAAGTACGTGGTATCACGTAACATTCCGCCAGTGCGGACAGTATTTGCTTCGTGATACATTACCCGTGTTAAAATGGACCGTTTACCAATTGCGGAAAAGGTCGATATCGTGTTCATGTATGGCTATTGAGATCAAAATGCCCAACGGCCGTGTGCTATGTATACTGCTCGGTATCCTGGACGACATCATCCAAGTGTCCGGACCGTTCGCCGGATAGTTACGTTATTTAAGGAAACAGGAAGTGTTCAGCCACATGTGAAACGTCAACCACGACCTGCAACAAATGATGATGCCCGAGTAGGTGTTTTAGCTGCTGTCGCGGCTAATCCGCACATCAGTAGCAGACAAATTGCGTGAGAATCTGGAGTCTCAAAAACGTCGGTGTCGAGAATGCTACATCAACATCGATTGCACCCGTACCATATTTCCATGCACCAGGAATTGCATGGCGACGACTCTGAACGTCGTGTACAGTTCTGCCACTGGGCACAAGAGAAATTACGGGACGATGACAGATATTTTGCACGCGTTCTATTTAGCGACGAAGCGTCATTCACCAACAGCGGTAACGTAAACAGGCATAATATGCGCTACTGGGCAACGGAAAATCCACGATGGCTGCGACAAGTGGAACATCAGCGATGTTCAGATGTTTGTGAAATCTTGTGGGACTTAACTGCTAAGGTCATCAGTCCCTAAATTATCCTAAGGAGAAACACACACACCCAAGCCCGAGGGAGGACTCGAACCTCCACCGGGATCAGCCGTACAGTCCATGACTGCAACGCCTTAGACCGCTCGGCTAATCCCGCGCGGCGAACATCAACGACCTTGGCGGGTTAATGCATGGTGCGGCATTATGGGAGGAAAGATAAGGCCCCCATTTTATCGATGGCAATCTAAATGGTGCAATGTATGCTGATTTCCTACGTAATGTTCTACCGATGTAATTACAAGGTGTTTCACTGCATGAGAGAATGGCGATGTACTTCCAACATGATGGATGTCCGGCACATAGCTCGCGTGCGGTTGAGGCGGTATTGAATAGCATGTTTCATGACAGGTGGATTGGTCGTCTAAGCACCATACCATAGCCCGCACGTTCACCGGATCTGACGTCCCCGGATTTCTTTCTGTGGGGAAAGTTGAAAGATATTTGCCATCGTGATCCACTGACAACGCTTGACAACTTGCGTCAGCGCATTGTCAATGCATGTGCGAACATTACGGAAGGCGAACTACTCGCTGTTGAGAGGAATGTCGTTACACGTATTGCCAAATGCATTGAGGTTGACGGACATCATTTTGAGCATTTATTGCATTAATGTGGTATTTACAGGTAATCACGCTGTAACAGCATGCGTTCTCAGAAATGATAAGTTCACAAAGGTACATGTATCTCATTGGACCAACCGAAATAAAATGTTCAAACGTACCTACGTTCTGTATTTTAATTTAAAAAACCTACCTGTTACCAACTGTTCGTCTAAAATTGTGAGCCATATGTTTGTGACTATTACAGCGTCATCTATCACAAAGCGAAAAAAGTGGTCCAACTAAAAAATTCATATTTATTTAGGTACTACACGAACATGTAATAAAAAATGGGGGTTCCTATTTTAAAAAACGCACTTGATATCCGTTTGACCTATGGCAGCGCCATGTAGCGGGCCAACCATAGTGCCATCTGGTTTCCCCCTTCAAGCTAGACAAGTTTTGATCTTTGTAGTTTTTTCGTTTGACGCTTATTTCGTGAGATATTTGGCCCGGGCCGGCCGGAGTGGCCGAGCGGTTAAAGGCGCTACAGTTTGGAACCGCACGACCGCTACAGTCGCAGGTTCGAATCCTGCCTCAGGCATGGATGTGTGTGATGTCCTTAGGTTAGTTAGGTTTAAGTAGTTCTAAGTTCTGGGGGACTTATGACCACAGACCAGAGCGACCTAAATGGAATGACCACATAAAACTAATTGTAGGAAAAGCAGACGCCAGGCTGAGATTCATTGGAAGAGTCTTAAGGAAGCGTAATTCGTTCACAAAAACGGTAGGTTACAAAATAGTTGTTTCACCGATTTCTGAGTACTGTTCATCAGTCTGGAATTCGTATCAAGTAGGACTAACAGAAGAGACAGAGAATGTCATAAGAAGAGGAGTGTGTTTCGACACGGGATGGTTCAGGAAGCACGAAGAAGGAAGGAAGATTAGGTCTTGACCTCCCGTCAACATCTAGGTCGTTAGAGACGGAGCACAAGTTCAGATTCTTTGAAGGATGAGGAAGAAAGTAACTAGTGCCCTTTCAAAGGAGTTTTCCTGGAGATTTGTGGAAATCACAGAGAATCTAATTCTGGATGGTCGGACGCGGATTTGAACTATCGTCCTCCCCAATGCGAGTTCAGTGTGCCAAGCTACTGAGCGCGAGAACGTTACAGAGCTGTTCAACAAAATTCCACTGCTAGATAGGTCACTGCTGAAATTCCGAGACCGTACGTGCGAAGATGGGTTGGGCAAAATACTACTTTCTGCCACACATCGCACCCTGGCAAGAACAGTGACATCACTCAAAACACAAAACTTGAAAAAAAAACACGACTTAAATAATTCTAAAAAAATTACATTGAAATAATATAAGCTGCCTTTAAACTCCAGGTAAGTTCTGTGGTAAGTAAATTCCATTATATTTTTAGTGCACATTGGGCACTTCATACGTATTATTCAGTGACACAAATTAAAAAGTCCTGTTTTTTGGCTTACGTCTCGCTAAACGAGCATGACGTAAAAATCAGTGAAGTTATCCTTGCGGAAGTTTATCGTCAGTCGTTTTTCCCACGCACCAGTGCGAATGGAACAGAGAAGAGGAAAAATTATAGTGACAGAAGTACCCTCTGCCACACACCGCGAGGTGGCTTACGAAGTATAGATGTAAGATTTAGATCGCTCCAGACGAACTTAATTTCACGTAGTTGTCGCGGCCTTCTTCCGTCTGTAAGTTGTTTCTAGCGTTCACAAAAAAACTAGCGTGCTACAGGTCTCTGGCAGTGTGCGCCTGAGCTTAAGGCACTCGATGTGATGGTTATAGTATTCATAGATTGGCCAACGAACTGCATGTTTCCTTAATTGGACAGGAGTTTAATCTTGGGTGTTATTCCTTCTCGCCATTTTATTGCAATACTTATTTCAGAAATCTCGAGTAGTTGTCATCTACGCTGTGTATCTTTTCCGTTCCATGAGTGCTACGTGTACTGAGTGTTATGTCGTTAGCAAATTCGGTCATCTTGTCGTATTGATGAAATGTAATTGCTGGTATGGAGTTGTTCTGATCGTGTTGGTTAGATTGCGTCGCCTTTTTGGGCAGTCTATCGTGCAGATGTCATGTGCATACTAATCCCGATAGTCTAATGCCGTTTCATGTTAACTGATTCTCCCTTAGCTTCACGGTAAAACAATTTCATAGTTGTAACTTAGTGCAAAATTGTGGATGTTTTTCAGTATTACTTTACTTCGTTACCAATTTCTCGAATTAGAAACCAATCATCAGATTTTAACTGACTGGCGTCGTCAAAGAGGGTAGAATTAGGGTGAACAACAACGAAAAAGCTGTGACACATTGAGAAAGAGGTACAAACCCAGAGTAAATTTTATCTTTGACAGTACAGTGGTAACGAAATTGAAAATGTTACACACTAAATTAATACATAGGGAACAAACCATTAAAACATTGACACTAAGCATCACACAATAGAGTGTGTGTGTGTGTGTGTGTGTGTGTGTGTGTGTGTGTGTGTGTGTCCGCCCGCTGTGTGACGATGAGGGGAAACATAGGAGACAACATTAGCGAAGAATTACACTCAACGGAAGAGAGGATGTTCGTGTGATAAAATCGACTAGTAGCCAACGTTACAAGTTAAATTAAATTTTTAAAAAAATGTTCAAATGTGTGTGAAATCTTATGGGACTTAACTGCTAAGGTCATCAGTCCCTAAGCTTACACACTACTTAACCTAAATTATCCTAAGGACAAACACACACACACTCATGCCCGAGGGAGGACTCGAACCTCCGCCGGGACCAGCTGCACAGTCCTCGACTGTGGCGCCTGAGACAGCTCGGCGAATCCCGCGTGGCTAAATTAAATTAACAGTCTCAATAAAGTACAATTACCATAAGGAAAAAGTACTGAAGAATAGCTTGAAGAGTTGTTACAAAGGAAAGGAGATGCAGAAACACTAGCGTATTACATTAATACTGTGGAATATACAGGGAAAAAAAATTGTGTGGCATTGATGGGCGGAAGGCCGCATCCGGGGGAATTCGGCCGCCGAGTTCCAAGTTTTATTTCGGGTGAAGCCACATTGGACGACTAGCGTGTCGGTGATGATGATGAAGGATGTTGAGGACAGCACAACACCCAGTCCACGGGCGGGGAAAATCTCCAATCCACCCGTTGATCGAACCAGAGCCCGCTGCACGGTCGGCAGTTACCACTCAGCTAAGCAGGCGGACAAATCATCCAGAATATTGCGCTTTTCATTTATAAATTATTGATACAGTTTATTAGTGGGAAAATTCCTAATGCCGGGGAAGCTCTAATTTAAGTTCTACATCCTGAACTGACTTCTACAGCGGTGCAGTATATTGGTCACCTACGATCTGCCATATGCTGGTATCGTACTCGGTCACTAGTCGAACGAACGTCGAATACATGGTGATGCCCTGCTAGGTTGGAAACGTCGACATTCGCTCAAAGACGTAGTAAAACACGGGGATGTCTGTCCAGCGACGTCCCAGGATATTCTGCCAAATTAGTTGATGGGATGGAGCCACCGCAGGGTTCCAGCAGAGAATCCGGCGGCAGATTCCTGGTAATTACCAGTCTATATTTCTTGTCCATTTCCCGGTGGACAGCTAGTGTTGCGCAGTTAAGCTGAAGTCAGCAAACGAGCATCGTAGCTTTCGTACATGGTGCGAGAATGTCACGTTTGCTAGATGGTGGGTGACACCACGTTGTTGTTGATGTACAGTATACGTCACGAAACGGCAACGTTGCGTCAAACGGCTACACGTTCATACTTAGCGTAACGTCTCTCTCACTACTCGGTGCATTTATATGTATCTCACGATGTACCGATCATAGGTGGTAGGTTACACATGAGGGATTGTCATACCCGCAGAAAAAATGCGTCATTTTTAACAGTGAAAATGCCGATAGTTGCATACACAAAGGGGAGATGTATTGAATACTAGCAGAGAAACCCAACGTTGCCCAGGTATTTATTTATAACCGTGCGTCGACACCCGTGCTATACAGCGCCTAGCCTTGTGCTTAACGTTTATGACGTCATATCTCGTGAACTATTTGTGGTACAATGATATAATTTTGTAGGTAGAGTCAACGGCATATGTGGATACTGTTTGCAAAATGTGTTGGAATGGAGTTCGTAACAATAAAGTAATAAATTTAATCTTCACAAATGGTACGGCAGTTTTTCACGCATCCCAGGGTTAACGACATATCTCCTGATCTATGAGACAAACAATTATATAACTTTGTAGGTTCATTCAGTGGCGTATGTGGATAATGCCTGCGAAAGCGAACAGAATTAGTAGCAACGAAGTTCTAAATTTAAACGTCTTGCACGATACGGCAATTTTCGCGCATCTCGTTATTAGACGTCATATCTCCTGAACTATCCGTCGTAAAATTATATATCTTTGTACATACATTCAGCGGCGTATGTCGATACTGTCTCCAAAAAGTGTTGCTGAGGCGTAGCGCGTATAACGATCCTGTCTTGGAGGCGGTTAAGTGGGAGATGTGCCTCAGAACTGGATAGTGACAGATGGTTCAAATGGCTCTGAGCACTATGAGACTTAACATCTATGGTCATCAGTCCCCTAGAACGTAGAACTACTTAAACCTAACACCCAGTCATCACGAGGCAGAGAAAATCCCTGACCCCGCCTGGAATCGAACCCGGGAACCCGGGCGCGGGAAGCGAGAACGCTACCGCAAGACAACGAGCTGCGGACGTGACATGGTGACGCGAGACTGGACGCGCACGTTGTTTATTTATCAGCCGATAAACGACTATTTTGGATATGGGGACTGTGATTTTAGTTTCGATTGTGCCCGCTAGAGTGCACTAACGTAATAGAATGTTTTTCATAAACTGTTCTAGTATTTTCATTAAGTGTTATTATTTCCTTTTATGTATGTAAAATGTTATAAATGTGTTTTAGCAGTATGAATGATGCGTGAGTGTGGTTTAAGGTTAATATGAAGATAATTGTTTAACGAGTTATGCAGTAGGATTTAGTGTGGGAACATTTCGAAGAAGTATGGATATGGTCAAAGGGGATTTTTGTAGAATAGATTTGTAAAGTAAGTTTACGGTAAAGAGAAAGTTAACTCAGGTATAAATAACAATAGTATATAACTCTATGCATAAACAAAACTTCAGCATATTAGATAATTACGTCGGTAAAAAGTGCAGTCGTTAGGTTTATTATTTTGCGATTGGTTATTGATGAAAAGCGTGGATTGACGAGGGAGAGTTTTGCTATTGGCTGTTGAGTAAACTGACCAATGGTAAAGCAATATTCTTCGCGTGCCTTTCTCTGCTGGTAGATAAGACTTCGAGTATTTTAGAGAAGAGTGGGAGCCTAGCCATGAAACAGTTTGGACGTGTGTAGTAGTAGTTCCGATGGAAATGATAAGTTGCCGGATCTAGCTGTGTTTCATACATCAAAAGTGTGGTAAAGTGACGGCATAATTATTCCGATGGATGTGTAGAAATTTCGGAATTTTTAAGCGAATTTTGTGACGGGAAAAGACGTATATTCCGCGTGGCATATTGAGCAGGTCGGTAGCTAAAAACTGTGACTGCCTTTCGCACCGACAGACTTAGCAATTGGCGAGCGTTCTCAATAAAAAAACAATCAGTATCTTTGTAGCTATTACGTTTCCGGGAAATGCAACACCATAAACTTGCTAACGTGAGTGAAAGGGATTGTGAGTGACTATGTTAAAACTAGCACAGGCTTGTCAGTGATACTTGTTCAACTAAGTTTCGGAATATATTAATTGAGGACAAAATTTCCAACCTTTCATTTCGTGTGAAAATTTTCTCCCGAAACGTAGATTAGTGACTTTAATTGCAGACTGGTTCACGTCGAAGTACAGTAGGTCTCACACGGCTTCCCTACTGATGATATGCTGAGACAATGTTCACAGGTAGGTGCAGGTTCGTCGTAAAGGGACGGAAAGAACCGCGTCGCCGCAATTTCGAATGGAGTTGGTAGAACGAGGTACTAAATTTAAACGTCTTGCATGATGCAGTAACTTTTCACTCATCTCATTGTTTATGTGTCGTACAATGATACAATTTTGTAATTACATTCAGTAATACATGCACACTGTAAAATTTGTCGCGAATACAGTTAGCAGCAAAGAAGTAATAAATCATAGCGTCATGCCCCACGCGGTCCTTTTCCTGCAGGAACAACGGAAAACTAGTTAGCGATAAACATTTATCCGTTCATCATTTTGTAGGGGTTGTGCTACCGAGAAAGAATTTAGTATGGGTTTGAAATTATGTGTTAAGTTTGTTGCAAATAACTAAGTTCTCTCATTCTCAAACACTGGATGAATGAAGTCTGGGAACCAACGCTTTGAGTGCCACGCTCCTTTTTCACCCCCACGCTTTTGATACGTAGGTGCTTCTTACTCCCACAGCGATTGTCGCTTGACAGTAAGGTATATGTGTACCAAGTTCCAAGTTCGTTTGAAATTGGTCCGGTGGTTTAGGAAGAGACGTGAAAGATACATACACATGTTAATACACATACGCACATACATTTTTACAATACAGGGTGACAATTACACTACTGGCCATTAAAATTGCTACACCAGGAAAAAATGCGGATGATAAACAGGAATTCATTGGACAAATAATTTATACTAGAACTGACATGTGATTACATTTCCACGCAATTTGGGTGCATAGATCCTGAGAAATCAGTACCCAGAACAACCACCTCTGGCTGTAATAACGGCCTTGATACGCCTGGGCATTGAGTCAAACAGAGCTTGGATGGCGTCTGCAGGTACAGCTGCCCATGCAGCTTCAACACGATACCACAGTTCATCAAGAGTAGTAACTGGCGTATTGTGACGAGCCAGTTGCTCGGCCACCATTGACCAGACGTTTTCAGTTGGTGAGAGATGTGGAGAATGTGCTGGCCAGGGCAGCAGTCGAACATTTTCCGTATCCATGCGGTCGTGCATTATCCTGCTGAAATGTAGGGTTTCGCAGGGATCGAATGGAGGGTAGAGCAACGGGTTGTAACACATCTGAAATGTAACGTCCGGTGTTCAAAGTGCCGCCAATGCGAACAAGAGGTGACCGAGACATGTAACCAATGGCACCCAATACCATCACGCCGGGTGATACGCCAGTATGGCGATGACGAATACACGCTTCCAATGTGCGTTCACCGCGATGTCGCCAAACACGGATGCGACCATCATGATACTGTAAACAGAACTTGGATTCATCCGAAAAAATGACGTTTTGCCATTCGTGCACCCAGGTTCGTCGTTGAATACACCATCGCAGGCGCTCCTGTCTGTCACGCAGGGTCAAGGGTAACCGCAACCATGGTCTCCGAGCTGATAGTCCATGCTGCTGCAAACGTCGTCGAACTGTTCGCGCAGATAATTGTTGTCTTGCAAACATCCCCATCTGTTGACTCTGGGATCGAGACGTGACTGCCCGATCCGTTACAGCAATGCGGATAATATGCCTGTCATCTCGACTGCTAGTGATACGAGGCCGTTGGGATCCAGCACGGAGGTTCGTATACCCTTCTGAACCCACCGATTCCATATTCTGCTAACAGTCATTGGAACTCGACCAACGCGAGCAGCAATGTCGCGATACGATAAACCGCAATTGCGATAGTCTACAATCCGACCTTTATCGAAGTCGGAAACGTGATGGTACACATTTCTCCTTACACGAGGCATCACAACAACGTTTCGCCAGACAAGGCCGGTCAACTGCTGTTTATGTATGAGAAATCGGTTGGAAACTTCCCTCATGTCAGCACGTTGAAGGTGTCGCCACCGGCGTCAACCTTGCGTGAATGCTCTGAAAAGCTAATCGCTTGCATATCACAACATCTTCTTCCTGTCGGTTAAATTTCGCGTCTGTAGCACGTCATCTTCGTGGTGTAGCAGTTTAAATGGCCAATAGTGTATTAAAGTATATGAAAAAGAAGTAAATTAATTACAATCTACGGCGCGCACAGACTTTATTCAATATGTAAACGTCACTATAGACATTCGGATTTAGGTTCGATATGCCTGCCATCATTGGCGATGATGTGGCGCAGACGAATAGCGAAATTCTGCTTGACCCACTGAAGTGGCGGAACATCGACGCTGTCGATGACCTCCTGAATAGCTGTTTTCAGCTCAGCAATGGTTTTGGGGCTATTGCTGTGCACCTTGTATTTAACATAGCCCCACAAATAGGAGTCATATGTGCTCGGATACAGAGAATATGGCGCTAATCGAGGCCCATGCCAGTGGCCTCTGGCTATCTCAGAACCAGAAGGCGCTCCCCAAAGTGGTGCTGTAGGACATCAAACACTCTCTTGCTTCGATGGGGTCGTGCTCCGTCTTGCATGAACCACATCTTGTTGAAATCAGGTTCACTTTTGGATAATGGGGATGAAATCATCTTCCACAGCCTTCACGTACCGTTCGGTAGTCATCGTGCCATCAAGGAACATCGCACCGATTATTCTGTGACTGGACATTTTCACACCACACAGTCACCCTTTGAGAATGAAAAGACTTCTCGATCGCGAAATGCGGATTCTCAGTCCCCCAAATGCGCCAGTTTCGCTTAATGACGAACCCCACCCACATGAAAGTGAGCTTCGTCACTGAACCATAATGCGCATATCATTTCCCATCATGCTCTGCGGCCAACCGTGTCGTTTGAACGTCCTAACGCAAACCGTTCAGAATTTATGACGATTTAATTTCATATGTGCACTAATTGCAACCCTGTATGTATGGAACCCTGAAAGATGTTAAATGTAAATTAATGCAGATGAATAGGAAAAAGAATCCTGCAATGTTTGAATACTCCATTAGTAGTGTAGCGCTTGACACAGTCACGTCGATTAAATATTTGGGCGTAACATTGCAGAACGATATGAAGTGGGACAACCATGTAATGGCAGTTGTGGAGAAGGCGGATAGTCGTCTTCAGTCCATTGGTAGAATTTTGGGAAGATGTGGTTCATCTGTAAAGGAGACCGCTTATAAAACACTAATACGATCTATTCTTGAGTACTGCTCGAGCGTTTGGGATCCCTATCATGTCGGATGGAGGGAGGACATAGAAGCAATTCAGAGGCGGGCTGCTAGATTTTTTACTGGTAGGTTTGATCATCACGCGAGTGTTACGGAAATGCTTCAGGAAGTCGGGTGGGAGTCTCTAGAGGAAAGGAGGTGTTCTTTTCGTGAATCGCTACTGAGGAAATTCAGAGAACCAGCATTTGAGGCTGACTGCAGTACAATTTTACTTCCGCCGACTTATATTTCGCGGAAAGACCACAAAGATAAGATCAGAGAGATTAGGGCTCGTACAGAGGCATACAGGCAGTCATTTTTCCCTCGTTCTGTTTGGGAGTGGAACAGGGAGAGGAGAGGCTAGTAGTGGTACGAGGTACCCTCCGCCACGCACCGTATGGTGGATTGCGGAGTATGTATGTAGATGTAGATGTAGATGCAAAAGATAGCAGATATCGATATACGTTACTCTTTTATTTGCTTTGGAAAATTTTTCTGGTTTCATTGCCGTCTACGGGTTTGCTGTTGAGATAACATCAGGAGCCATAGAAAATGATAAAACTGTACTTGTTGTTTGTATACAAATAGTTGGAAGAATACATTATTCAAGTTGTAGCTGATCGGGGTAGACAGGTTGGGAAATTTAGTACACAGAGCTGGCACATCATGGCACAACAACGGCTCCAGCCCGGTTGGCCATCGAGTCGAAGTGGTGTTGCATGACAGGTAAGAGTATGTCATTTCGTTCTGCTTCGACTCCGGGCCGGAGTTCAACGACCGTAGGGGCGGGAGCCGAAGTGTTTGGTGTTTCAAGAGACACCAAATCGAAGGTTTAGAGAGAATATAGGGAAAGAGGAAAAACATCAAATCACTATGCGGACGAAAGTGCGTTTTGAGTGTTAGTGAGAGAGGGTCATGAAGAGGATTGTGACAAAAAATAAGAGGACGACAGCTGCAAAGGTCACCCACACAAAAAATTAGTGTTGGCGGGAAAATAAAGTGACCTCGGCGGTGGCCTTGCTCTATTATTCTATCGATCACTCTCCATAGAATGGAGGAGTTTACATCGGATCAACGTTAGTGATCTCTGTCCGAATCCATTCTCGAATACAGTTGAAAAAAATTTATGTCTATATGTACATGTTACAATACAAACGCGCCTTTCGATACTCAGAAAGAACTTACACTTTAAGTAAGTTCTATACTTGTATGTTTATAAAAAATATTTAACGCAGCCTATGAAAACATCAGCAGCTACCGACTCCAGGAAGCACTCACAGCAATGAACGCCAGATACTGTACAGCCCAGTACACAGCATATTTGGACTACACGTGCTAGGCTAGCTCTTACCGAGGGGACGGTATTGGCTACTAGGCTCATCGATATGTGTAAAGCGTTTCTCCCGAGAGTCGTCAGGTACATTTCTTTTGCTGTCTCAGAAGATTTTTGCTCCTTCGTTTTTGCACTGCGTAGCTGGAGTCAGCCCAGACAAATAGTGCTCCTCATATCTTTCTTGTGACACCCAGTGTCGACGGAAAGCATCGATTTGTTTCCCATTATCAACAAAATGATTGTTAAAGCTGTATTACCACGCGGTTTGAGGCACCATGTCATGGATTGCGCGGCCCCTCCCACCGCAGGTTCGAGTCTTCCCTCGGGCATGAGTGTGTGTGTTGTTCTTGGCGTAAGTTAGTTTAAGTAGTGTGTAAGGCTAGGGGCCGATGACCTCAGTAGTTTGGTCCCTTAAGAATTCACACACATTTTGAAAGCTGTATTTTACATGCCCATTCGACAGAGCGGTCCCAGATTAGTCTAGTGCGCTCTTTGTTTTATCGATTGTATTAATAGGGGCAATAAAACTCTATGAATAATCAGTAACCTAGCAGCGACAGCACTGCTCTGGCCCGCACTAACTGCTATCACTACACATGCGCTACTGAGTCACTGCTGGATTGTTGTCTATTCTTAGTGTGTTACCGTCCCTGTTAACACATATCGATAAAACAAATATCGGAATAGACTAATTTTGGAGCGCTCTATCGTATGGGAACGTAAAATTGCCATTTAAAAATCATTATTGTAACAGAAAACAAGGCGACATTTTCTGTGCAGACTTTGCGTCGCATGAAAGACGTGCGAGCAGTAATCGTTTGTGCTGACCCCATCTACACAATTCAAAAACGAAATTGCAAAATCTGCTGTGACTCTAGAGAAAATGTGCCTGACGACTTAAGATAGGCCACCCCTCTCGCGTCCAGCCATAAAAGTCCCGTTTCAATTTTTGAAAATTTATGATAGAACGAGAAATCATTTTTACAGAAATCCTGTCCTGAAATTCATGTTTTTAAAACATAATTTCTTATAATCAAAGCAATAAAACAACGAGATTTAATACAATCAACACGTGCTACTGCTGTCCCCGTAGCAGTGAGACTGCTCCCTAGTTCTGTTCGATACACACCTGTAATAGTCGATAATCTTCGTGACCATAGCGTCATGTTTTCAACTACTGCAGCCGCAACGTGTGTTATGGGATTCAAATTGGACACAAAAGAAATGGCCTCAGTGGAAACTGTTTGGCTTTTGCTGATGATGTGGCAATCATTGAAAATAATATTGACAAAGCTAAGGTCCAAGTGTCCAGCCTACCAACAATTGCTGCTAAGACTGGCCTAAAAACAGCATTTAACAAAACTGAATTCATCACAAACATCAAACACGCTCCTCCTCATATTGAAATACAAAAAGAGAAAATCAAGCAGTTGAAGAAATTTAAATATCTTGGAGAAATAATTACACCGTACGGTTCAGAAAATGCAGCTGTAGAAAGTAGGTATTCCAAATGGTTCAAATGGCTCTGAGCACTATGAGACTTAACTTCTGAGGTCATCAGTCCCCTAGAACTTAGAACTACTTAAACCTAACTAACCTAAGGACAACACACACATCCATGTCCGAGGCAGGATTCGAACCTGCGATCGTAGCGGTCGCGCGGTTCCAGACTGTAGCGCCTAGAATCGCTCGGCCACCTCAGCCGGCTGTCCAGTATTAATGAACCATTTAGCAATGAATGACGATGAAGATATTCCCGGCCCATCAGAATCACTTGAAATTCCGACTTCCCGAAGAGTTACCGATCGATATTGCGTAACGATCACAACTTCGGAACGAACCTCAACTTGTCCCGGCTATACTGTACACACACACATACACACTGTCTCGCCTCTCGCCGCTCCCCGCTGCATCGCGTTGGTCACCCTGAAAGTTACCTAAATAAATAAAAATATAGACTAAAGTGCTCTGTTTCTGGTTGTAAGCCTGAGCTGTGATAATAAATGAACTGTCGTAATGAAACTTGTACTGTCGTAATGTGAAAGAAAAGTTACACAGTAAAAGTAATTAATTGTCGTAATGAAAAGGTACGTATATCATACTGTAAAAGTTAGCATCTGACTGCAAGAATTATGAACAGCATAAACTGCCTGAGTAATTAAATAATTAACTTGGGCATGAAACGTAGAGTACTTGGCTTTGCAAAATTTTATCATAGAAACTTTCAATAACATAAGTTGGCACTGATTGAATAAACAAAAAATCAGAATCTTTTCTCCTTACCTCTATTCTGCGCAAATCTCGATAACGCGTTACAGTACTGCTCTGTCTTGGGCGCCGCTACGCCAAAGCTGCAAATTACTGTATCTGCACAGACACACTCGAGAGGTGCAATGGGTTCTCTGTTAACTGCAAATCGAACTGCCGGCCGAAGTGGCCGTGCGGTTCTAGGCGCTGCATTCTGGAACCGCGAGACCGCTACGGTCGAAGGTTCGAATCCTGCCTCAGGCATGGATGTGTGTGATGTCCCTAGGTTAGTTAGGTTTAACTAGTTCTAAGTTCTAGGAGACTAATGACCTCAGAAGTTGAGTCCCATAGTGCTCAGAGCCACTTTTTTTTCTTTTTTTTTTTTTTCAAATCGAACTGTTTATCGAACATGCTTGTTTGGATGATCCATTAAAAAGAATTGTAAGAGAAATGTTGGTAAGAAAATGAAATATGCGCATTAATTACAACACTATATATATATATATATATATATATATATATATATATATATATATATATTGAGAAAAAGTGCTCAAGGCAGATTTAAATTTAATGAACTCCTCAACATCCAAACACACTTTCCTATCTCTCAAATCTAACAACTTTCCGTACGATAACCAAGTCACTTCGATGGCGCAGCAATAGTGACAAAAAAAGTAACATCATTATTGTATTTACTTGACATTCCATTAGATTTATTCCTTCACAAATCAGTTTCATAATCATGTCGATTGAAAAAAATGATAAACTGAGGCATTAAATTTGAATCATAATATCGCCATTGCTTCCTTACTTGCGTAACTCTAACTGCTGAACTTCAACAGCTCTCTCTACTAAAACTAAACGATGTCTGCTCTACTGCGCCCTCGCGCAGGTCAAAGATACTCACTTAACTTCTGCGGCACAGCTTACAACATCGCTGCTCGCTCACAATTGATACAGATATCAACCAAAAATTCATATATCAAAATTATACATGACACCTATCAACCCACTGTCAAGTTCACTGGTGCCAGCCTGGTGGCGATGCCCTTGGAGATGCCGAAAAGCGGTCCCGGTGCATTCCAGCCGAAATTAAGCCCTGGTCTACTGCGTGCTGCTCAGAATCACGCAGTAGGACCAATCGGATTGCCACCCGTTTCGCCACGGAATGTGCAGGTGTGACGCAGTAGCGAACTGAGAAGATGCTCCTGCCGCCCTTGACATTTGACTCGCGGCAGCCTTCACCTCGGCTTAGGCGCAGCCTACGTGTTTCCGAGTACGGGGCCACGGAAGTAACTCACTGAAGAGGAGCTCACAAGCAGATATTTGCCCTTTCTGGGTTGTACACCGGTACATCCACGACCGAGCGTGGGAAACTTACTTACAACACAACCTCTGGCGATTTAGTTTTTCTTTTTCGTTTTAATTCTTTGTAATGGGTGTATTCCGGTATTCCGCAACACTGCAAGACGTTTCGGTTTGACGCCAGTTCGTGGTTTAGGCTGGGGCCACAGTGGCTCCAATATCGGTGGATTCCGCCGACGACCGACATTGGCCGGAGACGACCGATCTCTTCAAATTAGTTCACCACTGCGTGCGTAGTCACTCTATAGCCGATCCTACCTCCGGAAAGTAGAGACTTCGGACGACAATCGGTGAAATTTAAATCAGATTCTTTTCTTCGGTCAAATCGACCGACGTTCTCGCACACGAAATACGGAGCGTGCGAAACTGACGCGTTTAGTCCAAGAAAGAGTGGGTTTGTGGCATCCTGAGGATTAAAATATCATAACTGGGGATAGAGTTCGGAATCCATCGACTGAAATCGCAGGTTTATTCAAAATGGTTCAAATGGCTCTGAGCACTATGGGACTTAACATCTATGGTCACCAGTCCCCTAGAACTTAGAACTGCTTAAACCTAACTAACCTAAGGACATCACACAACACCCAGTCATCACGAGGCAGAGAAAATCCCTGACCCCGCCGGGAATCGAACCCGGGAACCCGCGCGTGGGAAGCGAGAACGCTACCGCAGCAGATTTATTCGAAACCTCAAATAGGCACAATCTTTATTGTTAATTTTAGGCATAGATTATAACATCAAAAATTAATTTGTTCAAGTGAAGAGGGTGGCGTGTGTTATAAGCTTATAGCTACTGTACTGGATTTTTTTGTGGTAGGTATCATTAGTTGTCCACAAATTATTATTACTGCTTACTAGCGTTTTATGCCAGTAGGGTAGTGATACTGTTAATTTGAAGTGGTATGCAAATGTGATGTACGGTATGTATTTACACTTTTAAGTGCTTTAGATCTTCAAAGTACCTTACGCTTCGCTTTATGTTTGTCTTTCACCAGTCTGCTAAATGATAGTCACTGAAGGTTAATTGACGTGCGTCAGCACAACTTTAAATACATACAGCGAAACAGAGTGTTTATAACTTGCATTTCAAGGTCACCACGACTTATCTCGAGTATGTAACAGAACGTTTCTCCTGTCATCTCATATATTCGTAAGGCCTGTCTGGTTACTAATTGAGGACAGAGTGTATAGTACTCGCCATGTTCTTTACGAGACAGGAAAGCTTTTTTAGGTGTGGGATTATAACCTGGAAAAATAATTCGTTCAGGTGACAAGTATGGCTTATCTTTCGCTTAAAGTTACTGCAGTGGATCTTTTTGGGCTGTGGTAGGTCGACATCGGCTGTCAATTACAAGTGCTTCCCGGCGCTGTTTCTATGGCAGCAGGTTGGTGATTCTGTTACGTAAAGTGGTTTGCAAATGTGGCGTACGTATGTGTTTCCACTTTTTAGTGCTTTGGGTGTTCAGAGTATCTTACACTAAACTTTATGTTTGTCTTTCACACGAATACTGAATGACAGTCATTGAACGTTATTCGACGTATTCCTGCACAACTTTAAATGAATTCATCAAAACAGATTTCGAGTAGTCACCTGCTTTTAGAGATGTCACTCGAGGTCTATTAAAAAATCCAATTCTCACATTAAAGATACAGTTCTGGTTCAAGTAAAACTGGAAATGACCCTTTGATATTTGACGTCTGTCGATTACATCTTCCAATAATTAGGTCCATGCCACGTTCTGAAAAGTACAGTTTCAAAATTTGTGTGATATATATAATGTTATGTTATGTTATGTTATGTTAACCGGGGACCTAGAAACGACGGAGAGGCTCCGTCCGCGCCGCAGCCGCAGTGGTGCGTAACCCCATGACGACTACCGCAGTCCACTTCACCCCTCCGCCGCCCCACACCGAACCCAGGGTTATTGTGCGGTTCGGTCCCCGGTGGACCCCCGAGGGAACGTCTCACACCAGACGAGTGTAACCCCTATATTTGCGTGTTAGAATAATGGTGGTGAACGCGTACATGGAGAACTTGTCTGCGCAGCAATCGCCGACATAGTGTAGCTGAGGCGGAATAAGGGGAACCAGCCCGCATTTGCCGAGGCAGACGGAAAACCGCCTAAAAACCATCCACGGACTGGCCGGCTCACCGGACATCGACACTAATCCGCCGGGCGGATTCGTGCCGGGGACCGGCGCTCCTTCCCGCCCGGAAAGATTTATATAATGCTCTAAATATTAATTTAAAATCTAATATTTTCACTTTTGCACATCAAATACCCAGTCTATAAAATTTTTAATTTTTTCGAAACCAAATTTTGAAGCCGCACAAGTGTACTAAAAAACACTATAATACTAATTTTCTTTATTAAAAGCAACACTCAATTTGAAATAATACTCCAACCAGGAATATTGTTACTTCCTTTCTCAAATTCACTGGGTAAGTGTTCACAGAGCAGTTAAGTGCACTAGAATCTGATTATCTGAATATCCAGCCAGTACTGCATGAATTTTCACGGTTTTTAGAATAAAGTGAACTGCTGTGAAACAGTAAATCTATCTTTCATTAATTATATAATACTTGCTTCCTTACATACAAATGTTATCTATGCATCATATAACAGAAATATGTACTTTCACCCCGTATGTGTTCATAACTTCATTGGCAAAAACTTTATCGACCGATGTCGCACATCCTGCCACTGTAGCATAATAAACCACACTTTGAACAACATGTTTTGGAGAGATCATTAGTGCAGTGTAATACTGAAACTACATATTTTCGTAACACACGGTTATAAATATGGAAAACATCAATTACGGCCTCTTAGTTTCTAAGGCGGTGGTCCCATTTGACGCTAATCGCTGGTGAGAGGAGGAAAGTGGCGTCACGAAGTTAAAGCGTTTTTAACTTTTGTGGCATGGTGTTTTTCGCTTCGTCTCTTATATTCGTAAAACTTGTCTGGTAATTCCAGTAACTGAGGTCAGAGTATACAGTACTCGCCACCTTCGTTTTGACTCATTTACGAGGGGCGTTCAGAAAGTAAGCTCCGATCGGTCGCGAAATGGAAACGACTATGAAAATCCGATAAAGCTTTGCACAGATGTGTTGGGTAGTGTCTCTAGTATAACCCCAGTTAGCATCACGTCGCTCTTCTCATTTCTGAGCTCGCAGTGAGTGCGTAAAGATGTCTAGAAAATAGTGTCTGCCGCCAAGTACGAGGGCCTGGTGAGAAATTTCGCCTGAAGCTATGTAACTAACATTCCATAACTGTCGTGCTGTTTCGTCTTCACGACAATTCTCAGCCGCATTCTGCAGGGGCAATGAAGATGCTCCTGCATCGTTTTCAAATGGAAATGTTAGATTACCCACAATACAGTCCGCAATTGTCTCCCACTGAGTTTCATCTCTGGTCACATGAACCGCTGTCTTTGAAGACAACATTTTGACGCAGACAACGAGGTGTAGGCCAGCGTGGAGAATTGGCGGAAAGCACTGGCGGCTGCCTTCTATGATGAGCCTATTGAAAAGTTGGTACAACGCTATGACAAAAGTCTAAGTCAGAACGGCGACTACGTAGAGAAGTAGCTGAAAGGTGTAGCTAATTGTTACAAGTAAAACATTTCTGATGTTCACTGTGGTTTCAATTTGGCAATCAATCGGAGCTTACTTTCTGAACAGGCCTCGTATATGCACCTTATAATAGCAAAAGCCGCATTGCAGCACTCGTCTCCAAGTACAGAGGCGTTGTGGTATCTGTCCCTTCCTCGGAGATTAAAGTATAACCTATTTCGTACATAAAATAAATTCTCACCTAACCTCCCCGATACCGTCAACAACTGACGAATAGAACGGACTCGCTGTGACCAAGATCTTGGCCGATGTTATCATGTGACCTCTGACAACCGTTGTCGGAGCCACTCTGAAAGCAGCCTTAGGTATTTGAGTTGCTGCTTATTTACTCGGGTATCTACTCTTTTGGCCTCACGAGGCAGAGAAGACTGTATGTTCTGCGAAAATGGAATCATGAACTTCCGTTTTACTACCCACCTCTCTCTCTTCATCGGCATCGACTCTTCCGTCATGAAAAATTGATATTTCCTTCATTTTAACCAGCCTCCATGGTCGAGGCCTCTAACGCACGCCTGTCTGATGGCTGTCGACTCGAAAACAGGCAGTTCAAGACCCCGGAATACGGACTGCAAGAAGAGGGGAAAAGACAGCGCAAAGTTTCTGATCACCGCACTTACTGCATAAGACCTGGATTGAATTCAAAACCTCTCCGCAGTGTGTCATGGAATAGGAGCACGTGATGCTGTTGATGTCAAAGGCCTCGCCTCGTTGAATACATCGGTTCTTCTCAAATAACAGAGGCTGAGCAACGTCGGGCGAGGTCAGTATTTGGGTGAGTAACCGCCTAGGTACGCTACTTGGCTGCTTTCTCTTCGCTTTTATGACAAAGAAGAGAAGGGGTGACAGACAGCATGAAGTCATTGATCAGCAGTCTTTCAGCTAATGTCTTGGATTATATTTCAATCCTACTTGCAGTGGGAACATGTGACATTGTTGGTGGTGAGCACTCCGTCGGTTGGGGACACTAAGGGAACCAGAAAGTAAAATTCATCGAAATAATGAATTATTTTACAGTGTTAAGTTATGCCCCAGCCCTTCCTGAATAATAATATGTATGGTTTTCGTATGTTTGGTGTATGTTGGTAGGAAAGAGCGATCCCTTTTGTCAATTCAGCCGTCTTTGTCCCGGCTACAGCAGACTTCCCTCACTTCACTGTCTTTATACTTTGGCCACTGCTTTTCAGGTTGGTCACCTCGTTGCTAAGCGACAATAGGTAACAGCTGACATCAATTAAGTGTGCTGTTTACGGTTTACTTGTCGTAGTGATTTGAAGGGGACATGTTCACAGTTTTATCTTACCCGAATAGAACGCACGTATGGGCAGAATAATGGGGAAAAATACTTATGATTTAGAAGAAATGAGAAAAACTATGCGGCCACCTTCCATCACAGGATTTCTATAGATGGGAACCCCTGACACTCTTTTTGTCCAAATAGCTCCAAGTCATGGTGCAAATAGCAGACACAACCACCCCCTACCAGTGTCAATAGCAGATGTCATGAACCCTATCTATAGAGAGATAGAAATATTTGCCTGCTGAATGCATCGAAGGGAAAACTCAAAATCCCAACGACAGTTTCAGTAACTGTGAGTGGCAATCCTTGCTTCAAACAGTATTTGTGTTTCAAGAATGGGTTAGTATCAGACTGAATGTTTTCAGTGATTTGGGTATAGAACCTGGCGTGAACATGAAGAACCCGCTGACCACCTGAGGAGACTGAGAAAAGTATCTTATACACTCCTGGAAATTGAAATAAGAACACCGTGAATTCATTGTCCCAGGAAGGGGAAACTTTATTGACACATTCCTGGGGTCAGATACATCACATGATCACACTGACAGAACCACAGGCACATAGACACAGGCAACAGAGCATGCACAATGTCGGCACTAGTACAGTGTATATCCACCTTTCGCAGCAATGCAGGCTGCTATTCTCCCATGGAGACGATCGTAGAGATGCTGGATGTAGTCCTGTGGAACGGCTTGCCATGCCATTTCCACCTGGCGCCTCAGTTGGACCAGCGTTCGTGCTGGACGTGCAGACCGCGTGAGACGACGCTTCATCCAGTCCCAAACATGCTCAATGGGGGACAGATCCGGAGATCTTGCTGGCCAGGGTAGTTGACTTGCACCTTCTAGAGCACGTTGGGTGGCACGGGATACATGCGGACGTGCATTGTCCTGTTGGAACAGCAAGTTCCCTTGCCGGTCTAGGAATGGTAGAACGATGGGTTCGATGACGGTTTGGATGTACCGTGCACTATTCAGTGTCCCCTCGACGATCACCAGTGGTGTACGGCCAGTGTAGGAGATCACTCCCCACACCATGATGTTGGCCCTGTGTGCCTCGGTCGTATGCAGTCCTGATTGTGGCGCTCACCTGCACGGCGCCAAACACCCATACGACCATCATTGGCACCAAGGCAGAAGCGTCTCTCATCGCTGAAGACGACACGTCTCCATTCGTCCCTCCATTCACGCCTGTCGCGACACCACTGGAGGCGGGCTGCACGATGTTGGGGCGTGAGCGGAAGACGGCCTAACGGTGTGCGGGACCGTAGCCCAGCTTCATGGAGACGGTTGCGAATGGTCCTCGCCGATACCCCAGGAGCAACAGTGTCCCTAATTTGCTGGGAAGTGGCGGTGCGGTCCCCTACGGCACTGCGTAGGATCCTACGGTCTTGGCGTGCATCCGTGCGTCGCTGCGGTCCGGTCCCAGGTCGACGGGCACGTGCACCTTCCGCCGACCACTGGCGACAACATCGATGTACTGTGGAGACCTCACGCCCCACGTGTTGAGCAATTCAGCGGTACGTCCACCCGGCCTCCCGCATGCCCACTATACGCCCTCGCTCAAAGTCCGTCAACTGCACATACGGTTCACGTCCACGCTGTCGCGGCATGCTACCAGTGTTAAAGACTGCGATGGAGCTCCGTATGCCACGGCAAACTGGCTGACACTGACGGCGGCGGTGCACAAATGCTGCGCAGCTAGCGCCATTCGACGGCCAACACCGCGGTTCCTGGTGTGTCCGCTGTGCCGTGCGTGTGATCATTGCTTGTACAGCCCTCTCGCAGTGTCCGGAGCAAGTATGGTGGGTCTGACACACCGGTGTCAATGTGTTCTTTTTTCCATTTCCAGGAGTGTATGTGGAACATACAAAGGAAGAGGTTCAAATTCAAAAGAGGGCCTCCAAACATAAACTGAAGGATACAGAAACTTGCAACGACGACAGCTGTGGAGCTGTCGAGTTTTAACTTTGAATGTAGGTTGAACAGACCGTATCAAAAACTTTAAATACATTTTCCCAAAAGTATGAAAGTTTTAGCTCTAGGTACAATTTTCTCTGAAACTAATATATCTGTCGCAATGAAAATTGGTACAGAAATTAATTACATCACCTTCTTTTATAATTATGGCAATCAAATAAAAGACGTGACAAATATTTAGATGTTATTTTTTTAAATGCCAATTGTTTAAGCCACATACTTTTTTGGGAATTTCTACTGTGGTAGCAAAGCTACTGCCATTTAAGCAATACACTCTGAAGAAGATATGGCCTCATTTGAATAAAAGTTTACGGTCAACCATAGGAAAAACGTTCATAACTGGGTCCCTTTAAACTCGGCGTGGTAAGCTATGCTCTTGAACTGGGCTTCACCCTCTCCCTTCCCTCATCATCAGACATGATATCACGCACCCATTAGAGTTACCTACACTTACCAGATGCAATCTCACACATTGCGAAGGAAAGGTGCCGTTGTGTGCAAAGGATAGGAAAAACCTTTCTGATTAGGCGGCTGTATCTGCCCCTTCAGAGGTCTCCCAGACAATAATGATTAAGACATTACTTTTTTTGTATATTGTTCATAGTGATAAGTTCATTGGACGGTCCTCTTGACATTATTCCAGAGGGGTAGGCTGTGTGCTAGCACCGAAATGCATCGTCTCGATCATCCCATCACCCTACAACATAAACATGACAGCACACTATAAAACGATCCTACTGCAGTCATTTATGCTCACTTATTATATCTTATTTATTTATTTGTGCTTCGGCATCCTATGGCCATTTAACCAAATAGATCCACTGAAGACACAACTCTCACAAAGAGCGTAGGAATGTGCTATTGTGCGCAGAGGAAGAAAATCCTTTCTCATTATGCTGCTGGACAATCCCTTGAGGTCTCCCATGGAACAATGCCACACGACTCTTTTTTCTTCTTTTGAGTCCTTTTCGAAGCGAAACAACAGTTACGATGAAAGTTGAAGTCGGCCCTAGAGGTTGCGCAGTGCAGGGTATTATTTGTGGAAAAATGATTTGAAAAGGACCTGAGAAATGTTATTTAAAAGGGTAAATGACTTTTTTAAGGTTATTTTGGAATACATTATCGGACAAGAGAGAGATTTCGACAATACGAACACTCACTGTAGGAAATGAAGAAAAGGTTGAACATTTCGTTAAGAATACATAGACACAAAAGTTAAAAATGTGCTGATGTACATTCTACGTCTTCAACCCTGTGGTGACACGTTGGTGTTTCCCTCCACGATCTTCCAAAATTGTTACGGTGGATTTTGGTGGACTGATAAATACTCAAACAACTTTTTTATAACAGTCCAGAATATATTTGCACACACGACCTTTACGTAATACAGTCACAATGTTACCCATACTTGGCGGGCGTATACATGCGTCTAGTCTCTTAAGAGATCTAAATACAGACAGACAACTACTAATTAATTAGTGCGCGCTGGATTGCTCTTTAATAATCATCTCTGGCCTCGCTATATTTCATCGTTGTCACAGATGGCATCCCAATCTAGTGCTCAGAGAGCGCGTCTTTTAATGGACTTAAAAATTACTGCCACTGTGTGTTCGACTTTACATAGAGATTCTGGTTATCACCAAAAATTTACATACACAAATATAAAGGGGGAGGCAGGGTGTCATCATTAGTAAGGCCATACGGGTAGAGACTTTATTTTTCGCCCTTTTGTTGTCTTAGTCTGTTCTCTATGAACATCCGGTGATATGTTTAATTAATTATGATGGGAACCTCTTTGTTCATAACTTAACTTTAAATATTGCTTTCTACTATTATGACAAAAGTAAACAAAAGAGAAACGAGTATTAATTACATAAATGGATTATCCACTTCTTGGGGAAGTGCGATATTTCTTCATAGTTTTACATTCCACCTTATACAAATACGAAAAAAGTATCCTAATATTACAGTACATAGACATAAGAACACAGGCAAAATTTTCACTTCCCCTTTCTCGATAAAATACTTACGAAAAAATGATAAATGTCATTCCTATTTTTCATTCTTTTGAAGACTTTGCAATTAATATTGTAGGATTAGACAAGGTCATTATCGACTGCGGGAGAAAAGAAAAATTTGATATATGATCAGAGGCTTTCACGGCATATGTGTTGTTTCCAGGGCTCTCGGGTGTCCAGTCAGATGCGACGTTGAAGTCCCACGATAATTCGGCGAATAACCTTTCCGCCATCATCAGGTGGTTCTGATGGAATGATCTGTCTCCCTCTCTCTCTCACCTTTTACTTTCCCCTCCTTGCGGAAATGTATGGAGGAGTTTGTAGCCTGTTGGCTTTTACTCCACATTGTATACTTGTGTGTTTGTGATTATCTTGGATAGTTTTGGCTGTCTGTGTATTGTGATGGTGTTCTCGTTGTGTCTTGTACATGCCTGAGGTTGGCGAGATGTTGGGTATTTTAAGGATTAATGATTGGCATTAGGACTTGGAAATTTTGAGATTTTTCTCTTCGACGTAGTCGTCGAAGATCGACATAGGGCGTTTGTGCTTATCGTGGGACATGTGATATCGACCTAGGGAGTGGATGACGTTATTTCCATTTCTGAAAGAGCTCTCACAGAATGCCCTTGCCAGATCTTGGAATCTTTCTTTGAGGGGAGGGGGGGATTTCAACAGCGGCGCGCAAGTCGTCTGTTGGGAACCCACCAGGTAGGTGCAGAGCCCTCCTGATAGCGAGGAACTGCAGCCCCTGGAACTTGTCCAGGTGCTGCTTCGCGACATTCCCCCAGGCAGGACACGCATATTCCATTACTGGTTGTATGAGTGATTGGTATACATTCACCCCTATCGAGCAGGAGAGGGAGCTGGTTGTGTTGAGGATTGGGTATAAGATGGACACTCTTGCACAGGCCTTCCTATGGACCTCGCCTATGTGGGGCTTCCACATTAGTCTCGAGTCCAAGGTTATGCTGCGATACTTGGCTGATCTGCGCCAGGGGAGTCGGTAGCAATGCTGGTGTAGGTGAAAGGGGAGGGGGGGGGGGGAGGGGCCGTTGAGGGGGTCCGCGTCTCCCGAACCTCCGGGTGATCAGCATAGCCTGTGTCTTTTCAGGGTTGATGATGTGCCAGTGACGGGTCCAGGTTTCTGTGTCATCTAAAACCCTTTGTAGCCTACGAATGATCAGGTCCTTGTTTGCATTATGAGTGTAAAAGGCTGTATCGTCAGCATACTGCACGGTGTGCACCAGGGGGGCTGTGGGGGTGTACACAGTGTGCAGACTGTACAAGACGGGCCCCAGGATTGATCCCTGTGGCACTCCAGCGCGAATATGCCTTTTGGTGGAGGTGGCTGTTTTTATCTTGACAGAGTAAGTTCTGTTTATGAGATAGCTTTCGATTAACCAGACTATCCTCCCAGGGAATCCCTGTGTGTATAACTTGTATAATAGCCCATTGTGCCATACTAAGTCGAAGGTTTTGGCTACATCAAGCAGCACTATCTCGCAGTAGCCTCTGTGGTTGATGAGCCCTGTGGCTGCTTCCACCAGTCTCATGATCTGTTGTAGGGCGGAGTGCTTCTGTTGGAATCCGAATTGGGAAACCGGCAGGAGGCGCTCGTTGGTAATGTGATCTTGATTAATGTTGGCAAGAGGCTAATAGGCCTGTAGTGCTGTGGGAATAAAAGGTCTTTCCCTGGTTTGTGTATCGCGATCACTTGCGCGTGTTTCCAGTAAGCTGGAAACCAGTGGGTTCGAGTAATCTCATTGAAGCCATTCTCGAGGTGTTCGATAGCCGAGGGTGGGAGGTTTTTAACTAGCTGGCTGGTGACACTGTCATTTCCTGGCGCCTGTTTTGTAGGGAGGGATCTAATTACTATTGCCACTTCTTAGAGGGCAAAAGTGGTTGTTCATCCTCTGGGTCCTCCTCAGCACTGAGGAAGACAGCCAGTTGACAACGGACAACCTCTTCATATACATCACCCTGGGGTTCTGCTGCTTGAATCTGCTTCTCGAAGGAGTAGGCAAGCACGTTGGCCTTTTCGGCATGGCTTTAGGCCATACACCGCTCGCCGTGTAGTGACGGCAGCCTAGCGCGTCTTTTGGTGAATTGCTTGGTTGCTTGCCACAGTGTGTGATCGTCTACTTTGAGAGCTGTGAGGCGGTTTTGCCATCGCTGGTTTCTGTGATCATTGAGCGCTACCTTCAGCTCTCTCTGTAGACGACTGAGCAGCCTCTTGATGGCCTGATTTCTGGTGATCTTCCACTCTTTTGCCGCTCTGTTCTTGTGTCGGATTTGGGCCAGCAATTGTTCTGGGAGTTGTAATATTGGGGGCGAGCTGTGGCTTTGTGGGGGAGTGGCATCTCCGCTGCCTGCAAGATGGTACCTGTTAGGTCTTGTTGCGCTTTTTCTATTGTTTCAGCAGTAGGTGGCAGAGCACGAGCGATGTCAGAAGTGACAGTTTCTCGGTATCACTCCCAGTCTGTACATTTGTAAGATGTCTGGTACCGTAGAAGTACTCCCCATTCTCCCACATCGACCTTTAGAATCATTGGGTTGTGGTCAGAGGACATTCTGTTGATTGTCCTTGTGGCCACAAACCCTGTGATCCTCCTAGTTAGTGCTATGTCTAACACATCTACCTCCATATTTTGGGCTCGGCTGGACCCCGTGTTTTGAAGTGGTGGCCGAGTGCTATTTGTTGCAGTTTGGCTCCCGTTCTGGAGGTTACTCTTAGAGTTACAATATGGGTGGCAGTACGCAGTATACAGACCCTGTACAAGACGGGCCCCAGGACCAATCCCTGTGGCACCCCGGCATGAATACGCCTTCTGGTAGAGGTCACTGTTTCTACGTTGACAGAAAAAGTTCTGTTCGTGAGATAGCTTTGGTTAAACTTTACTATATTCCTGGAGAACCCCTGTGTGTATAACTTGTTTAATAGCCCTTCGTGACAGTATGAGTCGAAGGCTTTGGCTACATCAAGTAGCACTATTCCACAGTAGCCTCTGTGGTAGAAGCCCACTGTGGCTGCTTCCACCAGTCTCATGATCTGTTGTGGGTGGAGTGCTTCTGTCGGATACCGAACTGGAAATTCGGTAGAAGTCGCTCGTCGGTGATGTGATCTCGTATGGGTATTAGCAGGAGGCGCTCATAGGCCTTGCTAAGACTTGGCAAGAAGCTAATCGGTCTGTAGTGCTCCGGGGATAAAGGGTCTTTCCCTGATTTGTGTATCGCGACCACTTCCGCGTGTTTCCAGTAAGCTGGGAACTCGCGTGTGTAAGTAATCTCTTTGAAGACATTCCCGAGGAGTTCGATAGCCGAGGGCGGAAGGTTTTTAACTAGCTGGTTGTTGACACTGCCATGTCCTGGCGCCTTTTTTGTAGGGAGGGACCTAATTACTGCCGGCCGGAGTGGCCAAGCGGTTCTAGGTGCTACAGTCTGGAACCGCGCGACCGCTACGGTCGCAGGTTCGAATCCTGCCTCCGGCATGGATGTGTGTGATGTCCTTAGGTTAGTTAGGTTTAAGTAGTTCTAAGTTCTAGGGGACTGATGACCTCATAAGTTAAGTCCCATAGTGCTCAGAGCCATTTGAACTATTTGAACCTAACCACTTTCGCCACATCTGCGGGGGCGAAAAGTGGGGATTCGTCCTCTGGACCCTCCTCAGCATACAGGAAGACAGCCAGTTGACGAAGGACTACCTCTTCCTGTGCATCATCCTGGGGGTCTGCCGCTTGAAACGCTTCTCGAAAGAGTCGACGTGAGCGTTGTTCTTTTCAGAGTGGCTGTAGGTCAGACCCCACTCGCCGTGCAGTGGCGACATCCTAGAGCGTCTTTTGCTAAATATCTTGGTTGCTTGCCAAAGTGTGATCCTCTACTTTAAGAGCTGTGAGGTGGTTTTGCCGTTGTTGGTTTCTGTGCTCATTGAGCGCTGCAAATGGTACAAATGGCTCTAAGCACTATGGGACTTAACAGCTGAGGTCATCAGTCCCCTAGACTTAGAACTACTTAAACCTAACTAACCTAAGGACATCACACACATCCGTGCCCGAGGGAGGATTCGAACCTGCGACCGTAGCAGCAGCACGTTTCCGGACTGAAGTGCCTAGAACCACTCAACCACAGTGGCCAGCGGGCTTGAGTCGATTTCTGGACGCTTCTGTGGCCTTTTGGAGGAGAAACCTCTTCTGCATATGTTACCCTTGGTGTGTCTGGCCTTGGTTTTACCCAAGTTTTGTCTGTATGTGTTATCCTGTATTGTCTCTCTGTGTGGTTTGATGGGGTAGTGGTGTCTTGTTTTCGTGTGTGTGTTTGTGGGGGGGGGGGGGGGGGGGCGGCCTTCGCACCCTTTGCTTTCTGTGTGTGTTTGATGTGGACCTCACAGCTTTGGTACCCCATTGTGTGGTTTTTCCCATCCAGCACATAACTTATCTGTTGGTCCAAGTGTTTCATTGCGCAAGTCCTGGTGTCATGCGGATCGGCGCATTTTCTGCAGCGCATGGGCATCTGGCAATAGGCAACTATGTGATCCAGTCCCTGACACCTGAAGCATTGTACCACCTTGTTCTTGTGGCGGAGAGGCTCCGTGGTGACAGGGACTGCCATAACATACCCTGTTCTGGGGTATGTCTGGCAGAATGACTCGAAACAATGGCCACTTACTCTCTGCCCCATTTTTGCCTATCTGCTGAACGGTTTTTACAACAAATCCCTGGGCAGTCAGGTCGGTTTTGACTGCCTGGGGGGAGAGCCGTCGTGGGAGGTAACTAATAATGATGTTTTTGTTTCTTGTCTTGGTGGTGGGGAACGTGTAGTGTGGTAAATTTTTCTCAATGAGGGTCTTTTTTAAGGTGTTGTAGTCTTACGTTGTGTACTATGATTTTAATTTGGTCCCCCCCCCCCCCCCCCCGTTGGTTTTGCTTTGAAGTTGTCGCACTTGATTTGTATTTTGTTCATGTCGTTTAGTTCCTCGTTGTTACGCGGAAGTTCCATGACGATCAGTGGGTTGTGGTGTGATCTGTGATTTTGTGTTCTTGTTTTGTGTGGTTCCTCTGATGCACTGGCCACCACCTGTATCCTGTTCGGAGTGGGTTCCACTCCTCGAGTAGGCGGAAGCTTCGTCTGGCGAAAGGTTTTTTCACCAGCACAAAGCCTTCCGTATCCTCCCAGGTTCCTTCCAGGGCAGCGGTTTCCTGGTTCTCTTCCAGGACGAAAACAGGTACTGCCAGAGGCTCAGGAACAGTGGGCTCCTCAAGGGTAGGGGGTGATTTGTGTTGGGGGTGGGGGATGGGGGATTCATGCTCTTTGCTCTTCTTGTGTCTATTCTTGTCATCCTTCTTTGCACGGGGTGCTTCGTGGACGTGCACTTGAGTGGGGGGGGGGGGGGGGATTTACGGAATTGGGATTGGGTGGGTGAGTGGGTGGGGGGTGGCGGGGTGGTTCGATTGCAGTTGTGGGTTTGGGGAGAATTTTGGTCGGTTCACAGGAGTTCTGCTTGATATCATTTAGGTCGAGGATGTGTTGGGCGAGTCAGTTTTGGGAGTTGGCAAGCAGGAGCATGCTCATGACAGAGGAGGGAGGGAGGGGATCGCAAATACTGACACTGTAGCCATTTGTTTGTGTTTTCTGTATAGTCGCATTGTGTTTGGACGTCAGCATGTCTGAAGTGGAAAGGGGGCTGCTGCCAGGGGGTGCTAGATGAAACCATTGTTGGCACTGTAGGGTTTCCCGGTTCCATTGCTGGCCCTAGTATAACAATGGTAGACGTGGAGTTCTGGACGGTGGCAGCGGAAACCTCTTTGGTTCCGCAGCCGGCTTCCAGGTCCAGGCCCACTTTTTCCCTACGTTTGGGAGGAGCAGAGCCTGGCTCTGCAGCAGCCGAAATGCTCATAACGGCGGGCAGCGCAGTCCGCAGCAACAACAGAACACACCTTGTGTCTGTCAGCGGAATGAGACCGCCGTGACCCCAAGGTACCATACAAGCTTGACATTCTGCTTCGACATGGCAATTCCGTTGTCAGGCGACGCCACGCAAAAATTCCAAAGCGCCATTTTGATACGCCGCGAGACCTCGTTGTTAGTGCCTGTCAATGTTTTAATAAAAGCAAAGACGATAGATACTTCTGGTTTTACACCCGTACAAGGAGGAGCCTATGGCTGAATGAGCGCAAAGAAGGGGAACCGATGCTTCACGCTTCACTGCCGCTCAGAGAGTGGTCGTCTATCTGCTCTCACTCTCATCTGATACTTTCCCCTCTTTGGGAAAGTGTGTTGGGAAGTTCGTAGCCTTTTGGCTTTTACTCCACGTGTTTACTTGTGTGTGTGATTATTTCTGTGATTTTTGGGTGTCTGCGTAATGTAATAAATGTTCTGTGTGTGTCTGGTACTTGCCTGAGGTTGGCGAGATGATTCATATAATGGGGGAGGGAGCAGGATTAACGATTGCATATAGGGATTCTCCCTTCAACTTAGTCGTCGAAGTTCATCATTGGGTGTTTGTGCTTGTTGCAGGACATGTCATACCGACCTAGCGAGTGGGTGAGGTCACTTCCTGATCTGGAAGAGCTCTCATAGAAGGTCCTTGCCAGATCTTGGAAACGCTCTTTCAGGAGTGGGATTTCAGCAGCGGCGTGCAGATCGTCAGTGGAGAATCCCAGGGGTAGATGCAGTGCCTTCCTGAGGGCGTGCTTCTGCAGCCTCTGGAGTTTGTCGAGGTGCTGCTTCACCGTGTATCCCCAGACAGGGCATGCATACTACTGGCAGAATAAGGGCCTGATAAACATTCACTGACACAGAGCAGGGATGGGAGCTGTTTATGTTGAGGACTGGGTATAGGATGGACATTCCTGCACAGACCTTCCTGTGGACCTCGTCTATGTGGGGTGTCCTCGTAAGACGAGAGTCAAAGGTTACAGCAAGGTACTTCGCAGTTCCGTTTAGGTGAAGGTGAAGGTGGAGGGGATAGGGGTGTTGAGGCGGTCTGCACCTTCCGAACCTCTGGATGATCAGCATAGGCTGCACCTTCTCGGAGGTGATGGTGATGTGCTAGTGATGGGCCCAAGTTTCTTTAAAATCCTTTGTAGCCCACGGATGGCCAGGTCCTTGTTCGCATCACGTGCATAGAAGGCTGTGTCACCTGCATATTGTGTGGTGTGCACCAGGGGGGCCGTTGTTGGATCCGCAGTGTACAATCTGTACAATATGGGCCCCAGAACTGATCCCTGTGGCACCCCGGCACAAATATGTCTTTTGGTGGAGGTGGTTGTTTCTACTTTAACAGAGAAAATTCTGTCCATGACATAGCTTTTAATGCTTAACTATGCTCCCAGGGAACCCTTGTGTGAATAACTTGTAGAGTAGCTCTCTATGCTATACTGAGTCTAAGGTTTTGGCTACATCTAGTACCACTATTCCGCAGTAGCCTCTGTGGTTTAAGCCCTCTGTGGCTGCTTCAACCACTCTCTTGATCTATATTGGAGCAGAGTGGTTCTGCCACAATCCGAATTGGAAATCTGCCATAAGTTGCCCTCCAGTAATATGTTCCTGTATGGATATTAGCAGGAGGCGCTCATACATCTTGCTGAGAGTTGGCGAGAGCCTAATCGGCCTGTAGTTTTTGTTCTCGCACGAAGGAGTGTAAGGGACCTAATTACTTTTGTCACGTCTTCAGGGGCAGAAAGTAAGAGTTCGTCTTTTGGGTCTTCAAATGGTTCAAATGGCTCTGAGCACTATGGGTCTTAACTTCTGAGGTCATCAGTCCCCTAGAACTTAGAACTACTTAAACCTAACTAACCTAAGGACATCACACACATCCATGCCCGAGGCAGGATTCGAACCTGCGACCGTAGCAGTCACGCGGTTCCAGGTTGTAGCGCCTAGAACCGCTCGGCCACCCCGGACGGCTTTTGGGTCTTCCTCAGCATTGAGGAAAACAGCCAGTTGGTGATGAACTTATTCGTCATGCTCATCGTCGAACTTTTCAGGTGGAGAGCACTCACAGTATGCACAGAGGATGTACACAAACAGCTTATCACCATATTTTTGACTTTGAGAGAAGTTGAATCACTGTCATAAGGGACACAGGAGGTCCATACCCACAGATTGCACAGACAACTGGCTACAGCGCAATAGCTGTGGAATGACAGGTGATGAAATGGACTCCAAACAACTACACTCCTGGAAATGGAAAAAAGAACACATTGACACCGGTGTGTCAGACCCACCATACTTGCTCCGGACACTGCGAGAGGGCTGTACAAGCAATGATCACACGCACGGCACAGCGGACACACCAGGAACCGTGGTGTTGGCCGTCGAATGGCGCTAGTTGCGCATCATTTGTGCACCGCCGCCGTCAGTGTCAGCCACTTTGCCGTGGCATACGGAGCTCCATCGCAGTCTTTAACACTGGTAGCATGCCGCGACAGTGTGCACGTGAACCGTATGTGCAGTTGACGGACTTTGAACGAGGGCGTATAGTGGGCAAGCGGGAGGCCAGGTGGACGTACCGCCGAATTGCTCAACACGTGGGGCGTGAGGTCTCCACAGTACATCGATGTTGTCGCCAGTGGTCGGCGGAAGGTGCACGTGCCCGTCGACCTGGGACCGGACCGCAGCGACGCACGGATGCACGCCAAGACCGTAGGATCCTACGCAGTGCCGTAGGGGACTGCACCGCCACTTCCCAGCAAATTAGGGACACTGTTGCTCCTGGGGTATCGGCGAGGACCATTCGCAACCGTCTCCATGAAGCTGGGCTACGGTCCCGCACACCGTTAGGCCGTCTTCCGCTCACGCCCCAACATCGTGCAGCCCGCCTCCAGTGGTGTCGCGACAGGCGTGAATGGAGGGACGAATGGAGACGTGTCGTCTTCAGCGATGAGAGTCGCTTCTGCCTTGGTGCCAATGATGGTCGTATGCGTGTTTGGCGCCGTGCAGGTGAGCGCCACAATCAGGACTGCATACGACCAAGGCACACAGGTGTGGGGAGCGATCTCCTACACTGGCCGTACACCACTGGTGATCGTTGAGGGGACACTGAATAGTGCACAGTACATCCAAACCGTCATCGAACCCATCGTTCTACCATTCCTAGACCGGCAAGGGAACTTGCTGTTCCAACAGGACAATGCACGTCCGCATGTATCCCGTGCCACCCAACGTGTTCTAGAAGGTGTAAGTCAACTACCCTGGCCAGCAAGATCTCCGGAACTGTCCCCCATTGAGCATGTTTGGGACTGGATGAAGCGTCGTCTCACGCGGTCTGTACGTCCAGCACGAACGCTGGTCCAACTGAGGCGCCAGGTGGAAATGGCATGGCAAGCCGTTCCACAGGACTACATCCAGCATCTCTACGATCGTCTCCATGGGAGAATAGCAGCCTGCATTGCTGCGAAAGGTGGATATACACTGTACTAGTGCCGACATTGTGCATGCTCTGTTGCCTGTGTCTATGTGCCTGTGGTTCTGTCAGTGTGATCATGTGATGTATCTGACCCCAGGAATGTGTCAATAAAGTTTCCCCTTCCTGGGACAATGAATTCACGGTGTTCTTATTTCAATTTCCAGGAGTGTATGTGGCAAGAAAAGTAGGCATCAGCAGGTCTGCTTGTACCAAAGGACAGA
Source organism: Schistocerca americana (assembly GCF_021461395.2). NCBI lineage: Eukaryota > Metazoa > Arthropoda > Insecta > Orthoptera > Acrididae > Schistocerca > Schistocerca americana. The sequence goes on from NC_060126.1 coordinate 257,592,287, forward strand.
CAGATGGCAACAGCTGAAATCCAGGCAGAACATCATCACAGTACATGGGGAACCGATTACTGCCAGCTCAGTTGAGATCTTAAGCTTCCTTATGTCATTTAATGATGACACCACACCACAACCAACAGTGACTTGCGTGGTGAAGAGTCAGAGTCAACTGAGATACTGAATGACATTCTGTGGTGCTAAGCAGTGAGTCTCATTTTGTTTGTGATGGTCAAATGGACAACATTGTGTTCATAGAAGACATGGTGTAAGGACACAGGAAGTGGTGGTTCTCGATATGCCTACCTCTCCAGTTAATCATATCATGGTGTGTGGAGCTATTGGACATGAGACATCAGGATTAGTTTGGTGACTGTTGAAGGGAGGCTGAGTAATCACCATTAGATGACGAGAAAGGTAAAAACTGTCCATACCCTTTACAAGCAGGGTACCAAATGGCATATTCCAGCAGTATAACACCACACCCTGCAGCATCCTTCCTTTTTGATGCCCTTTATCCAGTCTACCCAGTTGGGTCTGGTATGGGTCATCTCCAATTTTAAAGAGGCCCAACCATACCCTATTATAGGCTATTATAATGATAGTGTCACCACTCCCATAGGCATTTTAAAGCTACTGTCAGCTTAGGTCCTGGGGACCAGCCTGATATTCTTAAAAGGGGATATGGAAACCACCTAAAAACCACTTACAGGCTGTCCAGCACATATGTTCCCCGTCATTAATCCATAAGGCAGATTCAGTTTGGTGCTGATGCACCTCTGATGTCCCAGAAGCAGGGCTTTGCCATGATGAGCTATCCCATCCTGCAACTCACACCATAAATGCCTCTAGCAGTATACAGATCATTGGTTGGCCTCTCTGGTCCCCTGGTTTGTCACCCATGCAACATGTCTAGGATGTAATGTAAAGATGTATACTTTCATATAAGCCTCAAGCCAGCAATCTTGATGAAACGACACACCACACATTTCATGCATTGTAAGAAATTCCTCAAGCTGACATTCAGAGTCTGTTTGTTTCAATGTCACAATGAATACTATAGTGTGTTTATGCCCGTGGGGGTTGCACTTCATACTTATGTGATAATGGACATAATTTCTAAATGGAATGAAAGTTTAATCATTTAGTATCTATTATGTTATAAACATCCCGACAAAGTTTAACAGATATTGAACTGGTGCTGTGTTGTGTAACACTTTACACTTCCACCAGGGTATTTATTACACTAGGAAGGATAGTGATGATTACCTGGCAAAGTGTAAGACAAAAGGTGCAGACAACAGTCCATATCATATGGTAATCAAATTGTTTAACAAATTTTCAAAATATGTAAAAAGTTTCATGGAAATTTGCTTTGGAGGTGTGTCCTAATAGCATTTTTATAACATTAAAGAAAGTCTCACAGAGCAGTAGCGTATCTTCATTTGTATAGATATACATTGTTGCTGCAAGATAATTTGTTCCTGAATCCAGATCTAATTTCAGGATTTCTGCATGTACTAACAGTTTTTGTACTAAATGCTTGTAGCACTCTATGTTTTGTATGTCTCTGCCATAATGACACACTCTCACATTAAGATTTCCAGATGTAAAGAGCAGAATTATCTTTCAGTTCATAGAGGAATCAAAGAAATGAGTAACACAACAGTAAAGAAATCTAAGGACTCATACCTAAAAATTATACCTGCTCAGTTTCATGCAGGAATGTCACTTCTTGTGGACCAGTGGTAGTTGGACAGGATTGTGGTACTTCACTTGCCTAGATAATGTTTTTCTATTTGAGAAATGTCCTAATGGAACCATTCTTGCCAAAGTCTGAGAAAAATTGCAAATGACCATTCAAGAAATATAATTTAAGTGACACATTACATCCCATAATGTCAAATGTGATGTGATCTCAGTAATTCTTGTACAATACCTGCCTGCCTTATGGTTGCTTAAATGTTCTTTCAGACACTTGTGAAAACAACAATCCCATTCTTCCAACATCACTCTACAAATCACATCACTCAACAAATCAAGGAAATGTTCACCAGACAATAATTCCCTAATTTACAGGTTTTTTTATTTTTGCTACCCTGATCCTTGGAAATTTTTAGCAACTACATGAACCCACATGAAGTTTTGTCTGTGACTTTCATAAAGTTTCACATACAGCAGAGGTAAAAACATACACTGAGGTGACAAAAGTCATGGGATCGCACTATGCACATATACAGATGGTGATAGTGTCATATACACAGGCTGTAAAAGGACAGTGCATTGGTGGAGCTGTCATTTGTACTCAGGTGGTTCATTTGAAAATGTTTCTGATGTGATTATGCCCACACAACAAGAATTAACAGACTTTGAATGTGGGATAGTAAGTAGACATAGATGCATGGTGCATTCCATTCCAGGAATCGTTAGGGAATTCAATATTCCAAGATCCACAGTGTCAAGAGTGTGCCAAGGACACCAAATTTCAGGCAAAACCTCTCAGCATGGACAAAACAGGGGCCAACAGTCTTCACTTAGAGACTGAAAGCAGCAGCATTTGTGTAGAGTTGGAAGTGCTAACAGACAAGCAACACTACATTAAATAACCATACAAATAAATGTAGGACATACGATGAATATATTCATTAGAACTGTACAGCAGAATGTGGCATTAATGGACTGTGTCAGCAGACAATGGATGCGAGTGCTTTTGCTAACAGCATAACATCACCTGCAGGTCCCCCCCTGGGCATGTGACCCTATCGGTTGGATCCTAGATGAATGTAAAACCATGGCCTGGTCAGATGAGTCCCATTTCAGTTGGTAAGAGCTGTTGGTAGGATATGAATGTGGTACAGACCCTACAAAGCCATTGATGCAAGTTGTCAACAAGGCACTTTGCAGGCTGGTGGTGGCTCCATAATGGTGTGGGCTGTGTTTACATGGAATGGACTGGGTCCACTGGCCAAACTGAACTGATCATTGACTTGAAATGGTTATGTTCAGCTACTGGGAAACAAATTGCAGCAAAACAGTGATGGAATTTGTATGGATGACAATGCACCATATCACTGGGCCACAATATTTTTCACAATTGGTTTAAAGAACATTCTGGACAATTGGAGTGAATGATTTGGCCATCCAGCTTGCCCATCATAAATCTGATTGAGCATTTATGAGTCATAACCAAGAGACCAGCTCATGCACAAAATCCTGCACTGGCAACAATTTTCCAATCATGGACAACTATAGAGTCAGCTTGACTCAATGTTACTGCAGGGTACTTGCAACAATTTGTTTAGCCCATGCCACATTGAGTCACTGCACTACACCAGGTGGTGTCCTATAATTTTTGTTACCTCAGTGTATTTTTGGGTTCAATAAAAGGAGTGTTTCTCCACATTCTTCTCTCCAGGCAGCATTTCATACTGCAACAATGCAAACCACTGTCTCCGCTGTCCCACCTGCATAGAAAGCAGCATTGCTTTGTCTGCCTGAGCTGCACACCAAGATGGAATGCAGTTACCTCCTGAATATCATTCACGTTCCCTCATACTGGATACATATGAGTAGCAGTTTAAAGTTAAGTTCTCACATGTCTCCTTCAGATTAATTGCATGAGCTATCAGAAAACGAAAACTTGTTCCTGTTGTGGACAAGTACTGCTTTCAGACTATCTTTGCTGTAATCTGGGAACATCTGATCTGCCACATTGGTACTAATTATATCATGTTATATGTTGAGTCAACTTAGTAGTAGGTTACCAAGTTTCGTGTGTGTGGTGTGTTTTTTTTTTTTTTTTTTTTTTTTTTTTAATTACAGGTTGCACTTCTCTTTATAATCTCAATTTTTCTGAGGGTTTTGGTGGTTTTTGTGGTAATTTATTAATTTCTCCTTAAGTGCTGGAATGGAGATAAAACTTAATGCATAAGCCATATCAACCATTGAGGTTGAGATACTACAATTTATTGACATGCTTAGGATGAGCAAAAGTACAGATGTGACCCTCAGATATTGAAATGGTTAAAATATTGTTGGATAGGGGAAAAGAACAAGTAATCACATTAGCTACCACAAATAGAACAATGCAGGGAATGAATAAGTACATATATTGACACCCCACCTCATCACTAATATGGTTCTTAATGATTATTGCATAAAACACTACTTTCTGAAAACACCTGCCCTGAGCTATATGCTCCAATTCTATTGTATTAGGCTGGTGCAAGAGTTTGTGACATTTTTGTTTTTCACATCATTATTCCAGTTTCTACGGTTTTATTTACCGACCCTCAGTTTTCATTTGTAGTTTGCTGTTGCTATTTGAGTTTATGTATTGTTATTTTGTAATTTGGAGATAGTGAATGGAACTGAGGAGGCTATAAAATGGAGTGCCAAGTGCAGAAATCATAACATTTCCAACATATTCTTCTGTTTGAGTTCAGTAGGGGGTGACAGCAGCAGAAGCAGCCAGAAACATTTGCATCATTTATGAGGATGATATCATTTGACAGAGCATTTTAAGAAAGAGCATTTCAACATTAATGACTCTCCATGTTCAGTTAGACCTTCAGGGTTTGATGAAGATCATTTAAACACACTGATCCACAATGACCCACGTCAGTTTACTCAAGAACTGGTTAATGTGATAAACTGTAATCATTCCACCATCATAAAACACTTGCATGCCATGGGGAAGGTTCAAAAATCAGGCATGTTGGTAATGCATACTCCAGGCAAAGAAACCAGTGGGTGAGCATATGCACATCACTGCTTGCTTGTCATCAGTTGACTCATCAACAATTTCAACCATTGCTATCCTGTATCATTACTGGTGATGAGAAATGGTGTTTTTATGCTAACATAAGAAAAAGTCTTGCACACATCCACAAAAGATAATGTTAAGCATCTGGTGGAACAGTGACAGTGTAGTGTACTAAGAATTGCTCCCCTCAGGTGTAGCCATCATTGCTAACATTGATATGTTGTGCAGACACAGGCAAAGAACAATGATAAAGCCTGCCCGCATTCTGCTTGACTAACAGAAAAAGCTATACAGGAGTTGGGTTGGAAAATCATTCAATACCCATCTTATTACCAAAGCTTGCACTCTCAGACTTTCACATTCTCCACACTCTGTTGAACAGTCTTCAAGGAACTTCCTTTCTGGATGAAAATGTGCTCCGAACATGACTTGATGAGTTCTTTGCCTCAAAAGGAATCAAAAAGTTACCCCATTGTTGGAATATTGTTGTAAATAGTGAAGAACAATATATTATTGATGACCAAGTGGTCATTACTTCTGTTATGTTTAAATTTATACAAAAGAATCTCACATACATGGTACCTTGCATCATCTGTTTTGAGGATCTTGACAATCTGTCAGTTACTTGAAAAATTTTATCTCAAACTGGGAAGCATAATTAATTAAAATAATAGGCATTGTGAATCTAGTGAAAAAATTTTGATGTCAACTCACAGACAGACATTTTTTTCTATTGCTATCACTGGATGAAGAATAACAATGGTTCAAGGTCTTTGTTATCATCACTTTGCGTGGCATGATATCTGTATGAGGAGAGATCAAATCAATGTGCTCTACAGTTCAGAACAGAATGATGATGTGGAAAACACTAACTGATCAATCTGAGAGATGGCATGGTGCCTGTTATTTGATTCTTGAGTACGTAAGAAGAACTGTGCAGAGGTATGCAGTATGGATGTTTATGTAAAGAACTGTGTTCTTCATAGAGTGATTAATGGAGAGGCCCCACAGAAGTTACAGAAGACTAAGGTATCTTCTATTTAAAAGGTAACAGCTTGGCATGCCAAGGCTTCAGAAAATATTTTTGTAGGTTACAATGAAAATACTAAAGGTTATGGACTACTTGATCCACAAAATCCCAAGAAAAAAGTGAAAGTCAGGAGTGTTGTTTCCCTAAAGAATGACTGCATGACTGATGTACCAAGGACCCAGCTGCAAGTGATGATTAATGTGTGTTCTGGCTAAGTGAACAGGTGGTAAAACAGGGCAATGCAGAGGAAGTCAGAAGGTCATCCCATGCACCCAAGCACAAGAAGTATCACAATTATGTCATCTGTTTTGTATGTGATTTTTCCAATTTGGGAAAAGTCCTGTGAACCTGGTGGTTGCCCTGTCAAGGAGTGACAGAGAAGAGTGGATAAAGGCTATAAAAGTGTAAACAAAGAGTGTCCAGAGAACTGGTGTTTGGGAGTTTGCATATCACCCAAAGAGTATAAGTGTCACATTTAATAAGTGGGTATTAAAATTGTAAAGTGATGCAGATGGCGCAACATACTGTGTAGCTAGTGTTGTTGGTAAGGGATGAACTCAAAAGTTCAATATAAATCTGGATGAAACCTTTTTACCAGTTGTGAGCTGTAGTATTCTTACAGCTCTTATCGGTTTATCTGTACTCCTTGATCTTATGATTAATCATTCAGATTTTAAAACTGTTTTTCTATGTGAAGAATTAAAGGCAACTACTCTCATGACAACCACATGGTTCTGTATCAAAAGGTTGTGAGGGTAGAGTTTACAAAGTATATATGGCCATTTATGGTTTGTCAGCCAGACATTGGAATAAAAAGTAAAAAGTATACTTTTAATTCTAGGTTATGCTGTGAATACTGATGAAGATGGTATGTACTAAAAGGTCAAATACAAGTCTTGCAGTTGTTGCTTTCTGTGTTGTTGCTTTTTATGTCTCTTGTAATAACAATGTGAAGAAAGATGAGCTGTACCTGGGATTCTCTGAGCATTCGGAAGTTAAGGATCTAGAACAAGTAAAGTCTTGTCTAGTCATTGCATAACTGCTTTGGGAAGAAGGTAATTTGAAACTTGACCTGCTTTACTGAAAAATGTTAATATGTCTGGCTGTACTCCCATATGAACACCAATGGAAGATTGATTATAGCTTTGGGAATTGCAGGGCGATAAGTTGTGGGACATTTCTGTATATAGTACAAATGCAATTGCTTTAAGCCAACATAATTGAAAGTTTACTAGGGCACATTGGAACAGACCAAGGGAGAATCCTCAGTTATCACAAGTGTGCCATGAATTATGATATTGCGTTTAACATGTTGACTGCTGGATGCATAGTGATGGATGTTTCACTGCCAGGCCAGGTGGCATCAGGGATGAATAAGGTTCTGCTGTGGTCAGCGGAAAGCACACAGCATCAAGAAAGAGGCTTTGCTGTGGCTGCCACCTGCCTCATGATAGTCAATGTATTAACAATGGGGATTTTAAAGATCAGCAATAAACTGGTTTTATTGCCTCAAATTTTGTAAAAGATTTAACCAACAGGTTGTGTCAGTGCAAAAGTGCTTTTCTATGGGGGAAAAATATAATTTCTTGCAAGAATTGGAAACTGGTGATGGCTGCCATATCAATTACTCAAGCTGAACATGCAACTTTAAATTCCGCAGCCAAAGAGTCAGTGTACGAATGGCAGGGGAACTGTTAAATAATTGTGTAATAATTTTTAATGAGAACCGAAAGTCCTTTAGACTGTCAAAATCCTGTACTGCATTCTATACTGAAACATGTTTGTGCTAAATGACATTTTAAGAGCAAATGTCTGAAATGCAGTGACATTGTTGTTAAATACTTGTAGTCAAAGAAAATGCCTGCTGATACTGAACTTGCTCAGAGCAATACAAGACCTAAATCATAACTTGAAATTGTCACCAGATTAAGTGGTTGTGTTGTTATATTGATATTCTGGTGTTTTTTCATGTTTGCTGTATTCACCTACAAGGCAGTGAAGTATATTTGTGTATTTGTTCTTCTGTCATCTTGCATATACAAAGTAATGATGATGTGCAAATACAAGTATTCTAAATGATGAAACTTTCATTTATCTGTACCATCATAAACACCAACCCATAATAACTAGTATCTCTCATAGAACCAGAAAATCAGCTAGTATTTAATTCAGAACAAATTAGTGCATTTCTACTATTCTTCAACTAGTTAAATTAACTAATGTGAAATAATTGGAGTTAATGGGAACTGAAGTCAGTGATGAAGGAATGATAGGATATATCAATGAAAACTGCTCAGAAATGCTGAACTTGCAATCTAATGAAAATATCACAACAAATGGGTTCTGAGGACTTAAACTGTGGCTTCAGGCACTGGTCTGGCAAAAAATTTTCATACTACAGATTCATTTGTACTATTCATCCACAACTTCACCTCTGTGGGTGTATGGCACATATATTGCACATGCCTTCTCCTTCTCCCTCTCTCTGTCCATTTCCTCCTGCTCCTCCCCTTCTTTTTCCATCTGCTTTTCCCCCACAGTTCTCTATCTCCTCCTCCTCCATCTCTTTCTGCCCATCTCCTCTTCCCCTCTATCTCTGTCCACTACCTCCTTCCTCCTGTCTGTCCATCTCCTCCTCCCCCTCTCTGAGCTCAGCCCTTCCTATCCATATACATACCCAGACACTACCCTACAAAACATGCCAAATGTGCAGGGCAGCCTAGAAGTCAGGCATTATCAAATGTTTTTCAGCCTTGGGCTCTGCACCGAAGCCCCTACTGTTGCTGGAGCAGTGGTAAACATGGGACACGTGTTAGTCAGGCTGCCTCCCTTTTCAGCCCACAACCCTTTTATGTGGTTCAGATAAATGCAGGTGGTCTTCCTGAGTAAGAATATAAAATGGGATCTCACCAAATTCGAGCACGTAGTGAGCCAGCTAAACCAGAACTACACTGCTGAGGCTCAGCACATGTTTACCACTCTGCTGGCGCTATCCTCATTTAATTGGTTGGAGGAGGAGTTGATCTGTCAGATTTTATTGTTTCAAAAGTAATGAGAGCATCAGTTACTATGCTATCGTGAATACAGCAACAGGAGGCCATCATGCTACATGTTCAATATGCAGAGCCTCATTCAGTCTGACATAATTCTGGACTTGCTGCTGTGTGTTAACTGGGCATGCAGGCTCCCAGCACACATGTAAGCAGTAATGGTGACATAGACAGACATGCAGTTGGACTCTATTGCAGACTTGGTCAATCGTGTGCACAAACTGCTGACAACAGGGCCTAGTACCACAACCATGGTAACCTGTGACACCATTCCTTCACCTCTGTGGTGAGACACACCTCCTGTAGCTACTGTCCTGGATGCCATTCTGCATCACCTAGTTCAGAACTTGGCCACATAGATGGCAGTTCTCAGCACGTAAGTGGATCAATTGCCACACTCTCAGAAAGAAGGGTGCCAGGAGCCACAGTGAGAGCTGAAATGGCTCACACAATTGACAACACAGCAAAAGCTATTCTAGTTGTATGATGCTGACATCAGATCAGCTGCCGAACAACATCTGCTAATCATGGCAATGATGTGAAAAAGTGCCGGCCACCCTGCTCACTTCCAAATGCCAGCTGCAACCAGGCTTAGACACACCTGGCTGCAGTGCCATATCAAAGTTTCTCTTCGTATCAGAGTAGGCTAGTAGTGTCAGATACCTCGTAGGCACAGTTTCTGGTTTCTCAATATCTCCACGAGCCATGCTGAGGGTCCGCACGAATGCCAAAGTGCTGTCTCTCATGGCTGCAAACAATTCAACCATCAAAATGTATGGCACACAACAATGAAATTTTGATCTAACTACATCGCACATTCACGTAAACCTTCTGTGTACCTGATATCAAAGATCCAATCCTGAGTGCAGATTTCATCGAATACTATAAGCTGCTTGCTTATATTACAAATGTCCAGCTGACAAACGCATCCATAAGTTTGTTGAAAGTGGGACAGCGGCAGCAGGCTGATTTCTTCAGTGTGAAACTAGTCAAGTGCACCATAACATACGCCAACACCACAGACACATTTTTGTAGCTCACTCACCCACCTGCTGCTCCACAGAACATAGAACATTCAATGGTTCACCATATCGTAACTATGCCCAGCAAGCTCACTGCAGCAAAGGCCGATTTTGAGGTCATGTTGCTACAAGGCATCATCTTGCCATCAGGCAGCCCGTGGCCCTCTGCCTTGCACTTAGTCCCTAAAAATGGCAATTCATGGCACCCTTGTGCAGACTATCATGCCTTGAATTCTTGAACAGTGACAGTTTCATACCTGATACTGCACCTTCAGGATTTTAGCCATGCCTGTCAGTAATTTTCAGCAAACTTGACTGCATGAAGACATTCACGCAAATTACAGTAGTGCCTGTAGACATTCAAAAAATAGCAATCATCATGCCATTGGATATCTTTGAGAGCATATGTATGATGCTTGGTGTACACCATACATCGTACATATGCTCTCAATGCGACCAAATGGCATGATGATTGCCATTGCCATTGCCATTGCCATTGCCCAGACCTGGCAGTGTTTCCTGGATGGTGTCTTTTGAGGTTTACTATGTTTTGCATATCTCAGTGGCATACTAGTCTTCCAGAATACATCCAAGCTTCAATGCCATCACCTAACAACTGTCTTTCAGTGCCTGACTGAGGCCAGTATTATCATTAAAACAATGAATTGCATATTCAGGGCCACAGAAATAGTGTTTCTTGGGCACTTGATCATGCCAAGCAGATCCGTGCCACTACGTAACAAGCTACGCGTGATCTTAAACATGCCATGCCTACAGACACACGAAGAATTATGTCTCATGCTCAAGTTTTATTGGTGCCATCCCCCTCACTGACAGCAGTCTTCACAGCCCCACCGTGAGGAGGACTCCCATGCACCAGATAGACCATTTCTCTTCCTGTGAACTTTGAGGACATTGCCTACGGATAGAAATGAACAACTGGGCAGCCTTTTCCATGACAGCTCCAACAGCCTGCAATTTGAACTAGTGACCATTCCCAGTTCCACCCTTAAGATTTGGTGGGACATATCTACAAGCACACACCACCCCTTTCTCCCAGAGAAATTCCAGTGCAGCACTTTTGACTATGTCCATTGCCTATCACATCCGGGTGTCAACAATACTGTGTAGCTCATCACTGAGCACTTCATCTGGCCATGCCTCCAGAAGGACTGCCATCAATGGGCACACATTTCTACCACATGCCAACATGCCAAAGTTGGGAGGCACATTCATGGACTCACCGGTACATATACCAACACAACATGCCACTTTGCACATGTTCACATGGACATTTTGGGCCCACTTCCTTTGTCCCAAGGCAAGTTGTACCTTCTGACAATTGTGGACCATTTCATTTGTTGGACAGAGGCAACAGCCATAGCAGACATCACCGCCAAACCCATTACCACCAACCCTGTTAACACCTGGTGGCATTCCTGTGATGCTCCAATCACGTTGTAACAGATCTAGGATGCCAGATTGACTGCACACTGTTCACATGTTGTCCGATTGCGTTACATGCAGTTGCACAGAACCACTAGCTACCAACCAGCATCTAACAGCATGGTGGATTGGTTCCAAAGGATGCTGAAAGCCACCCTCATTTGCCATGACACCACCTGGATGGAAGCACTCCTGCTGGTACTCCTCAGACTGCGAGTAACACTGAAGGAAGAGATTGGTGCTTCACCTTCCGATATCATCTATGGACAACAACTCACAATTTCTGTGGATTTCATGGAGGAAGTACTACTGTCACACAATGCCTTGACCACACTATTAGTAAAACATCTGTGCACCCATATGGCCGGCCTCCACCCGCACCTCGTTGCTGCCTGGCACCGGCAAAGTATTTGTACTTGTCAATCTGCTGCACTGTACATGCACAATGTTTTACACCAACACAGTACAGCCGCCACTTTGGTCACCCTACTCTGGGCCACATTATGTGATTACTTGCAGAGAAAAAACATTTGACATAGAGTGCAACGGCAAGCCAACTAAAGTCTTGAGCAACCAAGTCAAACCAGTTTATGTCTTGTCGGCTCCAGCAGCAGGTAAAGACGCTTTGTACAGTTGCCTTGGATCCAGCGTATCGAGTGTCAAGGCTGAATCGAGTGCCATGCTGTGTTTCCGCATTGGATTGTGTCAGTGAACTATGTACAGCAATATTTCTTCATGAACACTATTTCGTTTCCTTGCGTTAACTGTAAAACTTGTGAATACTTTGACGTGTTATATTAATTGCCAACCAGACAGTTCTTGCATGTTAGTTCCCTTCGAGATGAATCACATACGGCTGTGGACTGCGCGCAGCCTGCTGTTGCCATCACTAGATGGCTGCGCGCAGACACACTTACCATGCACCCTGCCAGTCACGCACTGAGATCACTGGCTATCACCCAATCACTGTGGGCCAGCCCACTGCCATCACACAAACGCTGACATCACCACAAAGCATGTGAGCTCCAAACAATTTAGGCACAAGCTGGTCACTGGTGCCTTCTCACAATTCCAAACTGCTCTCCAGGGGAGGATCTGTGTGGAAGTCACACCGAGAAATGGATTAATGCCAGAGCCATAGTTACAATCAGCACAAGCTAGCAGTGCCCAGCATTCACGTGTGCTCACAGATTTACCGTTCAGCCAAGTTTTGGCAACAGTGCAATGCAGATGGGCAGATGCCAGAGTGAGCTGAGTGACAGAATGATGTACATGCTGCTCCCGGAGGCTGATTCTGGTTGCCACAGCGAACATGGGTTGAATTTATCATAAGCTCCCCACAATGCATGTGGGATTATTGAGTCAGCACCATCCATTTATCCATTTGTCCATCTCGTTTCACTGTGACTGCGAAGTACACAGTGCCCCACAGATCAGGATGATGGTTAAAGTTTTGTCCACTCACACATCATTTTCTCGTTGTTACACAATCAGACAACGTGCTTGATCACTGATGAAAGTGCTCTCTCTGGGAACAGTGTTCAAGCAGATCTACTGTGCTATGTCTGTTGCTACAGTCACATGATCGTGAAAGCACAGACTTCTGCTATTCGAAAATATTGTTAATTGGTTGTATATTCCTTTTCTTAATGTATCATTGTGTGGACATGTTCTTTGTCAATTAAAGTCACCACAGCCTACATCCTGAGCACAGTGCATGGCTGTGGCAATAAAACTGGACTGCTGCACCACCAACTTGTAAGCCATGATCGTACATGTTCTCTCTTCAAAGAAATTGTTTCATCTCTCTAATATGGGAAGCTAGGATGAGAGTAGTGGGCTGGAGGTGTTGCTCAACAACAGCTGAAATTATTTCTGCAGTATCCTGCTACAATACCACATCCAGCTTTGTTAGGCTTGTAGAGGTTGGGAAACATGAGAATGCAAAATTCAGCTGGGGTGAGAAGGGAGATGAACTCTGTGGAGAGGTTCTGGAAGTGGGTCTGAGAATTTCAATACGTATTGGATGTTATGCTGGACTTCTACAATAAAATCATTGTGGCAGGATTTGTAGGTGGAAGAGTCAGAGAGTTGCCAGATACCATATGTCTGGTTGTCACTGTGTTTCATCACAGCAGTGGATAGGCATTTGTTGATCAGAAGAATGATCAAATTGCAATTTAACTTAGGATTGTGGATGGCTCTTCCTTCCTCTGCTGAAAGGGACAGGTTATTTGGAAGGGACATAGGAGAAGTGGGCAAGGCCAGTTTGGAGGTCAGGAGTTCCTGGAAGGGACACAGGAGGCGGTTAGGTTGAAGTGGATGGAGATATCAACTTTCAGATTTAAGGTTCAGTATCATCTTCGCTTTTGGTTGGAGAGGTTGGTTGCAAAATAGTGTTTTTTCTGTAGCATTGAAATACACAGTTTTGCTGTGGGCAATGATCTGTTGCATCAATCAGCAGAATGGCATCATAGGGATAGAAGCACAAGATGGCTTAATGACCAGGCATTATGGAGCAACAGTGCATATTCAGGACACTAAGTGAAAGACATCAGCCAACATCTCTGAAATCCGAAACTGTGACGTCTTACAGCTCTGGCAAGGATTCTGAAGGACCTGACTGGACAAGAAAACTGGAGAAAATGATGTCATTCCTCAATGGCAACCTGCTGTGGGTTCTGGGGTATATTGGAGAAACACTAGCCACATACATCCCAGCCAAATGAGACCCTCTTTCTCAGATTGTGTTGAGTGGTAACCAGATGCACACAGTATGCACAGTGATGCGGTCAATGCCAGCCAATAACTATGGGAAGAGGGCCATTTGCAATTCAAGACGAAGCATCCAGCTGCCATTGCCAGCCCTTATTGCCACCAGCTGCAGGCCTCTGTCTGAACTGAAGTCCACATGCAGTCTTCGATGCGCTGCGAGTCACGTGCCGTGTGACTACCTTCTGCTCATGGTAATCACTCTGGTGAACCATGGGTTCAAGCCTGGGCCTACAATGTTGTTTGTCTTCAGCTATGCCAGAAGCCACAGATAAACTTCTCCTGTCCCAGAGTGTTGTACATTGTCACTACAGAAACAGCCAAGAAACCAGAGCTGTTTCTATCACCCTTCACCTACAACATGCCACCTTATGTCAGCTTACCACAGCTACATTGACACCAACACATGCCACCCGCAGCATATACTGCCTTCCTGGCACACTAGCACTGGTGCTGGCACATGGCAGCAACCATGGCTGCCAACATCACAGATGGTACTGACCTCCTTTCCACCTATGATTCGACCTCCGTAACTGCCATAATAAAGCACTATCTTAACCAGGAATGTTTTAATGACAGTTCGCCATTCTACTCTACCTCACTGACACCACTGCATCTATGTCCATGTTGGGGAATCACACATCATAACTTACTAGCACGCAATCCAGCCACCACCATAGTGGTCACATCTACAGTAGATATTGAGAGAAGGAGATTAGATCTTTGATGAGTCTAGCGTAATTAAACTGAGATGTAGCAATGAAAATCAAGCCTTTGTATAGGAGAAACTTCTGTGGGGGAGAGAGAGAGAGAGAGAGAGGATGGTAATGTTGGTTAACTTTTGGAAGTAGTGTCTGGAGTATTCTTCCCAGTGCTGACAAAGGTTTTCACTTTGAAATAAGGGTGTACATAACTGAGGGTGTGTAGTAGTGTGCTGCTTCACAACCCATGCCATGTGGACACTTCCCTCCCCAACAAGTTTTTCTGAATTGAACAGGTGGGAACTGTCCTTATAACATACCACACAATCTTATTGGCTTTAATTTTCATCAGCCCCTCTCCGACATCCATGTCTACCATTCCCCCCATTTGCCCAACCCAAATACACTCATACTATGAGGGCTGTCCGTAAAGTAAGATCTCCAACAAGCTAATGTGTGCGAGCTTAAATCTGACAACAGCACCGCGTTCTTTGCTTCCCTCACCACTATTCTTGCCAGTCACTACCTCTCTGTAGCACTCACTCTTGGCGTAGCAGCTGTTAAAAATGGAATGGAAAATGAATGCTCCCGCCAAGTGTGAATTGCACTGTGAGATTAGATTTCTGTGTTAAGGTGTCAACACTATTGAAATCCATCACCAGTTGACTGATGTGTATGGAGAAAAGTGTATGGATGTAAAAATGTGTGTAAGCTGTGTAGGGATTTCGCAGACGGCTGCACAAACGTGCACAATGAGGCTGGCCGCAGGCATCCCACCGACTTCCTGCATAAGTCAATGGGAGAGTGGTATGACAAGGGTATGAAAAAGCTTCCAGAGAATTTCCAAAATGCATTATCATGATGGGGCCATTGTTGAAAAATATCAAAAGGCCATGCTTTCAGAATCTGTAATTGGTTTTGCAATAAAGTGATGTTTACTATGCGAAGAAGCATTGCAGACCGTAAGTTACTGACAATACTCGTATACTCCACACCCTCCTCTCCAATCCCTCCAAGCGACCAACCCCCTTTTGCTACTTCCTCCCCCCCTCCCACTATAAACTGGTACAACCTGTCATCCTGGTCAAGCTGCGGTGCTGGTACAATGTAGTGATGCACATATGTGTATGTATATTAGTATGCCATAGTGGTTAGCTGTGAAGGAGAACACTGTACTAAAGTTCAGAATCTTTTCAATCTAGTTCATGTGAATATTGATTATTCAGTGCCTAAACTACACAGTGAGTTGTTACTTCCATTATTTGTTGCTGCTCTGGCAGTTGTCAAATTCCACTCAGTGGACGATTTTTCTGCACATGCTCATCACGTTCACATTTGATAAAAGGGTGACATGTCTCTCTCTCTCTCTCTCTCTCTCTCTCTCTCTCTCTCTCTCTCTCTCTCTCTCTCTCTCTCTCTGCTGAACTGTTCCTTGCTGTGGACGGTTTTATAACGCCCACTGTCTATTATGACTAGTGCTTCTGAATTCAAAAGAGATTCTTTTGATCAGTTACCTTGTATAGGTTAAAATAATAAACGTCTATTGCACAAGTTTTCTGAACAAATCAGGTGAAAAAAACACATGAGCAGTCAGTTGAATTAAAAATGATCATGACAATGCCCTCACCAATAAAGATGCATTAAAAGTGAGAAGTAGGTGATTTCAAGCACATATTGTTTGAGCATCCAGGCTGACTTCCACCTACTCTCACGTCTTAAGTACCATGACTATTTTAATTTAATGAATAGGTCATGACAGTAGGAGATGGGTATTAGAGAGACCTTCCATACTCTTAGTACACAGTCATTCTATCCACAAGAAAAATATTAGTTAAGTACACTATCATAAAACATGACTACACTGAAAATATGTATATTTTTCTTTTGTATCTAAAGAAACAAGTTTATCACTAACTATGAATTTCTCACATTGGTCTCACATGGCAAACTTACTTGTTCTGGTACTTTTCAGACAGACTTTGGTAGTAGTAAATTTCATCACAAACTTACTTTACATGTACATACACAAAAACACTCTTTACACCATCCAAGCTATCAATGTGTCTGTTCTCCTAATTGTTTCATGAATGAACTACATTTTTTTTCATTAACTTCTTACTCAGATTAACATTGGCATTTGCAGAGAATAACTTGGCCCGCACAGACAGTGTAGGAGGGGATGGGACAAGGGTAGGGTGATGGATCCATTGTCAATGAAGACTATGCGGTAGGGGAGGTGCAGTTTGACAGCTGAAGCCTATGCCTATAACCTCACATAATATGTAAGCTACAGCTATTAAGTGCAAATAATTGTATTAACAATAAATAATTTGACAAATACAAACATTCAAAGTTGACAGTTTCTCATTAGAGTGCCAAATAAGAAATATTTGTATGAACAATAGATCAAAGCAAAAGATCTACCACATGCTGCCAGAAGAAAACCTCATACAACCAAAAAGATGTAATTTTGTGTGCAGGAAACAGTTGTTGGGAATTCAAAAACTTTTAAGAGGGTTGTTTGAAAAGTTCTTAGAATCACCACGAGAGGTCAGCGCTAGCAGAATGAGTTGTTTATGTGATATTTATTGTACTGTTGCCTGTAAACACTAGCCATGTCAGTGCTCTTGGAAGAGAGCTGTGGTGGTGATGTGGCTCTGTTGTTCCCACGTAGCGATTTGCAAAAATCAAAAAAGTTGCGATTTGAGCAGTGATTGAGTACTTCGCAAAGAAAGGTACGAAAGCAGAGGACATTCATGCCCATTTCCAGAATACACTAAGGGACTCTGCTCCTTCATATTCAGTTGTTGCCAAGTGAACAAATTAATGTAAATTTGGTCAGGAGAGCTTATAGATGATGATCCATGCAGAGGTCAGCCAAGATGTGTCACTACTCCAGAAATCATTGCAAAAGTGCCCAAAATGGTCATGGAGGATCGTCGATTGAAAGTGCGTGAAACTGGTCATCCTTGCCAGATGTCATCTGAAAGGGTGTATCACGTTTTAGCTGGAGAATTAGGAATGAAAAAATTACCTGCAAGATGCGTGCCATGACTCTTGACGCTGGATCAAAAACGCTTGAGAACGGACATATCGGAACAATGTTTGGCCCATTTTAGGAGAAATGAACAAGATTTTTTGTGCTGGTTTGTGACCACAGATGAAACTTGGGTGCAGTACTGTACCCCAGAGACAAAACAACAGTCAAAGCAGTGGAAACATGCTGATTCTCTGCCACCAAAGAAAATTCCTTCAGCGGGAAAGGTCATGGCATCATTTTTCTGGGATGTGAAGGGGATCCTGTTTGCAGATTTCCTCCCCACTGGG
The DNA here is from genome assembly GCF_021461395.2 of Schistocerca americana. Taxonomy (NCBI): domain Eukaryota; kingdom Metazoa; phylum Arthropoda; class Insecta; order Orthoptera; family Acrididae; genus Schistocerca; species Schistocerca americana. Next base: position 257,610,385 of record NC_060126.1, read on the forward strand.
CAAACAATTACTGGAGAATACTATGCTAACTTCCTGGACAAGTTGCAACACAATATACGAGAAAAAATGCCAGGGTTAACAAGGGAGAAAGTGACCTTCCATCAACAAAATGCGTGCTTGCACACGTGCCATCGCCATGGCAAAATCACACAAACTAAGGTATGAATTGTTGCCACTGGAACATTGTTGGACAAAGTGCAGTCATCTACAAGGAGACTAGATTGAAAAATGAAGTTTCAGTGGTAAGTACTTTTTTTCCTATTTTGTTCTGAGAAGTTTTCAAACCACCCTCATAATTTTGTGGGACTTTCTACTTTAAACACACTAATTCTGGTGTTACTAGTACAGGAACTAGACATACACAACACTAATTCAGTAGTAATATTTATTCCAGAAAAAAATAATTGAAGGAAGATTCCAATATTTACACATGTACACAACCACTTGACCTTTTTTTTTTAATTTCTTTCCAGCCACTTTACATTACAAACTCAAAAGAGACAATACCAAAGTTAGCCTTCCTTGTTAAAAATTTCCCCTTTCCACTGCTCACTACATCAACTCCTTTCTCTTTTTCTTCTTCCCTTATGCAATGGTTGTGTGATTATGAACGAATTTTTCTGAAAGTCAAGCTGCTTTTCTTGGGCCTTCTGAAAAGCTCTATGGTGACTCCCCAGCAAAGAGCACAAAGCCTGTACATATTATCTACACTAACTTCATTAGAGTGAGTCTCTCTTTCTGATTGTATTGCACAGTATGGAGATATTAGATACTGCCATTATAATGCAATGAAAAGCCTCCATGTCAATATTTTGTAGTCCAGTGCCCCCTATATGACAGTGGTCAAACAGGTCTATCTCAGCCTTGTGTTGATTACAGTCAGCAACTGCTCCAGTTTTTTTGTTTTTTTTTATCTCTTTGCTGTAACACTGCATTGTACCTGTGTGCCTTTGTATTCGTCATCAAAAAATCTCTCTTCTCCTCCCAGGTCAAGGCAAACAAGTTCCTTTTGTAGCAGGAAACTTGTTCCTTTTGTAGCAGGAAACTTGTTCCTTTTGTAGCAGGAAACTTGTTCCTTTTGTAGCAGGAAACTTGTTCCTTTTGTAGCAGGAAACTTGTTCCTTTTGTAGCAGGAAACTTGTTCCTTTTGTAGCAGGAAACTTGTTCCTTTTGTAGCAGGAAACTTGTTCCTCTTTTTAGCTTCATGTCTTTCAGTGATTTTGGCAGTTCTTTCCTGTTCGTTACTGTCCTAATAATAAAAGTATTAGCTTTAGTTAAGTGTACACTTGCTTAAAAACTGTCAACATTAGGCAGCTTACTAGTTATTGTATCATGCCAGAAGCACTAATTTATTGCCTCATCTCCAATTATTCTTCAAAATTCCACACACATCCTGTCCTGGATTCCACTAAGATATAAATCTTCAAACCATTTTTTATTTGGCTTATTGGCCACAAACCTCAAAGCTTACTCCTCCTCTAAAGAGAAATTCTTTCAACAGTTACAGCTTCTGAGTAACAAATACTTTTGAATTCCACTATCAATTGAGGAGAGGTCGAACTTTATAAAATACATCAAATCCTTGGGCAGCTTCTTGTTATTCAGCTGAAAGTTTGATAGTATGTTTAGAAATCTATCCCTTGGAAAACCATTGGGGTAAAAATTACAACTGACAGCAGTTTCAGCACTCCAACACTTCATATCTGGCCTCTCACTTTTGCTGTATGCAGTGAAAAGCAACGATCTTTTTAATTTTGCTATTGTTACAGTTTTCCATTGTTTTAAACTAAAATTAGGCAGAAACTTATTCTCTGATCTTAGCTTTGCAGGTTTGTGCCTTGAATAACATTTCACATGTTCCTTTACAGCTGCCAAATTTTTTTTTTTTTAAATTTCGCAGGCTTTATAAATCTGATTTTCAATATTTTTATCTTGTTTGTACATATGTTACTTACGCATATTTATCTCTTCATATGTTTTGAATATTTACTTTATTGCTGACAGCTGAACAGGTTATATATATTTTGAGTGCTCGGCAAATTTTTACTTCTAAAAAAAATAGTGCACAGAATTTGCATTAAATTTTACTTAAAAAATGAAATAAAGTGCAGCACCGCATTCAAAATATCAGTTGTGGCCTTTGGTGAATCTATTATATTTAAGACAAAAATTTACAAGTGTATGAACATTTCAAAGAGGATCAAGAAGATGTTAAAGACTACAACCTCCTGGGATGCTCTAGCACATCAGTTACTGATGAAAATGTGGTAGTAGTAAAGAAGACGGTTCTGGAAAAATCATCAAATTACCAATAGAGGGGCTGCTGATGTTTCTATATCCTCTGGCTCATGCTGAACAATTTTTTGGATGTTTTTTGGCATGAAACATGTAGCAGCAATGTTTGTTCCCAAATGTTCTACCAAAAATGACACCACGTAGACATCACTCAGGAATTGTTGGATGAAGTAGACAATCCTGAACTTCTAAAGGAGGTTATAAAAGGTGATGAAACATGGGTATATGGGTATGACGTCAAAATCAAGGCCCCATCATCCCAATGGAAACTGCCTAAAAAAATTTGCCAAATTTGATTACATGCGAAAGTTCTTCTCACTGTCTTCTTCAATTACAATGAAACAGTACACCCAGTTACTCCCCCATGTTCATACAATCAATAAAGAAGTTATGCTCCATTTGTTTGGAGCAACCCAAAGAAAATGACCAGGATGGTGGAAAACCACTCATAGAAATTGCATCATTATAATGCTCCCACTCACACCTCCATGCTTGGTCACGATTTTTTGGCATAACACCGTATTTGCCGAACACAGCCCCTGTGACTTCCTTCTATTCTTGAGGCTGGAGAGAACCACGAAAGGACATTTTTGCCACAACTGATGAAACAAACAGAATCACTGAACACCATCACAAAAAGTGAGTTCCATAAATGCTTCCCAAACTTGAAAAAGTTTCTGGCACAAGTGTGGAGTATCTGAGGGGGGATTACTTTGAAACAGACAACGTAGCAGTTGATGTTTATGACGACGACGATGATTATTAAAGGTTCTTTAAGGAAAACAAAATATTCCCATTACTTTTTGATCACACCTCATTTGTTAGTGTACAGGTCCCACCTCAGGTGTTGTTTGGCGTATTTAATTAATTACACACAGCTGGCCAATTTCTGCCTTACAGGCCATTTTCGAGTGCTGTAAGCATCAACATGTCCCACTGTACCCAGTTACGTAACAGTGGACATGGCTGTTCTGCTTCAATCCAAGAGGGGCTGTATACACAATTATGTCAACGATGTCATCCACATCTGTACAGTTGCCATCAAATTCACTTTCACACCTTTTTCTATTTTTAATAGGCATATGTGTATGAGCTGGTACATGCTCATTCTTTTCCTGCTGCACCTACATCATTCATTACAACACGATCTATGAAAATAAAACTATAAACATAACAGCAACTCAGAACCAAATAAATTTATATTTGCCACTACTTTCAGATAACATGTAATCTAAATCACCATCAAATACTTCAGTTTCATTGACTAAAGACACACCAAGGGCTTCATAAAACCACTTGCTTCAAATGTTTCTCCTCTTCATTGCATATTTTTACTACAAAATCAAAACAAAAGCACAAAAAACTCGAACTTAGCTAAAGCCTACAAACCAAGTGACAATAACAAAAGATCCTTTTTTTCTTTGCTGGTGCCACAGACAACAAAGGGCCCAGGCCTTGTCCACCATCTGTCTCCTCCTATCATCTCTCTACTTTGCCAACCTTCTCCAGTTCCATACTCCTAACATTCTCACATCTGTCTCTACATAATCTTGGTCTCCCCACTGAGGTGGCTATCCTCTGGCTTTATACTTAATGCATTCTTTGGCACTCACTGTTCTTCCATGCTCTTTACGTACACCAGCCACTGTAACTGTTGTGCCTTTACAGCTACAGTGATTGGTAGAACGTTTAGAGAGTATGTACATTTCTACATTGGTTCTAATTCTCCAAGCTCCAGATTCAAACACTGTCTCAGATATTGCACAGTACTCTGCTCTGCCAAGCATCCAAAACATTTCTAACCTGTCGGGTTAGTCTCCACATTTTAGAGCCATTCATAACTGGTTTTATAATCATTTTGTAAACTTATCTTCAGCTATCTTGTAGTGTTGGAAAATCACAGCACGTTAAGGAAGTTTTAATACCATCTGTTACCTGCAGTTATTCTTGCCTTTATCTTTGCTTCCATAATCATATCTCACGTCCCCCCCCCCCCCTCTCCTCAATACTAAAACTGATTTACTCTTTCCAACATGTCCGCACCTTTCCACCTTGTTTTGTTGCAGGTTTTGATGACAGAGTTTGTTCCTTATGACCAAGTCAACTGCAGTCACTTTGTATTGCAAAACTATATAGTTTTCCAGCAAATGTTCTATACTTCTCCTACGCAAGGCTATGTCATCTGCAAATACCATATTCTGAGTCACACTGTTGAAAATAGCACCAAGCACCATCTGTTTTGCTTGTCAGTTTTTGGATGACAGCCACCAAAGCCAACTTTTAACTTCGGTGATACAAAAAGTACTGAAATATTTGCCATTAGCTTTTTTTGCAGTTGGTGGTGTTTAGGATCATTTTCACAAGTCCTATCTGCTTTGATGGTATCCCCAGCTCCCATAAACACCTCAAAGACCACTTCTGTTGACATTGTCACACACTGATTTAAAACCAACACACATAAAATGCACTATTACACTGAACTCTTAACACTTTTATAAAATAATCTAAGGGCAAACATCTAATCTGTTGTTGCTCTAATTCCTGAACCCGCACTAATAATCCACAACCGTAGCTTCTGCATATGGTGGTAATTTCTTGTTCAGCATCGTTTTTTTAGGCAGCATTCACCAGTGCCATTCCTCTAAGGTTATTGCAATTTATTCTATTGTCTTTGTGTATTAGCATAATAGTGGATGTGTTACAGTTTGTTGGCATTTTTTACTTCTACAAGTTTTTAAACCAGTTCAAGCATTTTCTTTAATCCCTTTGTACCACCACACTTGAAAATTTCACTTGCTATCTTATCTGCGCCCACAACTCTTGTCCCTCATCTCCTTAACATTTACCATCAGTTTGTCCAATGTTGGTTCTTTGTCATCACTGCTACCAATTTGTTCCACCTGTTCTTCAAACTACTGGATTTCCCTAGATTTCAGCAGCTCTTTAAAATATTCATCCAATCTTTTTATTATTTTAGTTTCATCTCTGATCAACTTTCCATCTATATCAATGTATATCTGTCCGATGCTAACATCCTTGTTTTCTATCTTTTATTCCCTTAATTGTCTTTTCATTTTACATTCCTCAAGGCTCTTCGATCTGCTTTTCTCAAATTCCGTTTCCTTCGCATATAGTTTTTGCTGCACTGCACCCCACTGAAGTGTCTCTGTACTATTTTATTCCTCAATAGCCTTCTCAATATCACTGAACCACTCACTTTATCTTACTTTTCCAATTCCAGCTTGACTTCTGTTGTCTGTTGTTTTGATCTTTCCATTGGTAGCTACTGCTCTTAAGGGTTTCTCTCTCCTCAGTGGCAATCACTTTTATCATTTCATCCACTTCTCTTTGGAATTCTGCTCTTCCCTTTGTTGGTGTTGATTGGATCCAAGCAATACTTTATGTCCCTTTCTACATGGTTACAGATTCTTGTTTATATCTTTTGCTTATACTTGACTGCTACTATATGGTAATCCAAATCAGCATCAGTTCCCCCCCCACCTCAATCTACTCAATGTCTCGGCCATGCCTTCTTTGGCTAAGTATACGATTGATCTATCTGGTTGGCTGTTTCCATTCGGAGACTTCCCTGCCCCTTTGTAGAATTACTTTGTGGGAATGTGATGCCAGTTATGATGAACTTTTTGTTTACAGCAAAATCAACCAGCCTCAGTCCACTGTCAGTACACTCTTCAGGCAGACTGGACTTTCCCCCATTTGATCTAAACACTTTCTCTTCTCACCTTGGCATTCTTATCTTTTACAATCAGCTACACAAAATTTTCTATCCGATCTTATGCACCTTCAACCAGTTCATAAAAGGAGTCTTTGGCCACCTCATTCACTTTCTATGTTGGAGCATCAGTGTAATACTGAAGGATGTCATTTTTATTCTTCCTGTGCATATCCTACAATTAATGGCTTCAGAATTAGATATCATTGACTAGTCTGTCCTGTGTACTAGGCAACTGGTTTCAAGAATGGCTGTATCATTGCTGCTGCAAAACATTGTGTAGTCACCAGTATCCACAACAGGGAGGTCTTCCACCTAATCTCCTGGTTCACTGCTATTCCTATTTGATGCTTTTTCAGTTGGTCTGTCAAGTTTCTGAATGCCCTGCTCTCACTAAGACACAGTACATACCATGCAGCACTTTTGGATCAGTTCCTGTTGTTGCTTGATCATAGAAATTGTCAATTTAGTACATATGCTCTAAATTTTTGTGACTACACATTTCTACGTGGCAGGGAAGCCAACTATCACCAGCAAGGGTGCCCCCTTCACAGCCTGTTAGGAGGCTGCCTTTTGCATCAGGGATGGTCACTTATCAGTTGAGGAGCCCTCATCCTACAAAGAAGCAGGCTGCAACTGTTATCCTCAGCAGGTGGTGGTCCATTTAGAAAAGGAAAAAAGGCATGGCACACTTTGGCCTCAAAACCTAACACCATAGGGGTAAAAAGAAAAAAGAAAAAGTTGCCAGAGGGAGACAGACAGAAAAGAAAACAGAAGCAGCCTCACAAGCCAGGGGAAGTAATGCAGGTCTTAGCTAATTGTCCATCCCAATCCCATACTCCAAAGATTGGGGTCCCTTGGGGGACTACAATTTGTGTGGAAACTCACCAGTCTTGTCATGGATGACCCTACCAGCCACATTACTCCAGCCAGCATAGCTCAGTGGATCACTGAAACAAATCTCTGCACCAAAGTTGAGGTGTTAGTCCATGAGGACAAACAAAGGATTCAGTAGCAAAAAATCTTTTCCACTGATGCTGCTACTGTGATTCAGCAGTCAGAGTAGAAATTACAGTGTCTGCGTACTGCAAAGATTTCTGCAAGAGTCATATATATGTTCGACACTGTGGACAATCATTGTAACTGGTGTGATGTACAGGGTGATTATAATTAAAGTTAAAGTAGAAGTAACACCACTGGTCAGAAAGACAGCAAATTGCAACGGAATATTATTGGAGAAGGGGGAAAACATGGCAGAAGAAAAATAAATAGTTACAAAATGTAGCAATAGATGGCAATGTAAGCACCATAATTTAATAATGGTTGACTACAAACGACAAATCAACCATACAACAGCGCTTAAGATGTACATTTGGCATTAAACAAACTGTACTACTCAGTGTACATGGGTGTACAAGGTGTGATACTGTTAGTTACGTAAGCCTGTTTACCACAAATACGTCATATCACAACAGATGGGAAAAATTGTTTTTAAGTGTCTTGAGGCCAAGAACCACATAAAAAACATCAATCACAACGGTTTTTAATTATCCTGAGGCTAAAAACTGCATAAAAGCATAAATCAAATTAGATTATTAATTTCCGTGTGACTGGTGTGAAACATGTTCAATATGCTTTCCACTATCTTCTGCAACAAGTTGAAATCGAGAAACAGCATGTTCCACATCTGATCGAAGTGTTTCCAGGCTCACGTTCAGAATGTGTTGTGCAATGTGTTCCTTCAAAGCAGCTATGTTTGCAATCTGAAAACTGAAAACAACATCCTTAAGACAGCCACACAGCCAGAAGTCACACGGATTAGGATCAGGTGATCGGGACAGCCAGGCTCTAGGGAAATGGCGCCTGATAATTCTATCATTTCTGAAATGATGCTTCAGCAGTTGCTTAACTGAATTTCCAGTGTGTGGATGTGTGCCACCTTGTATAAAAATGATCCCATCCACACACACACACACACACACTGTTGGAGAGCTGGAATGACGTGGTTGTGTAAGACACTCGTAGCAGTTACCAGTGACTGTACAGGTAACAGGACTGGAAGCAACCGTCTCATCGAAAAAAATATGGCCCTATGATAAAGAATGCCATAAACCCGCACCACACAGTGACCTTTTCAGGATGAAGTGGTAGTTTGATTTGCGTGTGGATTTTCTGTTGCCCATATTTGACAATTCCGTCTATTGACATATCCTGTCAGATGAAAGTGGGCTTTGTCCACAAAATCTTCCATGGCCAATCATTGACCACTTCCATGCGAGCAATAAATTCCAAAGCAAAGGTCTTTCTTGCTGGCAGATCAACGGGAAGCAACTCATGCACATGGGTAACATGGGTAATTTTGAATGGATAAAAAAAGGAATGTTTCTTAGGATTTTACGCATTGTGCTCACGGGTATGTCCCATGATCAGGAAAGTCTCCGTGCACTACATGTTTGCACACCACCAATTGTCTCCCCCTGCATTGCACTGGCCACTGCTTCCACTGATGTCAAATTAATTTGTTTCCTCCCTCTACTAGGTTGCACACCAAAAGAACCTGTCTTTACGAATTCCAGAATCATTTTCTTGAGACCCATGGTAGTCATCAGACCAACTTCTTTTTTTATAAATCCTTCAGTGTCCGGAACTTCTGCACAGTGAATGTGCACAGTCACCATTCTTGTAATACAGCTTTACAAGCAGAGCACAATCCTGCATTAAGACAGTCATGGCAAACGCAGCAGATGCGAAAAGAGGAAATAACAGAATGGAATCTGTCTGTACTCACACTGAGAATGCATTTCTGTGTTGCTGCCACACTTTGCAAGAGATCTAGCCACCTTAAGGCAAGATCAACATGTTTACAGAATCAATGCAAAACCAAAACTCAATCTATTCACAAAAACTCACCACATGAATAGCCAATACAAAAAGAGATGTATCATGAAATTTAAAAAGTTCTACATAAAGTAAAAAACAATTTTATTATATATGAAACATTTTACAAACAAAATATTTTGTGAACTACAATGAGAACACCAGAGGTATATTAAATGCACCACATAATTTTTTCATTTGTAGAACACAAGTGCTGCATAGAAGCAGAACATTTTATTTGTCTTGTTTTAATGAATCACAATTGATAGGAATACTACCTGGGCAGGAAAGGAAAGTAAATTGAGCAAACCTTCATAAAATCTTCATTCATTTGAACAATTAATATCAATTTTACTGTATGCTATCACACAGAAACACATCAATGTTTTCTCAAATAAAAAAAACATGAAAATAAGGTTGCTATTATTTACAGAAATTTAATACATTCTTCCAAGACTTTTGTTGGAATAGGAAAAATAACTAAGTACTTCAGTACCACCCCCCCCCCCCACCCCCTCTCCCCAAAACACACACACACACACACACACACACACACACACACACACACACACACACACACACACCTTGTAGCCTCCCCTACAATCTCTCTCACCACATCACAAAAATGATGCATTCAACACAGACTGAACAATAGGTTTCATCAAAACATTTAACAAATTAACATAGCTTGCTGAATTAACATATCACTGAGATTGCATAATGACATCTACACTAAGCTGTGCTTGTTTTTACATGTGTCAGATTTCATAAGGAAAAAAAATCACTTTAAAAACTGACACAAATTTCCACCTTCCATGTAAATAAATTTCAGTGTTCACTGGAAGGAAACAAACTGTTTCATAAGAAACACACCAAGAGAACTCTTCACACCACAAGATGGTAATGGCAGCTCAAGTTTCCATCTTTGTAAGGTCCCACTGTCCTATTATGTTGTCACCAACACACTATTTCTTGCCCAGCAAGCGACGCATATCCTTATTTTGGCGCTGCAAAGTGGTATCTGCTGTGTCTGTTTTGTCTGTTATTTTATCAAGTAGCTCATTCTGAGAGTCAATTTCTTCCCCTAACCCAGCAGCCAAACCTTTCAGCCGTGACAATGAACCACACATTTCTTCCAAGTTACGGTCCAAAGCTAACTGCATGTCACTCATATCATTAGTGTCAGCAGAGGCGAAGGTATCAGTTGTTAATCCTCTGGTTCGTAGACCTGTTACAAATCAAAATCATTAAGACTGTTCATCTGTTGTGGCTTACATTAAAAACTAAAGTAAGAATAATCCAAAATAGATGTTATTAATCGAAATACATAAAAAATGTCTAATTTATTCTATGCAGTGATTACTTATATCTTTAACACTTCAATTCCTCCATTTAAGAACTATTTTAATGGGAAAAAAACTGAAATCAATGAAAATTCTACTTTCTTCTTGTTCTTGATGTACTAGTTAATAAGTTGAAGTTAATTTGCAAATATTGGTTGGTTAATTGGGGTTTAAGGCACCAAACAGCAAGGTCATCAGTCCCTTGTTTCAAATGCAGTCCATTCTGCGAGTGTGACATCTCAGGAAAGTCAGAACAATAAAAGGGAAAAGGCTAAAAATGTAAAAGGGCAGTATGTTGTCAATGGTAAAAACAAAATGAGAGAAGTTAGCAAGAGAACGAACCCAAAACTATGATGAAGCAGCAGAGGCAGGACCACCTGCAATTTAAAAGGTGCAACCGCTAGAATGTAGAAGTATGTATGGGAAAAGGAGACTAACCAATCCTTTAAAAAAAAAGGGGGGGGGGGGGGGTAAAAACAGAGTAAAAGGGGAAGAAAAGAGGATCTCGCTCAGGGAGGTGAGTCGGGAATCTCCAAACAGTGGGAGACACCCAAACACTCACCGCCCTGCCCCAACACCAGAGAGATTAAAAACCTGAGAATAAAAACTGAGAATAAAAACCACTTTCCCAGAGGAAACCGAGAACCAGAGAGACCATCCGGGAATCGTCAGCCAACATCAAAGGTAAAGTGCGGGGGTGTCTGTACTTAGCACGCAGAGCCAAAAGAAGGGGGCATTCAACCAAAATGTGGGCTACTGACTGGAAGGCTCCATAACCACAAAGTGGGGGTGACTCATCACGCAAAAGAAAACCATGGGTCAGCCTGGTATGGCCAATGCGGAGACAACACAGTGTGGTCGAGTCCTTTCGGGAGAGGCGAAAGGAAGAACGCCACGGGCCTGGTGTCATCTTAATCGCACCAAGTTTATTAGGCAGGGGAGTAGCCCCCCAAGAGGTGGCCCATGACTGTGCGAAGTGGGATTTGATGTGAAGCTGTAAATCCGCTGCAGGAGGGGTTACAGAGAAGGAAGGGTAAGTGACTGCTCACCCAGCCAAACGATCAGCAAGCTCATTACCTGGGATACCCACACGGCCAGGCACCCAAAGGAAGTCACCGGAACAAGCAGCATGGTGAAGATCAGTGAGACGGTCATGGATGGCAGAGACCAAGGGATGGCGCGAGAAACACCGGTCAATAGCCATAAGGCCACTCATCGAGTCCGTTCATAACAAAACGCAGTTGTGTTGGGACTGTTTAATAAAGGTAAGGGCCTGGGAAATTGCCATCAATTCCGCAGTAAACACCTCACATGTAGGTGGCAGAAGATGATTTTCCATTCCAACAGAGGACGTGAACACATACCCCATATGATCAGCAGATTTAGAGCCATCAGTGTAAAAAACAACAGCATCCCTAAACTCCCATAAAATTTGGCGGAAAAAGGAACGGAACACCGTCGGGGGGATGGAATCTTTTGGACCTCGGCAGAGATCCATCCAAATTCGAGGCCGAGGAACTAACCAAGGGGGAGGGGCAGGGGGGGGGAGGAAGGGAGTGAGGAAGACAGGACGAAGAAGGAAGCTGAAAATCATAGCGAAGAGACGCAAGGCGGAGCCCAACCGGTAAACCCGCCCGATGGCGGGAATCGGGTGGGCGACGTCCATGGTCTGGGAATAGGATAGAATAGGACGAATGAGTGGGAGAGGAACGGATAGAGAGTGCATAAGACACCAGAAGCTGGGACCGCCGAACAGAAAGGGGGGGGGGGGGGGATCCCAGCTTCAACCAGGAGACTATCAACAGGGCTAGTAGGGAAGGCACCAGTGGGCAAACGAATACCATGATGGTGGACGGGATCCAGCACATGCAGTGTGGAAGGAGCAGCCGAACCATAAACTTGACAACCATAGTCCAAGCGAGACAGAACTAGAGTACAATAAAGACGGAGAAGGAGGGAACGGTCTGCACCCCAAGAGGAGTGGGCAAGGAAGCGAAGGACATTGAGTTTACGGAAACATCATACCTTCAGAAGTCTGATACGGGGCAGCCAAGTGAGCTTATTGGAGAAAAGAAGACCCAGGAAACGAAACTGTGAGACCACAGGCAATCGTCGTGCATCAAGATAGAGCTCTGGATCAGGGTGGATCGTAGTACGGCGACAGAAGTGGACCACCCGCAATTTTACAGGAGAGAATTGAAACCCGTGTGAGAGGGTCCATGCAGAGGCATGCCGTATAGCTCCCTGGAGCTGCCGCTCTGCAGAGGCCATCAAAGAGAAACTAACCCAAATGCAGAAATCACCCACATACAGGGCAGGGGCGAACAAAGGACCAACAGAGGCCACAAGTCCATCAATAGCAATGAGGAAAAGGACACTCAAGACAGAACCCTGTGGGATGCCCGTCTCCTGGGTCCGTGGAGAACTAAAAACAGTACCAACCCGAACCCTGAATGACCAATGGAACAGGAACTGGCAGATAAAAATCGGGAGTGGGCCCCAAAGACCCGACAGATGAAGGGTAAGTAAAATGTGATGGCGCCAGGCCGTGTCATAGGCCTTGCGAAGGTCAAAAAATACTGCAACCAAATGACAGCATTGGGAAAAAGCTTGCCGAACTGCGGATTCCAAGCGAAGTAAATGATCGATTGGAGACCGTCCCTCTCAGAAGCAACACTGGTAAGGGGACAATAGATCCTGAGATTCGAGGACCCAATTGAGCCGACGGGCTACCATCCATTCAAGTAACTTACAAACAACATTGGTCAGACTAATTGGCCGACAGCTGTCAACAAATAGGGGGTTCTTACCAGGCTTAAGCACAGGAACCACGATGCTATCCCTCCACTGAGAAGGGAAGTCACCCTGGAGCCAGATACGGTTAAACACCTGAAGAATATGTTGCCATTGTGGAGCACTGAGATGTTGAAGCAGTTGGTTAGGAATGGAGTACGGGCCAGGGGCCGTATCATGAGAAGAAGAAAGTGCAGAAAGAAATTCCCAATCAGTAAAAGGTTCGTTGTAAGATTCTGACTCACAAGGGGTAAAACAAAGTGGAAGCTTCAGCCCGCTGTTTCTGGTGAAGGAAAGCAGCTGGATAGGAGGCTGATGCTGTTGCCACTGCAAAATGGGTCGCAAGATGTTCTGCAAGAACTAATGGGTCCGTACAAAGGCCATCTGGGAGGTGAAGGCCTGGGAGGGTGGATTGCCGATGGCAACCTTGGAGAGAGCGAAGTGTAGCCCATACCCATGACAGAGGGACAGTAGAACCAAGGGAAGAAACAAATCGTTCCCAACATATCCGCTTGATCTGTTTGATTAAATAATGGACTTTAGTGCGGAGACGTTTAAAGGTAGTAAGGCTGGCTACGGATGGGTGCCTCTTAAAGTGTTGCCAAGCTCGACGGCGATCACGGATGGCAATGGCAATGGCCGTACTCCACCATGGGACTTGCCGGCGACGAAATGGTCCAGATGAGCGCGGGACAGCAAGGCTAGCAGCGCGCACAACCGCGTCAGACACGTCACGTAGGACATCAATACAACCCGACAAAGAGGGAGAAAAAACGACCTGTGCAGTGTATAGAGGCCAATCGGCACATTGGAAAGACCAACGAGGTAACCTGTCCATCGGCGAGCGGGAAGGGAGCGAGATAATCAACGGGAAATGGTCACTATCACAAAGGTCGTCATGTGGCAACCAGTGTAATGAAGGGAGGAGAGAGGGAGAAAAAAGAGAAAGATCAATGGCAGAAAAGGTACCATGACCGGCACTGAAATGAGTAGGGGAGCCATCATTAAGAAGGCACAAGTTGTGGTCTGCAATAAACTGGTCTATAAGAAGACCTCGTCTATATGGGAAGGCACTGCCCCACAAGGGATGATGAGCATTAAAATCCCCAAGGAGGAGGAAGGGAGGAGGAAGTTGCTGAAGACGGGCAGTTAAGGCAGCAGGTGTAAGAGTCCTGTCAGGAGGGAGATAAAGATTGCAAACTGTGACCGCAGTGTCTAAGTGGACCCTAACAGCAACCGCTTCCAATGTAGTTTGAAGAGGAATCAACATGCTAGCAATATCTGTACGGACCACTGTACAAGCGCCACCAGAAGCCCGCAGGGGTCCGACCCGATTTCGACAGAAAACACGGAACCCACGGAGGGTCAGTGAGTGAGCATCAGTAAAATGAGATTCCTGGAGAACCACACAAGCTGCAGAGTAGGACGAAAGGAGGGATTTCAATTCCAGAAGGTGATGATAGTATCCATTACAATTCCATTGGAGAACCACAGAACGATGATTTAAATGGGGGCTGAACACGCTAAAGCCAGTCATACCACCAGGTCCCCACCCGTCACCGACAAGGAGGGGGGGCGACATCCATGAATGACACGTCAGAATACGGTTGTTAAGTCGGGGAAGGGACCTCCGGTGACACCAGAGGCTCTTTGTCCCGGGACTTATGTTTCTTCTTCTTTTCAGGCGGAGATCAAGGAGGGCTGTGTGGCATAAAGGAGCCAGCTGCAGCAAGATCAGGAACAGAAAGAGACCGGGCGACCTGGGGGCAGACAGCAGACCGCGGCTCTCACGGTCGTCGCGCGGCAGCAGACCTTTGGCCGGGAAGGTGCCTCCCGGAAGAGGCGCCCTTGACCAGCAGACGCCGAAGGAGTGGGACACTTCTCCGGCTGGGGAGGGGGAGCAGCGCCCAGAGGAGAAGGTGTGGGAGCCGCAGGGGAGGGGGGGGGGGGGGGGGGGAGGAGAGGGGTCACGGATGGGGGTAAGGAGGGGGAGGAAGGGGTGAAGATGTAACCAAGGCGTAACTAGATGTCATGGACGCAGGGTGAAGACGTGTATATTTCTCACGGGCCTCTGTGTAGGTTAAACGATCGAGGGGCTTATACTCCTGCATCTTCTTTTCCTTCTTATATACTGGGCAATCTGGTGAATGTGGAGAATGACTACCATGACAATTTACACACACAGGAGGGGGAACACAGGGACTCCCCTCATGGAGTGGACATCCACAGTCACCACAGAGGGGGCCTGTGAACAGCGGGAAGGCATGTGTCCAAAACGCAAGCACTTAAAACACCTCATAGGAGGTGGGATGTACGGCTTCACATCACATCGATAAACCATAATCTTAACTTTCTCAGGGAGGGTATCCCCTTCAAAGGCCAGGATAAAAGCACCAGTATCAATGCGATTGTCTTTAGGACCCTTCTGAACATGCTGAACAAAGTGAACACCCCGCCATCCTAGATTGTCCCTAAGTTCCTCATCAGTTTGAAGGATGAGGTCCCTGTGAAAAATCACACCTTGCACCATATTTAGAGACTGGTGGGGGGTAATGGACACAGGAATTGTGCCAAGATTGGTACAGGCACGAAGGGCCGCTGATTGGGCAGCTGAAGCAGTTTTTATCAGCAACGAACCCGACCGCATCTTGCTCAGAGAGTCCACTTCGTCGAACTTTTCTTCAATGTGTTCCACAAAGAATAAAGGTTTGACACTGGTGAAAGTATCCCCATCAGTCCTGGTGCAAACCAGATAACGGTGGAAAGGTTTCGCCCCTAGCCGACGGGCCTGACCCTCTTCCCAGGGGGTAGCCATGGAAGGGAAGGCCGAAGGGGCAAGGGAAGCAGCAGTAGAAGAATCAGTTCCACACAGAGAGACAGACGCAGAAGAATGGCCAGAGTTCTGGACCCATATGCGTTTCATTTGCATAGCATCCGCCCTGATACCACCCACTCCAATCAGGGGCTCTCCTCACGGGCGCCACCCAGCCACAGCAAGGGTGGTCTGGCAAGGCGGCCATTGCCGGGGGTTCCTATGCTCCAGTATGACGAGCAACCACTCCAAGGCTTGCATGAGGTGGTCACAGCTCAGGTACTAGAAGTGTGATCCCTGTGTGTTCAGGGGGCTCAACCAAAAGGGTACATAGCGACCCCACCACACGGGCTGGCTAACGTGCTGGCTATGGACCTTAGCATCAGACAACGTGAAAGAAAAGGTGGAATATACTACTAGGAGGGCACACATCAGAGACACTAGGTAAGGTGCTCTTCCCCAAATAGCTCACACTATGGAAGAGAAATTTAGTAATGGAGGTCAAACACCAGAGGGGGACCAGGGAGTGCCAAAAGGAGGAGGTGATAACACAACAAAGCCAAATTGTAAAACCAACAGAACCAGGAGGATAGCGGGGGCCAACATAAGCAAGGACACCAAAAGAGGGAGAGGTGAGGGCGAGGTGAAGGGAACAAGAAGGGGAAAGGAGGGGAAGGGGAAGGAAATGCAGCCCTGGAAGGAAGGAAGGCTGCAATAGCTCGGGGACCCATGCTCGCCATGCACGTATCCACAAAAGAGTTGTGGACCCCCTGGGGGTTGCAAAAAAAAAGAACTACATAAAGAAAAGTTATGAATTTAGAAGAGCAGATTGAAGCTGGCACTCCCAAATGAGGTATCTATAGCTTCCAATATTTCAGGTACTTCCTATCACAGATAGAAAGAGGTGGGGCGTGCATGTGTTCAGTACAGTTCAACAAGTTTTTGATGGTGTATTTTGAAGAGAGGTTTATCTAATCTGGCTGTAAAACCTCTCAGTGGTACTTCTTGGGAATATCAAATGGATACCTTGGAGCCTGTTGGATACTACATTGAGGAAGTGTATGGTGCCTTTTATGAAACTAGCAAAGATTCTAAGGGAGATGCTTTTGGAAGAAACAGTGCTACTGGTATCGTAAGAACGTCACAAGAATTCTTGTTTCTTTGTTGTGCAGTGATATGGTATGAAACTATGTTTAGGATCCAACCTGGTGAACAAAGCTCTCCAAATAGTTACTGTGAACTGATACACTGCAGCAGATCTAGTTGAAAGTACTGGCAGTTTTTTCAAAGATGATGACATTGCAAGAGGGCTCGAGACAGTATGATAATGGGTGGATAAATGCTTGCTGCAAATCTGAATCTCATTCAGAGTTTGAAATAGAAAAGACAATTTATCCCAAGGGAGTGAAGAAGAAATACAAACTTAGTGATATAGGTAAAGTAGAGCAGTCCATAAGGTAAATTTTTCTGTCTTATGATGATAATTTTTAATTTTTCATGGTAAATTTTCTAATATTTGATTCCTTCACATGCAACATACATCTTATGCAGTTGAACAGTGTCGTCTAATTTAAAATTAGATGACGATTTTTGTATTTCTGTCCCATTCTCCAATGAAAAGTTAAGTAACTCTTGACTTACAGAATTACAGAGTTCCTTCACTAAACTAAAAATTACAGAAACTTTGTATTTTCACCCTTTTCACTCAGTCTAATAGATAGCATATTTTTATTTTAAGCCAGTACAATACAACAGGTCTCGTTTTTTCTGCTTTCATTACAAGCTTTTAAAATCTCAGAAATTACTTTAAATGGTAATGAATTGTTTCATCTTAATATTCAGCACTGGAATGAAAGTACAACATTTATTTCTTTTACAGAGCAATTTGTATGTAGTATTATTTTTTTATTTTATTTATTTAAAAGCCATTTCCACAGCCTGGGCGGCTACAGTTCCATTGACTGACTGATGCTGCACATTTTCAGTTCTGGATTTTGTGTAGCAGTTTCTAATGCACAGAACTTTTTAGATCAGTTTATATTTGAAACATGGATCTTTTTCTAAGAAATGCTGCAAAGAAACAGACCTATTTCAACAACAATTTTATTATACCGAAATTAAAATGTGTTGTTTTTGCAACAGTCTCGCCTTTAATTTTCTAAACGGAGATACAATTTGAATTTGTTGTTACTAGAAATAAAACTGTTTGAAAATGTAGTTTTCTTTATTACTTAGTTACATCTGATCTAGTGTGAAAAATTTCACATTCTGGAAAAGGAAGTCCTGCATCACACTCTTCACAATAGTATCTGGTATCTCTCCTTGCCACTTTGCACAATCTTGGCTTGCTTCTTTCTGCACTAACTTTGTATCTCCTCCAAGGCCATTTTGACTTTTCTGAAGCTGGAAGAACTTAGGAAAATGAAAATGTCTTCCACCGATTATATTTACAGGTGAAATTTTTTAAGTGGAAGTTTATTCAGCCAGGCCAAGGCATCTGCCAATTTAGTAATGAACTGAACAAGATGTCTACTAATACACTTTGACTTTATATAGAACACACACATTTAAGATGATCATCATCATGAAAAGGCGAAAACAACTTTCTTCCACAACTATATTTTTTTTTTCCTCTCAAAATGGTAAAAGCCTATTTGCTGGTCGTTGTGATCCACACCAATCTTGTTTCTATTGTAATCTAAACTACATCAGGTTTCATCTCTTCTATGACTCCCAACTCCATTCTGACAACATTAGATGTTTCCATGTTGTGTTTCACTGTCAAAGAAAGTACATCCCTAGTCCTTTCCATTTCACATACTACAAATAGTCTTCGTCTGTGAAATAAATGTTAATTTTCTTTTCAGTGTCTGGGATACTAAATCCTTAGCTAGACATTTCAATTTCTCACTACTGTTCCCACTGCCTTAGTTTTGTTCAGATCAGTGCAGGTGCAGAGTACAGCCTTCATCATACAAACCTACACAGCCTGTTTACTACAAGCAAAATGCTGTTATTAGCATTTGCCTACCTACCAGAATCTATCTCAATTTTCAAAATGTCTCAGGAGGAGGGGTCAGGGGCAACTGATGTGTCACTTGTATGGAAAAATGATCTTGGACCAGCTCCATTTGTCTGTCTACATGTTCCAACTACAACTTTATTTTCATTCCACTTTAAGATCTTCCACTCCAGCCTTTTCCTAATTAGTTTGTATCCTTTACTGTTCCTCCTAGTAGTTCCCAACATAGGTCTCTTCATTGCTCACTGAGAAACCGTTCCTTTTGGAATGGTTTTCATACTTAAAAAAACATATCTCACTGCCATATCAGAAATGTTGGTAATAACAGATTGTATGCATTCACACAGATTCTCAAAATATTTATAGAAAGATTTAAGAAAGATTTTATATTTCTGAACTGCAAATTTCATCAGTCTTTCTGTTGAATATCAGGTCTGTGATCTCTAATAATTTTACATTTCTAATGTTAAATACAGCCACCATATACAGAAGATGAGTCATAAATGTACAGTCTCAGACATAAAACACAGCTACAGACTGGCTGACACAGAGACTAAGCCCAAGTTGTTCTGTTATGGCCGCCAATAAAATTTACCGCCCATCAGACAGTCCAACCATACGCATGACTTCACGACATTACAGAATGTGGAAATGTATGGAGGAAGTGTTGCCTCCTACTCGAGCTGCTGAGTGCTGAATGAGCTCATGATAGTGGTAAACACTGCAAAATGTAGCCACGAAGTTTCGAGTACAGGTCCGCATACTCTACTATTTTTTAAAACTGCATTTCTCCAGATAATTCACTTCATTTTCTTCACCCCAGTAATAGTAAAAACTTCAGGAAAAAAAATCACAAAACAGCTCATAGCTGTGTGAAGATCAGGACAGTATATGCTTGAGAGTTTCCTCAGGCTACTGTTGCTACCAACAAGCAGCCACTTACTGCCTCACAACACGTGCCATACAACCAAGTGTTGCAGTGCTTTGAGTGTCCATCAGCTGCCATTTTCTTGTCTTAAGTTTTAGTATGTGTCTTGTAGCTATGTGTTGGATTATGCATACTTTACTTATGAACATAGCATAAGCATTGTAAAACAGTGTGGCAAAAATCTAACATTAGTAACATTGCACACTTTGGGTTAAGTAGAGATGAAGGCAGCAGTCGCAGCCCAAGTCCTTTATACTGTAGATGGGGTTAGTGCTTTCGAGCAAAACACGTCAGAAAAGGATTTGCTTGTTTCAAGGAAGACAGTTCTGGCTTGAATGATTTTCATCATTCAGGAAGTTTCAATAACTGACATGCAATAAACTGGGACCATTTAACTGTCAGGTTTAGGAGTACCACATGCTCTAATTCAAAGCAACAACTAAACAGGTGAATTTTACAGCACATTTGCTTGAATATCTTCAGTTCACTCATTAAGCACCCCTATGCAATATTGTTGCTGGTGACAAGCTACAATTAAGAAAAAATTAACAAATGGGGCCTAACAGAAAAGACACACTTTAGCAAGGGGCAGTGTTAACATAATATGTGTCATCTGGTGAATTAAACAGGTGTTGCGCTCTACCTACTCCCCAGGGATGTGTCCATTGCTGCTGATATTAGTTGCCACCAACTACGACATCTTTCGGTCAGAGTGTAAGGGAAATGACAGATGAAACTGCATCATATGTTATTACTATGAGATAACACACACTCCTGATGTCGCAAACAAAACTATCCAAGAGTTAGTTTGGGAAGTCATCCCTAAAACACTTATCCTTCTAAACTTATGCCCTCAAATGTTTTCTTTCCCACTCCTCATCAAACAACCGTCAAGCAAATGCCTTTCGAGATGAAAATACAATTCAAACCTGGTTTGACAATATCTTTAACTCCGGCAGTTTTCTATAATCATGGAATTGGTAAACTACTTTAACATTGCAATTACTGAAATTTTCCCACTTTAAAGAGTATTCTATGAAGTTTTGGGACTGCACTTGGATTACACACACTTCTTGTCACAATATATCAGCTGACAACCCTTCAGCCATGTTCACGTGAGTGTTAAGCACAGAAGATTACTAGTTCAAATCGCTAATGTTATATCAAAAACTGGCGCAGTGATGCATGCTCAAAGGCATCCACAACATGAGCGACCTGTCGAGTATCACACCCTGTTCGAGTATTGCTCCATTTATGGTGGGCAGGTGGATGTGCAATGGTGATACTACATGTGCGTTCTGTTGGAATGTACACTCACCGAGTTAAAATTCTGATGTCAAAATTAGTAAATTTAATTGTTGCTGGATGTGCCATTAGTCATACAATGTTTTCTTTTTTAAGAAAGTTTAAGGAATCACCTGGTCCTACTACTTATCTAGTTGAAAGTTGCCATCATGACTGAAAATCTTTTGCTAAATATATTGCCTCCAGTTCTTTAATAACAATCCCAGAAGGATATAATTGAAGCCAAGATTTCCATGGAAGATTAATCCATGGAATGTCCTGCAGAGATACAATGCTCTGCTACAGCTGACTTACTGGGCTGCAAAAGGTGTGTGTGTGTGTGTGTGTGTGTGTGTGTGTGTGTGTGTGTGTGTGTGTGTGTGTGTCAATGAACATATTTCACGCACTGTGGACTGTCTGACAAATGCAGATTTTGCCATACTGGCGAGGAATACTGTAGAAGCCAGCCTTCCACAATCCCAGATTGTCCTTTGCCAAACTGGGAAGAGCACAAGTCTTTGTTGTTGGTAGAAGACTACTTAGACATAATGTTTCCTTACAATTCTGCCTATTATTGACGGAATATTGGTGACATACAGGAGAAACACCCTGGACTAACCACTCTTCCTCCTCCTCTTTATGTTGTGGGTGGACATGTTTCTTCTCCCTGAAAGCTGTGCTGATTTATAACTTTTAGAGTGAACGAACATACCGGAAGATTTATACAGACCCAACAGGGAGGGAAAAAAGAGAAACAATAACATTGCTGATTTCTTCTTTGCTTCTGCAAGAAGATGCAAAAGATTAAGATTTCATAGCTCTGCTCCACCATGGTTATACGGTCTTCCGAAGGCACACAAGGTTCTTTTGTGAGAAATACTGGCATTCCAACATACGACTTAGCTAGGCATCTTGTGTCTTTAGTGACACCTTTTGCAGGGAAGTGCTCACATCATATTTACAACTCCGGTGAGTTTATTAATAGACTGCAGTCACTTTTGACTCAACCAGTCAAACCTACAAGGTCTGGTAGAAAAGTATCCAACCCATGGCCAGGAAAAATAAACTGGCTTGCCTGAAGCACTGAACATCTAATCACCCTCAAAGTAGTCCTTGGGGACTCCACACACTTCTCTCAATGGTGCTGCTATTGTTGGAAGCATGCTGAAAAAGCCTCTTTCAGAATGGAGTTCAGCTCAGCTGTCATTGCTTCCACAATGTCCTCTGTTGCCTGAAATCGCATTCTTTTCAATAGCCTCTCAAGTTTGCAGAACTGTCACACGTCACATAGGGACACAGCAGGAGTAAGGAGCCTGTTTAAGCACAGAATCTTGTTTCACCAAAAAAGTCTTAATCAAGTATGAGTTGCCATGATGATGGTGCCAATATCCTGTTGACCACAAGTTCGGTCTCCTGCAACACAAAGCATCATGTGGGTGATGGAGGACATCCCTGTAGTACTCATCCGTGTTGTTTGAGCCTGTGATACGTGCTCATGTTGTACTACACCATGTGAGTCAAAGACAGCAGTCAGCAACAATTTGACATTGCTGCACACTTGGCAGGCCTTTGGTCTTTGTGATGAGGAATGCTTCCACAGTGACTGGGATTTGGTTCCCAGGTCATGCCCATACACCCAGGACTTTGTGTTCACAATTCCGGGTCATTGTGGGGTCAAGCACATGCCTTGAGACTTCAACACAAAGCTGCTTTTGCTCCACCATCAGCCGCTTCAGCACAAATTTCGCCAACGCACTCTTTAGTCCCAAATCTTGAGTCACAATGGAATGTGCCAAGAAAGTGCCAACGCTCAGCTCTTCCACAATTTCTCTGATAGTCACACAACGTTCCTCCATCACCATGGCATTCACTTTGGCAATGACCTGGTTATTTCAGTATGTTGATGGCCAACCAAAGTGTGGCTCACTCCCCACCAATGTGTACCTGTCTTTAAACTATCTGTACCACTCTCCTTACTCTGTGTGATGCCCATAGCACTGTCACCAAAAGCCGTCTGCATCTTCAGAATTGTTTCCACCTGTCAGTCACCCAATTTCTGGCAAAATTTGATGCAATACCACTGCTCCAGTTCTGTCATTCCCTTGCATAGAAAAAACATGAGCAGTACACACTACCTCATGCAAATGCTGCTGCTTTCCAGCAACTGAACAGACCTCCTATTACCAAGCTCCAATGTTGTCTCAATCTTCACTAGGGTCCCTCTCGTGGATTCATTGACACTCAGCAGTAAGCTCAAAGCTGACGTAGCACTTTCATAATGTCCTTTCCTCAACCTACTTTTTTATTCAACAGTGAACATTTTGGGCAACTTGGCTGTGTTACCATGTGTAGTCCTCTCTCCCCTCTGGTAGCAAAGTTTTTTATGGGATACTGAGAAGAATGCACTTGATTCGGCCGAAATGAAACCAAAAGTCTTCTGGCAATATGTGGATGTATCACTGGTTTGTTCCATTTACTGCAAGCTCACACATACAAACCTATATTTGCAGTCATCTAGCTGCCACCATCCGTCACTAACTATGGGTTTCTTTCAAATGTTTGTCCACCAGGCACATGTATCTGATGGATACAGCCTTCCAAAGGAGCTGGAAAACCTACAATCAGGGTTCGTAAGTAATTATTCTCCACGTCAAATCAGCACAGCCTTAAGGGGAAGAAACATGACCACCTAAAAGAACAAGAGGAGGAGGAACTGTTCAAGTTCAGGACACTCCACTTGTATGTCAGCAAAATTTTGTTAAATTGGGCAGAATCATAAGGAAACATTACACCAACCTACAAAGACTGTCCCCTTCCCACTTCAGCAAAGGATGATCTGGGATTGTGGAGGGCTGGCTTCTACAGAATACCTTGCCAATATGGCAAAACCTAAATTGGATAGACAGTGCAAACAGTGCATGCAAGATGTGTTTAACACAATGGCAACTCTTGTGTTTTGTACAGCCCAGTAAGTTAGTGATGGCCGAGCATTATATCTCGACATGACGTTCTTCCATGGATTACTCTGCCCCAGAAATCTTGGCCTCGAAGAGATCCTCCTAGGATTCAGTTATTAAGGAATCAGAGGAAATATGTTTAGAAGAAAATCTTTATCAATTGTGATGGTGGCTTTCAACTAGACAAGTCTTGGGACCAGGTCATTTCTTTAATTTCTTCAAAAAGAACACATTTTATGACCAATGCCACATCTAGTGATAGTTAATTTGATTAAATTTGACATCAATTTTAACTCCACAAATGCACATTCCTACAGAATGTGCCTGTAGTATCACCATTACACCCATCTGCGTGCCACAGATGGAGAAATATTAAAAAAGGGTGTGAAACTTCACAGACATCATCTTACAACTGACTTTGCACATGTATCTCCATGATAATTTTTGGTATGAAGTTAGTAATGTGAACTAGTAATCTCCAGTGCTTATCACTTACAAGAAGCCAGTGAATGGCAATCAGCCAAAATATTGTGGCAGGAACCTCAAGGAGTACCTTAACATTGTCAGACTGTTTCAGATAATGCAAAAGAAAATACAGCATGTCCCATGAAGAATGGTCAATATTCAGGGATGTGAAAGGAAAGATCATTAGAAGCAAAAAGTTTAGTAAGCAAAGGCTCTAAAGCATATACCTTCAAGAGCTATGAGCACTTTTTCAGTAGGTGTCCCACAGTAGCAAAGATGAGCAAGTGGTCATAGCTGTTAAGGTATCCATTCTAGTGCCCTGGTAAATAGATTTTTTGCTTCAAATGATCATTCCTGTCAAAACCCTGAATACTGACAATTCCTCGTGGGGTACAATGTATAGTCGGCACCTGGTCTTCCTCTGATGATTACTGTTGTATTCAATGAACTAATGGTAAATGCCGTTAAAATATGCACTGTATTAGTACAAATGAAATAACTTATCACTATAATCTTACAATGAAAGTCTGTTTTAATAAAACATGAGGTATCTATAACATGAATATGCCTATATCAGCATGAATTAGTAAGACATTACTCACTTTGGACTTCAAAACTGTCTATATTTGTTTACCTTTGTGCATCATATGCAAGTAGAATGGAAATGCATTTCATAAATAAAACTATGTATTCACAGTTAAAAATTATGTAGGCTGAAGTGGAAAGTGGAATTATCAATTGTGCAATAGACTTCCTTCGACATTTTTGATCTGGCTGTGTGCAGCTTTGTCGCAGGAAAAATGAAAACCTGGCTTTCAGGGAGACTGAAACCTAGAGACAAAGCAGTTGCCATTTTACTGGTGACCACGTAACCTCAGTGCTAGCGAAGAGCTACAGTATTCATCTCTTCCTTAGTGTCCCCTGACAGCTATGACAGACAAATCTCAATGTGAAAGACAAGACTAGTTAAGAATTACCACGTGGAATGACTTTCCTGGACTCAAATCACAAACTGATGACCTGAAGTCACACCATAAGTGAAAATCACTGATTATTCAATGAAAATGTCATGAAAAGTCAAATGAATTTAGCAGGGTAATTCTTTGTTAACCAGGGTGTAATTCTGTCACAGAATTCCCAAACATATTCTGCGTTGTTGCCAAGATTCAGTTATACTACTAGAAGGACTAGGTCCTTGACCAGAGAAGTTTGGGGCCCACAGAAGCATTGGCTTGCATGTGCTGTCGGTCTGTGAAGTCTAACGCTGAAAAATGGTTGGTGGTATGCAGCGGCGAGACAGAGGCTGGCGGGGCTAAGATACCACGTGGCAACACTGTCGAAGAGGATCTTTGAGTTGGCAAAGGAGAAGACCATTTGTCTTTGGTGGACTTCTTCGAGGCTTTCTGGGTACAGGAAGACTTGGAAGTTTGTCTGGAGGGACAGAGGGAGTCTACACAAGAGTACTCCTCCTGTCCTACCGGTTGTGTAGCTGGTGGCTTCGCCCCTTGAGGCGAGAGTTTGACGGTTTGTTGCACAGCTGGACAGGGGGGATGGCGATGCCACCTTGACACTGGGTGATTTCACACACTCTGAACTGAATTTGAGGTCGCATGTCTGCATGGCCATGTCCTGCGTGGAGCGAGGGGTAACAAGAACAGAACTATAGGGGCCAGATGGGAGAACACAGGGTTTGTGACTAGCCAGTAACTTGTGATTGACTAGCTAAGGCACTTATTCCTTTACCTGAACCTCTTGGGCAACCCGCGCATCAAGATACATGGGACAATTCCGAGAAGAGGCGGCATGGCTGCCATTGCAGTTGATACAGCGGGGAGAGGGGGGTGGACAATCACCCTCATGTGTATCCCTACCGCAGGTTACACACTTGACGGTGTCGAATGACGTTGGTAAGCAGCTGAAATGATGACACTGGTAGCAGTGAATCAGGTTCGGAATGTACAGCCAGACTGTGATAATTTCATAGCCTGCTTTGGTCTATGACAGCAGCACCAGTATCGAAGGTGAGGAAAAGAGTGCGGGTGGGTACTAGGGAGGAATCTACCTTTTTCATTACATGATGGATGGCAATGACACCCTGATCAGAGAGGTAAGATAGGATTTCAGCCTTGGTTAGACTGTTTAGCAGCCTGGTGTAAATTACACCATGGGTAGAATTTAAAGTTCTATGAGCCTCGGCACAAACCGGGTAGACATGGAGAAGCGAAGCAGCAAGCAGTTGTGCTTGAGAAGCAGAAGTAGTCTCCAAAAGCAAAGTGCCATTCCATAAACGTAAGCAGGATTTCACAGGGCCAGCAATTGCATCAACACCTTTCTGAATAATAAACGGATTTACCGTGGCAAAGGATAGATCGTCTTGAGTATGAGAGACTACGAGGAACCAAGGTGCTGCAGAAAGGGTCTTTGAATTGTTAGCCTCATTATGTTCATGTTTTGTAGATGTTGATTGGGAAAATAACTGACTCATTGCGAGAAAATTCCCCATGATTGCCAGCATCTCCAATCGCACACACTTTCCAACTGGGGGCTCCCTTCACAATGGGCGCACCCACCTTAGGTAATTGTTCAGGTCACACCTCCAGAACCCCTGACAGAGGGACCAATTGGCAACTTGGGAAGGTTGCAGCTCAGGCTATCAACCCTCCCTGGGCATGGCCTGTACCAGGGGGTACGTGTGAACCCTACCTGTCGACCCGTGGCTGGGAATTACGGGTTACCCAGTCACCTATTACACGTCGGACACGTGGACCGCCCTTCAGGTGTGAACAGGGAGGAAGAAAAAGAGGAACCTCAAACGCCGAAGAGGAGGAACGAGAGGAGAAGGGAAACGAAGAAAGGAAAAGGAAGTGAAAAACAAAGGTGAGACTTATTAGGTCAGTGCAGAACATTCCCAAAAACATTCCAGTCATGTTCCCCAAGGGAGGGGAAAAATAATAGCAAGAGGTTAAATATGCAGCATGGAAGGGAAAAAATGCTGCAAAAGCTGGAGCCTTGTGGTAGCCAATCACAAATCCACCAAAGAGTGGCGGGCTTTAAAGTGCCAAACAAGTGAAACTGAGTAATGTGAGGTAGGTAAAATAATGTGACATTTAATGGTATCCCTTTTGCATATACTATCCTAACAGAAATGGAAAGTTGGGATTTGAGAAGCATATATGAGCTGTAAAATTGCCAATAGACACAGATTTTGAGTGCTGAATGTCAGTTTACAGACCAAATGATCATTCACTCTCATGTAACAGGCTTAATAGAGTGCCTGATCACAGAATAAGGAATTGGATTTGGATCAGGAAGACTATACACTACTGGAGGTTTAACTTTGAATAAAGTACCAGAAATTTAGACAGTAATATGTTGAGACACAGGATTTGTAAATTTCCTAGGTTCTAATAATTTTGAAAGAAACTAACTGCTAACCATAAATAGGATATACCAGACAGGTGACAGCAGTAATTCAAATTTTAGCATAAAATACAGTATTACAACTGGCCAATCAACAATCAAAGGTGAAACTCATTCTACGAAAATAATCTATAAGGTAAATACACAAATTACAAGTGATTTGCAAAGATTATGGGCCAATAATATCTAAAATTAAAGCCAAAAAATGGGCTTCTATGGTTAAGATCTAGTTATTTTAAAATAATACAGTGGCTACAGTGCCCTCAAAATAATTACCAGGCTTCAAATACCAAGAATTAAACAGTAACACAGATATGACAAAAATAAATTTTTCAGGCACAGAGAAAAGAAAAAAAAAATCCATATGACTTGTTGTGTACATAGTTCCGCATAGTCAGCGCGTACACAACTTTCCCACCAGAGCGAGCACTGCTAAGCACAACAGCGCAGGCACAGCACTCGCCCGTCTCCGCACTACGAGATGGCGCTGCCTTAGAGACGGACCAAATTCTGCTTCCGCCGATCCACGTATTAATATGTAACGCAGCCAATGAGATTGCTGCTAACGTAGAACCTTTTCTCCTCGTGGATCACACTCGCGCAGTGATACATGAACGCACGAGGTATTATAACGAGTGTACAGACCTCCGATTAGTCAGTGTGCATTTGTCTGCAGCAGTCTGTACCAGTCTATAGTCAAGTTTAAGTCTGCACCTAAGAAGATCATCATATTCCTGTACATAGCCATGAAGATAAATGTATAGACACTTTGTCAAGTATCAGAGATATGTGAGAATAAGATTAACGTACCCAGACCAAAGGAACTTCAGATTGTCAATTGTAAATAGCATCCAGAATAAAGTTACATAATGTCTATGCTTTTTATTATTTTAATAAATGTGTGTGAAAATTAATCAAGTTCTGTTTAAAGTTGGTCACCGTCAATCTGCTACTCTAAGCATGCAAGTGGCATTTCTATCGTCTGAATGATAATGAATTTTTCTCATGCAATATAGCCTGCATTATTAAGTTTTTGAAAACTACTACTGTGTTAACCCTAGGATGCATATACAGGGCCTCTGAGGCCCTTTTATGTCTTCATTTTTAAAAAATTCTGTAATTTTTTGTTTGATTTCAAACTGCTTTCCAGTACTCTAACACTATGACATTCCTCCTATCAAGTCTGAATGAGATACCTTTTCAAGTTTTTTTGTATAATTCAATATGTTTACCCATACACTGTGAATGCATAAGCAGGGCTTCAGAAGCCCTCACACATTTACAAATGTTCTTTAGCCTATATTGTCTTCAACATTTGTTTGGGAGCAGTTATTAATTCAACAATAACTGTAGTGGTATTTCCAGCAACAGGAGTGCCAACAGCAGCAGTAGCTGTAGTAGTAATAGTATAACTAAGAAATAATACACACTACTTTCACGTATTGGCAATGTCTGTGTATTTTAGATTTTTTTGCGATCAAATGTTTTATTATTACATAGTATAGTTATTCTGTGCTGCTCTTGTCAGCCTCATTGTTACTGTAGTTAGTTTGTTGCTACAAGGCCCATATTGTTACGAGTATGACTCGTTTAGTGCTGCACAAGCTGCTGTTCGAGAGACACGCCTTTTGCTATGGCTTCGACATGCAAAGCAAGAGCGTCAGTACATGCAAATGCAGCTAATTTTGAAAGTGTTGTGGCTCAGCGGTTTGAAGATGATGATTCTTCCAAGGAAGGAAATATTTTTGAAGATGCAAGTAGTGAAGAATCAGCCAATGTACCTGCAGATGTGAATAGTGAGGCAGATGACAGTCCTTCCGATAATATTACTCCATCAGGGTCTGAAAATGAAGAACCACCACAAAAAGGTATTGAAGACCACACATACATTAGTCGGAAGGGAACAATTTGGAAATTAGATCCTCCTGCAACTTTTCATACACCTGTCCATAATATCGTAAAGAAGGAACCAGCCCGTGGTTTGAAAACCTGTAAACCTAAGGATGCCTGGGACTATTTCATCTCCAAGGAAATACTAGAGAATCATCAACTGCAAAAATATTGAAGGCAGAAGAGTGGCTGCTTTACGTGGTAAAACGTGCTGAAATGGAGGGTTTTCTTGGTCTTTTACTGCTTTCTGGTGTTGAGAAGAGTTAGGATGTCCCTATTAGAGAATTATTCTTGGATGGAAAGGCAAATCCTACATATAAGGCCACCATGTCACTAAATAGATTCGAGGATATAAGGAGAATGATTAGATTTGATGACAGGCGTACCCGTGAATCTCGATCTGCAGATGACAAACTTGCAGCTGTTCACTATGTATGGGAACTATTTCTTGACAAGTGTAGAAATAGAATGATTCCCAATGATTTGCTCACAGTTGACGAACAGCTAGTCCCATTCCGTGGAAGATGCAGCTTCACCCAGTATATGTCCTCTAAATCAGCGAAGTATGGCATAAAAATATTTTGGTTATGTGATGCTACATCTACATATGCTTTAGACGGAATTGTTTACACAGGAAGGAAGCCCCATGAACCTATATAGAAAAATCTGGGATGGAATGTGGTGAATGATCTTGCTAAAAGCATTGAAGGATCATGAAAAATATTAGTGTTGACAACTTTTTTACTAGTGTGCAGCTGGGAGAACAGATGCTTCCGAAGCAAATTACAGTGGTGGGAACAAGCAAACAAAATAAACCAGAAATTCCTAATGAGATGAAACCATCTGCATCAAGAGCGATTCATTCCTCTTTTTTTTGGATTTAAAGGTGGCATTACAATGGTGATTCATGTTCCCAAAAAGAAAGTCTGTAGTTCTCATTAGCACAATGCATCACGACAGAAACATTGATGAAACTCGTGCAAAAAAGAAACCAGATATAATAAAGTTCTATAACTCTACGAAGGGTGGAGTAGATCAAATGGACCAGAAAATTTGTTATTACACTTGGAAGAGACAAACAAGAATACGGCCATTTGCATTATGGATGAATATGATGGACGTCGCAGCAACAAACAGTAAAATTTTATTTTCCGCCCAACATCTGACATACCATAGTGGAAGAAGTGATAAAAGGCGTTTGTTCCTAAGAGATTTAGCAGAGGAAATGGTAAGACCACTAATGGAACTTCATATCCAGATCCCTAATCATCCAAAGAAAATCGTTGCGGTCATGCAAAGATGTGGTGTTCAAAAAGAGGTCATTGCCGAACCAACTACCTGTTTCAGGAAAAAGATTTATTTACTGTCCATGTAATAAACACAGGAAAAGTGCTATGACATGCATTAAGTGTAAAACCAACATTTGTAATTAACATAGTGGCGTTCTTTGTGCTTCTTGTTTGTCACATGCTGAAAACTAAGAAAAATGCAATTTTTTGAGAACAATGAATAATAACTTTTTGTCAAAATATTGCCTATATACATATTGCGAATGACGAGTATGTTTTAATTGAAGAAATTGGTTGTCATAAATGTTATAAAATGTAAATTGCAATTTATAAGTGAATTAATAAAATTATTTGTAATGTTGTATGTAAATGGATGTAACTAATAAAAATTCACTCAAGAGTTCTTTTTTTTAAAAATTAATAAAATGTTAATCAGGCCCACCAGATCCTGTTACTGTATCTTCGGAATCTTTCAATATGACAATAAATTTGACAGAAATAAATTTAACTCCAAAGAATGATTATATGAAAAGAGGAAAATTTTAAATTAGGGCAGGGTCTTGGAGGCCCTGCATATGCATTCATGCGTGTTTTCAGCACCATGCATCCTAGGGTTAATAAAGTCTCATACTTGAAGGTACTCTTATTGAAAGATCATCAGAACACAATCATTTAAAACCATCTCAATAACACTGCCAAGCAAAATGTTAGTTTCAGAACACTAGACTGCTATTGATCATGATTCCACCTTTAACAGCATTTAATCAACAGCAACGAAAAAGAGGAATCGTAGAACAGTCAAAGGTTTTCCTGTACCTCTCAGGTAGGCACACAAATGCATATGCAAACATTTTCAATACAAAAGTCTATAGTTTCAATGCAATGAATTGCTGGTACAGCATCCTACAAAAAGTGGGTAACATGGGATTGTATTATAAAGGAAAAAGCAGCAGACTACAAGGATAAAGCCATGGAGATCCCTTTAACAAATGAAGACAGACAGCAATATTGTTCCTGTTTACTACAGCAAGCAGTAATTTAAAAGGATCACACAGAAAAGGACTTTCATGTAAAAAGCAAACAAGGGGGTATGTCTGGGTAATGCCCAGTGAACTGGCAGATTACAAATCTACAACTCCTATGAGCAGTTTCAGTTCCCATAATTTGTGGCAAAAACTATAATCACTGATAACAATGCCTCAAGTCTTGGGATGAATATGTTACATTACAGTTCATGTACTTCACGTTTCCCAATAATTTCAAGAAGAGGGCAAGGAGCCATAAGATCCAGTCCCCAACTTTATTAAAGACACATGAATTCAGGAATTCTTTACTTTAGACCTAGCTGTAATCTAAAGAATTAAACATGCCAGTAAAGACATACAG
Source organism: Schistocerca americana (assembly GCF_021461395.2). Classification (NCBI taxonomy): domain Eukaryota; kingdom Metazoa; phylum Arthropoda; class Insecta; order Orthoptera; family Acrididae; genus Schistocerca; species Schistocerca americana. The sequence continues at coordinate 257,642,879 of NC_060126.1, forward strand.
GTTTACTAGCAAGCAATCCAAGTAGTATACAGAATGTTTTGAACAAACATAACTAAGGGAAGCAGTTAGCCACAGAAAAAATCAATCAAAAAATCTATCAGTTCATACACGCGTGTAAAATTTTGGTTTCCCGACTGCATGCACAATGCGAGAACCACACAATACATAAAATTCATTATACTCACCTGGATGAGAATCAACTGGTGAGACTAAGCCAGGGGCGCTTCTTGTTCTATCAATAGTGTCAACTAATGGACTTTTGGTCTTGTTATCAGCATCGATACTAGATTTTTCTTTGGAACCAGGAGGCTGTTCGTTAGATTTTCCACTGAAGTAATTCTTCAAACTGCCCATTACACTCTACCAACAAAACAATGCATTAAACAATTTTGATCCCCAATTAACATTCACCAACGTAATTTGCGAACTGAAGTGGAGCTTAGTCAAAAACAACTTCGAATTCCTTCCATTAAAAAAAAAAAAAAGTGATATTTGCCTGCAAATTTCGTGTCACCTGCAGAGATCAACCTAAACATTACGTGCATCGGGAATCATTCCTTCTACGTACCTTGATGCCCTGAATATGTTTTTGGCTGAATCGCAGAGTTGCGTTAATATCATCCAGTCTCTTGTCTGTACGTTCCAACTGCTCTCTTTGACGCAATAGTTCCTGTGCATCAATTACAAAATGATTAAACACCAAAAAGTTTAAGCAAACATTTTAACAAAATTACATTTTCACATAAAATTTACTTCTGCTGTCGCAACTCCAATCTGTTCCGAATCCCGCAACATTGTAATGGACCTGTTGGAAGACGCTAAAGTTCTTTCTTCTATTTCTCGTTTTCTCTCAAGCAACTGTTGTCTCCTGTCTTCTAAATCTACCCTATCTTGATTATAACTTGATTTTCCAACTCTCGAATTTCGTAGGAACGTTTCATCATCAACATCATCCTCTATGGCGAAAAAAGGGCTATTCTGATTACTTAAATAGCGTTGCCCTGCCATCACTAAACCTTTCACGATCACCTTTCCTGTCACAGAGCTACAACTACACAAAAATTTTGACAACCTTCCACACAAAGCAATATCACTAACCACAGTCAACTACTAAACTCCATGTGACTGTAGAATGTAGATGAAACGTCACACTAATATCGATTGTAGCTAATTTTCGATTACAACGGCGTTATCGATTTGGCATGTAGCCTACACCACAACAAAAGGATTTTGTCTTCAGCAAGGTGAAAAATCATGGAGTTAAGAATAAGCTTACCGCCATCTGAAAAATCTACTAAATTTGTAATTTATTTTCTGATTTTCAGAATCATCAGATTTTGCATTTACTTCCGTTCACGAGTGCACCCCACAGTTAGTGAAAAAAATAATGAAAATAAAGCGAATTTTATCTACAGGAGCAAAAAAAGCATTCTTTTATCAACTGTTTCTTGCCGAAACTGCAGACTCTACAATTGCAGATTTGAAAATATTTTTTATAAAAACAGTATAGAAGGTGCCATATATTGACAATCTATTCAACTAACACGCACAACAGCTGTTGCAGTTTTTTGATTCTTTACAAAACCGTAGTGTGTCATGCGACTTCTGTCATACACGTCGATGTAAAGAATTTAGAAGGTGTCATTATTGATAATCTAATTTTACTATAATGCACAACAGCAGTGAAAGTTGCTTACTTTCTTTAACCAAGTGTTGTATACTGCATGAATAAACTGAATTACATCAATATTCACCATCACAATAAACACCATTTACTTTTATAGCTTAATATATTTAACTTTCAATTCTTCATTACTTCACAGCATTTGCAACGTTACATTGTATTTGTACCTCTGATAATCTCAGTCTACATCGCCAGCAATGGTAAAAGAAATATTTACTGCCAGGAATATTTATTTCTTATTAATCTTTCTTAACAAATAAGTAATTATATACAAAACAAAGACTTCTTTCTTCCATATTTCGTGTTTCCATGATGCCACAGGGCACACATGCAGACCATATTCAATCCCACAGAAATCAATTTACAAAATGTTTCACAATTCTGTTTATTGCGATTGTATGATCAATAAATGGTGGTTGTACAACAATTAAACAATATGTTATTTCCAATATGTTACTCGGAGAGGCGAATGTTTACCTCTGTTTTGATTCCATCCAACTAGAAGAAATAGGCAATGTTCAGTTGTACCACAAAGAATTCTTGAACACTTTAAATCCATTTGGTTTACCACCTTATCAACTGTTTTACAAAATGCTACTATTATGTTTATTAGAAATCTTAACACTAATCAGGGATTGATTAATGTTGCAAAATGAGTGGTTACTCATTTAGGTGAGTACATCATCTCTGTTTAATTCATTGGCTCTAATAAAACTTTACTAATCCCCACAATAACCTCACACCTTTGTATCCAAGCATTTCTTAAAAGTAGCATTCACTATGATCATTAACAAACCACAAGGCCAGATGCTTCAAAATGCAGGATTGTATTTACCAAAACCTGTTTTTCATATGAACTGTTATATATGGCTTTCACACATTATTGACATTTATGTTTGTGCTAAAGACATGCAGAGCCAAAAAGTAAACAGTGATCACATTATGACTACTGACAGATTAGATTAGATTAGATTAATACTAGTTCCATGGATCATGAATACGATATTTCGTAATGATGTGGAACGAGTCGAATTTTCTAATACATGACATAATTAGGTTAATTTAACAACATACTTAAGTTAATATAACAACTTTATTTTTTGTGTTTTTTGTTTTTCTTTATTTTTTATTTTTATTTTTTTTCTCTTTTTTCTTAATTTATATCTAAAAATTCCTCTATGGAGTAGAAGGAGTTGTCATTCAAAAATTATTTTAATTTCTTCTTAAATACTTGTTGGTTATCTGTCAGACTTTTGATGCTATTTGGTAAGTGACCAAAGACTTTAGTGCCAGTATAATTCACCCCTTTCTGTGCCAAAGTTAGATTTAATCTTGAATAGTGAAGATCATCCTTTCTCCTAGTATTGTAGTTATGCACACTGCTATTACTTTTGATTTGGGTTTGGTTGTTAATAACAAATTTCATAAGAGAGTATATATACTGAGAAGCTACTGTGAATATCCCTAGATCCTTAAATAAATGTCTGCAGGATGATCTTGGATGGACTCCAGCTATTATTCTGATTACACGCTTTTGTGCAATAAATACTTTATTCCTCAGTGATGAATTCCCCCAAAATATGATGCCATATGAAAGCAACGAGTGAAAATAGGCGTAGTAAGCTAATTTACTAAGATGTTTATCACCAAAATTTGCAATGACCCTTATTGCATAAGTAGCTGAACTCAAACGTTTCAGCAGATCATCAATGTGTTTCTTCCAATTTAATCTCTCATCAATGGACACACCTAAAAATTTGGAATATTCTACCTTAGCTATATTCTTCTGATTAAGGTCTATATTTATTAATGGCGTCATACCATTCCCTGTACGGAACTGTATGTACTGTGTCTTATCAAAATTCAGTGAGAGTCGGTTTACAAGGAACCACTTAGTAATTTTCTGAAAGACAGTATTGACAATTTCATCAGTTAATTCTTGTTTGTCAGGTGTGATTACCATACTTGTATCATCAGCAAAGAGAACTAACTTTGCCTCTTCATGAATATAGAATGGCAAGTCATTAATATATAATAAGAACAACAAAGGACCCAAGACTGACCCTTGTGGAACCCCATTCTTGATAGTTCCCCAGTTTGAGGAATGTGCTGATCTTTGCATGTTACGAGAACTACTTATTTCAACTTTCTGCACTCTTCCAGTTAGGTACGAATTAAACCATTTGTTCACTGTCCCACCCATGCCACAATACTTGAGCTTGTCTAGCAGAATTTCATGATTTACACAATCAAAAGCCTTTGAGAGATCACAAAAAATCCAAATGGGTGGTGTTTGGTTATTCAGATCATTCAAAATTTGACTGGTGAAAGCATATATGGCATTTTCTGTTGAAAAACCTTTCTGGAAACCAAACTGACATTTTGTGAGTACTTCATTTTTACAGATATGTGAAGCTACTCTTGAATACATTACTTTCTCAAAATTTTTGGATAAAGCTGTTAGAAGGGAGATTGGACGGTAATTGTTGACATCAGATTTATCCCCCTTTTTATGCAAAGGTATAACAATAGCATATTTCAGTCTATCAGGGAAAATGCCCTGTTCCAGAGAGCTATTACACAGGTGGCTGAGAATCTTACTTATCTGTTGAGAACAAGCTTTTAGTATTTTGCTGGAAATGCCATCAATTCCATGTGAGTTTTTGCTTTTAAGCAAGTTTATTATTTTCCTAATTTCAGAGGGAGAAGTGGGTGAGATTTCAATTGTATCAAATTGCATAGGCATGGCCTCTTCCATTAACAGCCTAGCATCTTCTAATGAACACCTGGATCCTACTATATCCACAACATTTAGAAAATGATTATTAAAAATATTTTCAACTTCTGACTTTTTGTTCGTAAAGTTTTCATTCAATTTGATGGTAATACTGTCTTCCTCTGCTCTTGGTTGACCTGTTTCTCTTTTAATAATATTCCAAATTGTTTTAATTTTATTATCAGAGTTGCTGATTTCAGACATGATACACATACTCCTGGATTTTTTAATAACTTTTCTTAATATAACACAGTAGTTTTTATAATTTTTGATAGTTTCTGGGTCACTACTCTTTCTTGCTGTCAGATACATTTCCCTTTTCCGGTTACAAGATATTTTTATACCCTTAGTGAGCCATGGTTTGTTACAAGGTTTCTTACGAGTATATTTAACTATTTTCTTGGGGAAGCAGTTTTCAAATGCATTTACAAAAATGTCATGAAATAAATTATATTTTAAATTGGCATCAGGTTCACGGTACACCTCATCCCAGTCTAACTGCTGTAGGCTTTCCCTGAAATTAGCAATTGTTAAATCGTTGACTGAACGTACTACTTTGGAGGACTGTTTAGTATTGCTGAATGGAGCTATGTCATATATTGTAACTAGCTGTGCACCATGATCAGAAAGACCATTCTCAACAGGCTGAGCATTTATCTGGTTAAACTTATCTTGGTCTATAAAGAAGTTATCTATCAGTGAGCTGCTATCCTTTACCACCCGAGTAGCAAAATCAATAACAGGTGTCAAATTGAAAGAACCGAGTAATACTTCAAGGTCATTTTTCCTATTACCCTCTTTCAGAGAATCTACATTGAAGTCCCTACAAATAATAATTTGCTTCCTCCTGTCTGACAGATAGCACAAGAAGGAGTCCAAATTTTTCAGAAACAGATGAAAATTTCCTGATGGGACCTATATACAGTTACAATTATAAATGTGCCTTTATTTAATTTAAGCTCACAGGCACATGCTTCTATATGTTTCTCTACACAAAACTTTTTTGTTTCTATACTTTTTGCACAATGATAACTTTTGACATACATGGCAACTCCTCCTTTCTCCATATTTTCTCTCATTACATGTGCAGAGAGCTTATATCCACTTACATTTACCTTATCCATATCAGTAACAATGTGATGCTCAGACAGGCATAGTATATCTATTTCATTCTCAGCTTCTAAATCTTCTAAACAAACCAGAAGCTCATCTACTTTATTCTTTAAACTCCCAATATTTTGATGAAATATACTTGCATTATTTTTAATTATACTTTTATGAGAACCTTTCCTTATTCTAACATTTGCAGTACTCTCCTGTCTGAGTTTCTCATTGTGCTTAGGCCTAGTTCCTATACCAGTGGTCACATGGTGTTCAGAGAGGCAGATTGTGTCAACTGGGTTGGGTGACTTTAATTCATCAATGCAATTACCTAGGACTGAGATACAACTTGGTGGAGATAAAATCTCTGGTGATTGGTGAAAATTTATAATTGATAGCTGTGATTGGTGATCAAATGTGCTAGAATTGTGCTGTTTAATTTCTTTCCTAAACTGAAGATTTGTTTCAATCCTGACCTCTCGTAGAACTTGACATCTTTCTGTTTTACCTATCATAAAAAAGGTGCTGCTCCAACACCTGTAACCACTGGTATTTTACCATTCATGGCTGTGCCTCCCCCCCCCCCCTTAAATTTCCTGCTACTACCCCAGCCAGTTTCCCCTTCCCTTTCCTGTTGAGATGTAGGCCGTGCCTGGTACAGTCCCACCTACTGAGATAATCAACAGGAACCACACCAATATGAGCCCCCACTCCCGACCCAAGCAGCCGTTCCAACTCCAAATTAACTCTCCCAACAGAAGAATTCCAATGAGGCCGGTCATGGCGTCTCAGGACAGATACAAATTCAACATTGGTGTGTCTCGATGCCGACGCAATCTTTACCAGGTCACACTCTATACTGTACCCAGGATCTCTGTCGATGCTGTTCCCTGGCCCTCCCACAATAACCACGGTGTCTTCCCTGGTAAATCCTTTACAGAGTGAACCTAAATCCTCTGTCACCTGATCCAGACTAGCACTTGGTTTGAAAAAATTTGTGACCTGGTATTCTGGTGCTAATTCCTCCTGCAGAAGTTGGCCTACACCTCTGGCATGAGAACTGCCTAACAACAAAACTTTCTTCCTTTTCGATGACTTTCCTACATTCTTTTTCAATTTCCTATTGAAAGTTTGTTGTGTCCTGTCTACACCTACCTCTGCTTGAGGCTCATCAGTTTCTAACTGAAGCAACAGGTCAAACTTATTTTTGACATTCACCACAAAACTGTCAGACTTAGTTCTAGGCCTGTTCCTTCTGCTACCTGTTGCCACTTCCCACCTCTCTTTGCCCTTCTCCCTCCTTAACCTGTCCAGATCTTCCCTAGCCTGATCTAGCTCAGCCTGAAGGGCAGCAATTTTCCCCTCCTGTTCCACTATCTTCCTATCTCTGCTGCAAATCCTACATAACCACTGATGAGCCTGATCCACTTTCCCAACACCCACGCCACTGCAGTCCCCCCAGTGAAAAAAACTACTACATCCATCACACCAAGCCCTGGAACTAACAATTCTACGGCAAGTCAGGCACTTCTCACTCATGGCAAAAATAATACTTTAGCTAGAATAAATCAATTAAATTACCGAAAATCAAAAAAGACGTTACAAGAATTAAGCCTATTCACAAATGTATATAAGCAAGTTTCTGATTTAAAATTCCGCTGTTTTTCTGAGATCTGTATTAAAACAATGAAGGTATACGCTATTTATTATATATTTCACTCGATGGAATGAAAAAAAAGGACAATTAAACGATATACTTTAACTTTGATTCTCCAAAAACGTTACGAGAATTAGGCCTATAAACAAATGTATATAGGCAAGTTTCTGATATAAAGTTACGCTGTTTTTCTGAAATCTGTATTACAACAATGAAGTTATACGCTATTTACGGTAGTTTACTTATTTGTTACCGAGAAACTAGTTAAATTACCGTGAAACAAGAAACAAACACGTTTACAAAATTTAAGCCTAAGCGCGACTTCGCGAAGTTACGATCTTTTCGTGTTTCCTGAAAAAATACGCAAAGAAAAGTCAAACCTTTAATGGCAAGACTAAACGATACACTAATGCACGTATTTAAATTGTTGTCGGCGTTAAACTAAATTATATTCCTGTCTAAATCACTTAACTTTCTGGAAATGGTTTCTGGCGTCACTTACTCGGCGGCCATCTTGGCTTCTTGTTTTGAAAGAAATTTTCTAAAATAAAAAAGTTTTAAAAACTAAAATTAATCAGCTAAATACAGTATCTGCCTTTTGTATATTTAACAATAAATCATATTGTATATAATGACATCGGTTTTTATAATGATACTAATATTCATTACTACTATTCAAAATTATTTTATTAGAATTCATAACACTAAACAGGGATTGATTAATGGTGCAAAATTAGTGGTAACTCATTTAGGTGAGTACATCATCTGTGTTAAATTCATTGACTCTAATAAAACTGTACTAATCCCTACATTAACCCCACACCATAATTTTATTAATAATACTTGCATTTACTTATTTCTCCATTATTATATTACCTATTGTCGATTGGTCAGAAAAGAGAGCAAATTATTTGCACAGGTCAACCAGTACACTTTATTTCATTAATCAAATGCAAAAAGCAAGAAAGAAAATACTCGGGAGAAAACCGGAGAGAATTCACAAAACAAAGAGTAACACTTAAAGAAAAATGCTGGTAGATCGTCCATCACCTAGGCGCAACTGCAGTCCATACTTCCAGATAGTTGTTCGTCTGCTTGCATCGCCACACAGGCCCTCTCCTGTAGAGTGGAACTCCTAGAATGAAAGGAAACTTGCGCCAAATTATTCTGCCGGCTCTCATGTGGACTGGTGTCAGTGAGTGAGATGGCTCATTGAGTGGAGAAGTGCCTATCGACTAGTGAGCATCTGTGGCAGCTGACTCCAATGGCGATGACGGCTGGGTGCTGGGTGGAGCAGGGAGAGGTAGTCTGGTCTGCAGTGGGAGATCTAGAAGCAGGTTTCAGCTGAAGGAGAGGCTGCCATAATGCAGTGTCATTTTTCAGTAGCGGCTATGCTGGATTTACTCGTTCAGTGGAAACCCTGTTTAGCTAGATGATCATTAAGAGCATCATTGTGTGAGTGTATTTCTAAAGCTGGGAAGGGGCTGGCATAAGATGGTTGCAAGGGTGCTCTAACAACATCTGTATGGAGCATGACGTGGGTAAGGTTTTTATGAACGAAAATTGGTATATTCATTTGTGAGATACCACTGAAGGTCGGAAATTTCAAATGTAGTTCCTCATTTGCAATACCAATTAGCAAGGACATTCAGGTTGATTTTCTTGGTGCATGGAGAAAAAGTGGGACATAAGTCGCAGGATTTCGCTATACATCACTTGTGCTGCTGAAGTTCCGAAGTTGGTTTTGATTAAATCTGCAGCCTGAGCAATACCAATAACAACCAGAAGGATTTGTGACGTATTAGTGCTTACTTGAGTGTCCTTTGCCAGCATTACATCATGTTGTTGCTTGCTAGATGGTAGCTTGTGGAATGCTGATTAGTGAAACCACATAAAACATTGAAATAAGAAGATACCAATTGTTGACTCTGATCTGTCTTCACATCCGTCAAGCAATCGAACGTTGTCAAAAAGGCTCGTGCCACTGTCACTTCAAAAATATCCATAATAGGCGTGGCTTCGACCCAGCGACTAGAACTATCAATAGCCTTGAGAATATGTTTGAATCCTTGCACTGGGGATAATGACCTATGTGGACATGAGAGAAACGGCATGTGGGTCGTGAAAGGAGCCGAGGGACTTGTGAACTTCGTGTTCGACTGGCCGACTGACGATATAAGCACGACAATCATGATGTAATCCCAGGCAAACATACCTATCCTCACCATATGAATACGTGTGTTGACTGCAGTATGCGTGAGGTAGTGAATTGCATCAAAAAGCCCTTCCTACGATGCAAGGGAATGAAAGGTTATTGTCGGCTCTGAGAAACATCACACCAGATGAGGAAGTTACCTGTGGGTACTTGTTTCATCTGCATTCTAGTTGTCTGTTCTGTAAGGAACTGTTATAAGTCCTCATCCATTTCCTGTGCCACAGCTGTCTGGGTTAGATCCACTCTTGCAGAGAGCATGTTGATTCTTGAGAAGTAGTTGGCGACTACATTGTCAGTTCCTCACAGGTGACGGAAGTCGGTAGTGAACAACAAGATGAAATCAACTGGTGAAACTGCCAAGGAGAGCAGGAACTGCAAAGGTTGTTAAATGCCAACGAAACAGGTATGTGGTTTGTAAAGACAGTGAAGTGGCGTGCATTAACTTTTGTGGTCGGAAGTGTCTAATTGCTCGCAGTCGTAGGTATTACATTTAGTCTGCGTGTCAGACAACTTACGGGGAAAATAGTCGAGCGCCTGCCATGACCCTTCTACCTTATGTTGCAACAGTGTTCCTATAGCAGTCTGGCTAGCGTCTACGACCATAGGCAGTGACACTGAAGGCAGAGAGTGAGCAAGAAGGATCTGACTTAGTGGAAAGCAGACAACATTTCAGGTTTCCACGTGATTGAGCATTTTCCTCGTGAAGTGATGCTGAAAAGTGCTGTTATGAGTGGTACCTGGACCACCACTGCACATGGTAGGTGGACCAGCAGAAATTAGCCATATCTAAGAAATTGCGTAATTGGTGACAAGTTTTAAGAAGAAGAAACGACTTAAACAAGTCCACCTTCGACAATAAGGGCTTAATATATGCTGGAGTCACCCGATGTCCCAAAAGGTCCACTGTCTGTTAGCGAAGCACGCACTTGTCACTTTTTATTTTCAATCCATACTCGGAAAGCCTCTCAAAAATAGTCTGTAGGTGAATTTCATGCTCAGTAGCAGACGCAGAATTAATTAACACATCACCGAGATACGCAAAGCAGAAATTCTGGCCTTGGAGAACCTGTTCGACAAAGCTTTGCAGTGTTTAACGCTGAATGCTAACTGTACATTTATAGAAAGGCAAAAGACATGATTACAGTACTGCAGTCTTTTGTACGTCATCTGGTACTACTGAGATTTGATGATAGGCCTTTTGGAAGTCAATGATGTTTGTTGTTGTGGTCTTCAGTCCTAAGACAGGTTTGATGCAGTATATCTTGTGCAACTCTCTGGATCTCCGAGTAACTACTGCAACCTATACCCTTCTAAATCTCTTGGTCTCCCTCTACGATTTTTAGCCCCCATACTTCCCTTCAGTATTAAATTGGTGACCACTTACGTCTCAGAATGTGTTCTACCAACCTATCCCTTCTTCTAGTCGGGTTGTGTCACAATTTCTTTTCTCCCCAATTGTATTAAGCATCTCCTCATTAGTCATCCAATCTACCCATCTAATCTTCAGTATTCTTCTGTAGCTCCAAATTTCGAAAGCTACGATTCTCTTCTTTGCTAAACTGTTTATCATCCATGTTTCACTTCCATACCTGGCTACAATCCATACAAATACTTTCAGAAAAGACTTCCTCATACTTAAACCTACACTCCTGGAAATTGAAATAAGAACACCGTGAATTCATGGTCCCAGGAAGGGGAAACTTTATTGATACATTCCTGGGGTCAGATACATCACATGATCACACTGACAGAACCACAGGCACATAGACACAGGCAACAGAGCATGCACAATGTCGGCACTAGTACAGTGTATATCCACCTTTCGCAGCAATGTAGGCTGCTATTCTCCCATGGAGACGATCGTAGAGATGCTGGATGTAGTCCTGTGGAACGGCTTGCCATGCCATTTCCACCTGGCGCCTCAGTTGGACCAGCGTTCGTGCTGGACGTGCAGACCGCGTGAGACGACGCTTCATCCAGTCCCAAACATGCTCAATGGGGGACAGATCCGGAGATCTTGCTGGCCAGGGTAGTTGACTTACACCTTCTAGAGCACGTTGGGTGGCACGGGATACATGCGGACGTGCATTGTCCTGTTGGAACAGCAAGTTCCCTTGCCGGTCTAGGAATGGTAGAACGATGGGTTCGATGACGGTTTGGATGCACCGTGCACTATTCAGTGTCCCCTCGACGATCACCAGTGGTGTACGGCCAGTGTAGGAGATCGCTCCCCACACCATGATGCCGGGTGTTGGCCCTGTGTGCCTCGGTCGTATGCAGTCCTGATTGTGGCGCTCACCTGCACGGCGCCAAACACGCATACGACCATCATTGGCACCAAGGCAGAAGCGACTCTCATCGCTGAAGACGACACATCTCCATTCGTCCCTCCATTCACGCCTGTCGCGACACCACTGGAGGCGGGCATCACGATGTTGGGGCGTGAGCGGAAGACGGCCTAACGGTGTGCGGGACCGTAGCCCAGCTTCATGGAGACGGTTGCGAATGGTCCTCGCCGATACCCCAGGAGCAACAGTGTCCCTAATTTGCTGGGAAGTGGCGGTGCGGTCCCCTACGGCACTGTGTAGGATCCTACGGTCTTGGCGTGCATCCGTGCGTCGCTGCGGTCCGGTCCCAGGTCGACGGGCACGTGCACCTTCCGCCGACCACTGGCGACAACATCGATGTACTGTGGAGACCTCACGCCCCACATGTTGAGCAATTCGGCAGTACGTCCACCCGGCCTCCCGCATGCCCACTATACGCCCTCGCTCAAAGTCCGTCAACTGCACATACGGTTCACGTCCATGCTGTCGCGGCATGCTACCAGTGTTAAAGACTGCGATGGAGCTCCGTATGCCACGGCAAACTGGCTGACACTGACGGCGGCGGTGCACAAATGCTGCGCAGCTAGCGCCATTCGACGGCCAACACCGCGGTTCCTGGTGTGTCCGCTGTGCCGTGCGTGTGATCATTGCTTGTACAGCCCTCTCGCAGTGTCCGGAGCAAGTATGGTGGGTCTGACACACCGGTGTCAATGTGTTCTTTTTTCCATTTCCAGGAGTGTATATTTGATGTGAACAAATTTTTGTTCCTCAGAAACGCTTTTCTTGGCATTTTCAATCTACATTTTATATCCTCTCTGTGTTGACCATTATCAGTTATTCTGCTGCCCAAATAGTGAAACACATCTACTAATTTTAGCCTCATTTCCTAATTTAATTCCTGCAGCACCACAAGCACATTACATTGCCCTCGTTTAGTTTTTTTATGTTCATATTATATCCTCCTTTCAAGACACTGTCCATTCCATTCAACTGCTCTTCCAAGCCCTTTGCTGTCTCTGACAGAATTACAGTGTCATCAACGAACCTCAAAATTTTTATTTCTTCTCCCTAGACTTTAATTCATTCCGGAAATTTTTCTTTTGTTTCTTTTACTGCTTGCTCAATATACGGATTGAATAACATCTATGATAGTCTACAACTCTGACTCACTTCTTTCTCAACCACTGCTTCTCTTTCATGCCCCTCAACTCTTATAACTGTTGGCTGGTGTCTGTGCAAGTTGCAAATAGCCTTTCGCTCCCTGTATTTTACCCCTGCCACCGTTAGAATTTGAAAGAGAGTATTCCAGTCAACGTTGTCAAAATTTTTCTCAGAGTCGACAAATGCTGTAAATGTAGCGTTGCCCTTCCTTAACCTATCTTCTATGGCAAGTTGTTGGATCTGATGATAGGCCTTTTGGATGTCAATGAAACTAAGTATTAATGAGCTGCCAGAGTGGCCATAAAATCGTGAGTGGGCAGTAGGATAGTATTCCAGAATGATGAATGCATTAATGTGCAATAGTCCCCACAAGAACACAACGAATCGTCTTTCTTTCGAACTTGATGTAGGGGAGATGCCCAAGTGCTGTCAGAACGTCTGATAACCTCCATAGCTAGCAATCCCTCAAATTCTTTCTTTGCAGGAACACCCTTGTCAGGAACAAACCGGCAGGCTACGGCAAGCTGAAAAAGAGCGAGTGTGAGTGATATTGGGTGATGCATGTGCATATGAAAAACCTCTTTTCTCAAAATTATTTCTCTCCTTCATACCTCCTCTGTGTTACTACATATGACGTGTCACTGATCTCATTTGCAATAAGACTGCAGTTCATGCGAGGTGCCTATTTGCTTCCACCGCCCTGAGTGGAATGCATAAGTTCTAATAAGTTTTACAGCGGTTCGTGGCACGCGAGAGTAAAAGATATATAGTCGAACAAGGTATTATTTGAAGTGTATTCGCACGGAACTGACTGCGAGAAAGTAGCATTATGGCTGACGCTCTCTCTATTCTTTGAACTGAGAGAGCTTTGGTTCAGTAATAACTATTGTGAAAAGGTATAATCTAGTTTCTGATCTTAATGAATATGGACGAATGTATTATGGTTTAAGAGAGGAGGCATTGTTGCGAGACCGCAATCTTTAATTGAAAGGCATTTTTTGATTTTGTGCAAGAATAATAAACAAAATAAACCAGTTTCTCGGCAGCATAAACAAGATATGTACTGCGCAAATTATTCTCCATCTTATGGTTTCACATTTTCAAATGTTTGTGCATGCCTACGAGACATTTCTTTAGACTGTGGAAGTTCAAACCTGTAAACTTTATGCAGTCATTCATTTAAAGACTTTTAAACAAATCCACTTCGACGGACATGCTTCCATAGAAAGGGGAATTGGACCATAATTAACATAGACTAAGATTCCTACAGATTCAGCACGCAGTTCGACAACCGGCAGAGACATTGAGTACAGCTTACAGTCAGCATGCAGCAACAGATCTCTAGCCTATCATGCACAATCCCGTGAACATAAACGTCGTCTAGAGAGATCTGTTTGGTTGATGAATTCTTCTCGCGTTATCAACCTAGTGGTGGCATCGTTTTGTCGCAACGTTTCGATGAGTGTCGTACCGATCATCTTCTGGCGAAGTGTCGGGATGCTGTCTCACCTTTAACTTTCCCCTCCTTGGGGAAGTGTTTTGAGGAGTGTGTAGCCTGTTGACTTTTACTCCACTGTGTGCGTTTTGAGGGTGCGATTGTCTTCGACTGTTTTATCTGTCTGTGTGTTGTGTTTGGTGATGTCTAGTACTTGCCTGAGGTTGGCGAGATGTTTGGTGTGTTCTGGGTATCTATATAGCTGCTTGGCCGTCGTCCACTTCTGTAGGCCGGCCAATCACGATCCTCCTGAAGGGGGTACCGCGTCGGTGGCGGTGGGGGCCGCGGCGCGGCCTGGCGTCTTGTCCCGGTGGCTATCCAATCTGTCTGTGGAGACCGCTGCCTGGCCGGCAGCCATGATCGCAAGAATATTAAAGAAGCACGAAATAACGACTATCTTCCGCGCACCTCAAAAAGTTAAAGGTATACTTGCCTCAACCAAAGACCAGCTGGGGTTACAGACCCCAGGCATTTACAGTAGTGAGTGCGAATGTGGGATGGAATATATCGGGCAGATACAACGATGTATCTCTCAGCGCTGTACTGAACACATCAGGAACGTACGACTAGGACAGACAAACAAGACTGCGGTAGCAGAACATAGCATTATCGAGGGACACACGTCCGAATTCGAAAAATACGAAGAAGCTGTGCAGCGCCACCGGTTTCTGGGACTCGATCCTCAAAGAGGCAGTGGAGATACGTCTGCACAACAATTTAGTAAACAGGGATAGCGGTTTTCAGCTCAGTGCAGCGTTGAATCTCACAATTGACAAAATACGTCAGGAACGCTCCGATCTGAAGGCAGTGGCGTCCGCAGACAGATTGGATAGCCACTGGGGTTCGACGCTGAGCCACGCAGCGGCCCCCACCACCACCAACGCGGTGCCCCCTTCTGGAGGAATGTGATTGGGAGGCCTGAAGAAGCGGACGACGGCCAAGTAGCTATATAGATATGCAGAACACAGCATCCCGACTCGTTGAGTGGCAGTGAAGGGTTCAGAATCGCTTCTCTTACTAGCGCACCTTCAGCCATAGGCCTCTGCTGGTACGAGTGACAAACCAGGAGAACCCTCGGCTTTGCTTTTATACAAGCATTGGCGGGATCTCAGTACAGGTCTGCAGTAAGAAACTACGGCGGGCAGGATATTTCTCGGCGACGCCCGACACAAAGTTGTGTTCCTTCTTCGATTTGCGCGATGTCTAGCTCCAGTGGTGCCTTGGGGTCGAAGCGGTCTACCGCTGTCGACAAGAGGCGCGCCTTGTTGTTGCCGCGGGCCGCGTCTCCGGCCGTTTCGAGCACTCCAGCTGCCGCAAAGCCAGGCTCTGCCGCCCCCATCCCTCCCCCCCCCCTTCCCCCCCGAAGGTTAGGGAAAATGTGGGCCAGGACCTGGAAGCCGGATGCGGAGCCGTAGAGAAGGTTTCCCCCGCTGCCGTTGAGACCTCCGCGTCCACCAGGAAAATAGTGCCAGCAAAGCAGCCGGGCCACCTAACGGTGTCAACGATGGCTGTAACTGGCACCCCCTTGGCAGCAGCACCCTTTTCCGTTCCCAACATGGCAAATAACACGAGAAACGCGATCTTACACAAAACGCCAACAACCTCATACATAGTCAGTATTTGTGATCCCACTCCTCCTCCCCTTGCCCTAAGTCCGCTCCTGCTTGCCAACGCCACCAACAACCTACCAGGCTACATCGCTTCCCCAAGTAAAGGTAAGCAGACGTCCCGTCTACCGATCGAAATCCTCCCCAAACCCACCACCTTGTCTCACCCGATCCAAATACCTTACATCCCCCTCACACAAGTCCACCTCATCCAAACAGCTGCGTGCAAGGAAGGACCGGAAGGAGAAGCACTCCAACGGAAAGAAGCACTCCACCACAACCGTTCCAACCACTCCCTCACCCTCTGAGGAACCTGCGCCCCCGAGAGCACCTGTCGTCGCTCTGGGAGGGGACCAGGAAACAACTGCCCTGGAAGGGAACCGAGTAATCGGCCAGGACTCGGATGGTTTCGAGTTGGTGAGGAAAAGCTTTCGCCAGCCGAAGCTTCTGGCAGCTCGGGGAGTGGAACCCACCCTGAACAGGTTCCAGGCGGTGGCTGATGGGCCAGAGACATCGCATAACACAACAGAAACACAAAACCATGTCACCCACCACCTCCCTCCGATTGTCGCAGAGTTTACTCAGAACTATGAGGAACTCTTCGAGATGCTAAAAACAGAAATCAGGGGAGTCAGTTTCCAGGCAAAACTTACCTGTGGTGATAAAATCAAAATAACAGCACAGGCACTTGAAGACTACACCACAGTCAAAACACTTTTCAGCAACAAAAACATACCCCACAACACATTCCCCACAACAAAAACACGAAACAAGAACATCGTGATCAGAGACCTCCCAAGACGATTGTCCCCCCAGGCGATCAAAACAGACTTGACTGCCCAGGGGTACGTCTTCAAGGCGGTCCAGCAGATGGGCAAGATAGGAAACAAATGGCCCCTATATCGGGTTACACTGCCAGATATCCCTCAAAACAAAAGGGAAATAAAAATGATCCTGGCTGTGTCTGTGACCACTGAACCACTGCGCCGCAAAAACAAGATGGTGCAGTGCTTCAGGTGTCACGGCCTGAATCACACTGCAGCACATTGCTCCATGGCAGTAAGGTGCAGAAAATGCGCCGAGGCCCATGACACAAGAACGTGCACACTAAAACACATGGATCCACAAATAAGGTGCACGCTGTGTGGCAAAAACCACACAGTGGATTACCAAGGTTGTGAGGTCCACAAAAGACACTCACAGCAGGCAAAGGGCGCAAACAAAATACCACCAACCCATCCAGTCACACAAGGAAACAAAACACGACAACACACACAGACAAGGTCTGGGTAAAACCAAGACCGGACACATCAAAGGCAACATACGCAGAAGTGATTTATCCTTCGAGAAGCCACGGAAATGTAGCCCCATCACCACAACGCCAGACACAGTCACAGGAGCAACACCGGGAAACACACAGCAACAACGAACAGGTCCACCATGACAGATAAAGCTCCAGGGAACCCGACACGCAGCCCACACCCTCGGATCAGGTGTTAGGCATCATGGTACAGACCATGAACCTCATCATGGAAATGATGAAGGAACTCAGGGAGGAACAGAGGCAGAACACAAAGATCCTCGTTGCCCTTCAGGCAGCAGTCGCTCCCCTCTGCGACTTCCTCAGTAGTTTCAGAACCCCATCATGGATAGACGACCAAACATCCAAGGCCTGAGAATGTGCATCTTTAACACAGACAGCATTGTTAATCAAGGGGTTGAGTTCAAAGAACTCATGAAGGAGTTCTCCGTCGACATGTGCATGATGGGGGAAACGCACCTAAAACCGGGAATAAAAGCGACAGTTCCCAACTATGTTAGCTACCGTAAAGACAGGCCAACCCAAGGCGGAGGAGTGGCCGTATGCATAAAAAGAGGGATCCCCCACCACCAGGTATTCTTACCAGCTACCAACAAAATAGAAGCAGTGGCGGTGGAAGTAACCATTGCCACCAGACCCCTAACAATTGTTGCAATTTACCGACCCCCACAGGACCAGATAGATGAGGGAGACATAGCTGCTCTAGGCCAAATTGAAGGCAAATTCATAATAGGGGGCGACTTCAATGCCAAACAGCCTGATTGGAATTCTAGAGTAACCTCCAGGCGCCAAATTGAAACAACTAGTGCGCATCCACCACTTCGAAACATGGGGTCCGGTCGAGCCAAAAAATGCTCAAATGTGTGTGAAATCTTGTGGGACTTAACTGCTAAGGTCATCAGTCCCTCAGCCTACTCATTACTTAACCTAAATTACGCTAAGGACAAACACACACACCCATGCCCGAGGGAGGACTCGAACCTCCGCTGGGATCAGCCACACAGCCGGTCGAGCCCACACTTTTCCAAAAAATGGCGGCTGGTCCGACGTATTAGACATAGCTCTCACTAGTAGGATCGCGGGGTTTGTGGCCGCAAGGACAATCAACAGAATGTCCTCCAACTTCAACCCAGTGATTCTAGAGGTCGATGTGGGAGAATGGGTAGCACTCCCACGGTACCAGACGTCTTACAAACGTACAGACTGGGAGCGATACCAAGAAACTGTCGCCTCTGATATCGCTCGCGCTCCGCCACCTACTGCCGAAACAGTAGAACAAGCGCTACAAGTCTTAACAGGCACCATCTTGCAGGCAGCGGAAGAAGCCACCCCTCCGCAAAGCGATGGCCCACCGCCGAAAATACAACTCTCACAACACTTGCTAGCTCAGATTCGACATAAGAACAGAGTGGCAAAAGAGTGGAAGATCACCAGAAATCAGGCCACCAGGAGGCTCCTTCTACAAAGAGAACTGAACGTAGCGCTCAATGAGCACAGAAACCAGCAATGGCAAAACCGACTCACAGCTCTCAAAGTAGACGATCATACACTATGGCAAGCAACCAAACAGTTCACAAAAAGACGCGCTAGGATGCTGCCACTGCACGGCGAGCTACAGCCGTGCTGAGAAGACCAACGCCCTCGCCGACTCGTTTGAGAAGCAGTTTCAAGCGGCAGAACCCCAGGATAAAGAGCATGAAGAGGTAGTCAGTCGCCAACTGGCTGTCTTCCTCAATGCTGAGGAGGACCCAGAAGACAAACACACACTTTTCGCCACTGAAAACGTGGCAAGAGTAATTAGGTCCCTCCCCACAGAAAAGGTGCCAGGACACGATAGTGTCACCAGTCAGTCAAAATCTCCCACCCACGGCGATCACACACCTCGAGGACGTCCTCAACGAGATTACTCGATCCCGAGAGTTCCCAGCGGGTTGGAAACATGCGGACGTGGTCGCGATACACAAACCAGGGAAAGACCCACTATTCCTGCAGCACTACAGGCCGATTAGCCTCTTGACAACTCTCAGCAAGATCTATAAGCGCCTCCTGCTAAGACCCATACAGGAACATATTACCAGAGAGCATCTTCTGCCGGATTTTCAATTCGAATTCCGGCAGAACCACTCTGACCCACAACAGGTGATGAGAGTGGTTGAAGCAGCCACAGAGGGCTTCAACAACAGAGGCTACTGTGGGATAGTGTTACTAGACGTAGCCAAAACCTTTGCCTCAGTATGGCATAGAGGGCTACTCTACAAGTTGTACACACAAGGTTTTCCCAGGAGCATAGTGAAGCAGATCAAAACCTATCTCACGAATAGAACTTTCTCAAAGTAGAAACTGCCACCTCCACCAAAAGGTGTATTCGTGCTGGGGTGCCACAGGGATCAGTGATGGGGCCAGTTTTGTACAGCCTGTACACTGCAGACACTCCGACGGCCCACCTGGTGCACACTGCACAGTATGCAGACGACACAGCCTTTTACACGAGAAATGGGAACAAGGACCTGGTCTACCGTGAGCTACAAAGGGTTTTAGATGACACAGAAACTTGGCCCCGTCGCTGGCGCATCACCATCAACTCTGAAAAGACGCGGGCTGTGCTGATTACCCGCAGGCTCAGAAGGTGCGAACCTCCTCAAAAAAACCTCCTCCACCTTCACCTAAACAGAACCCACCTCCCCTGGCGCAGAACCGCCAAGTACCTTGGCATAACGTTGGACTCTTGTCTTATGTGGAAAGGGGTCCATAGGATGATCTGTGCCAGAACGTCCATCCTATACCCAATCCTGAACTCAACCAGCTCCCTTCCCTGCCCAGTAGGAGTAAATGCGTACCAGGCCCTGATCAGGCAAGTAATGGAAACTCCAGAGGCTGCAAAACTGCGCCCTCAGGAGGGCACTGAACCTACCCCTTGGATTCCCCACTGATGATCTGCACGCCGCTGTCGAAATCCCACTCCTCAAAGAAAGATTCCAAGATCTGGCAAGGGTTTTCTACGAGAGCTCTTGCAGATCTGGAAATAACCTCATCCACTTCTTAGGTCGGTATGACATGTCACGCGATAAGCACAAATGCTTTATGACGATCTTCGACGACTAAGTCGAAGAGAACATCCCTATATCCAAATCCTAATCCCCTGCCACCCCAAGAATAACAATCATCTCACCAACGTCAGGCAAGTTCCACACTCATACAGAATATTCATCACATTTCACAGACACAAAAAAAATCACAGAGAAATTCACACACACAAGTACACAGAGGAGTAATAGCCGCAAGGCCACAAACTCCCCCACACGCCTCCCCAAAGAGGGGAAAGTATTAGATGAGAGCAGCAGCATCATCCCGACACTTCGCCAGAAAATGATGGGCACGAAACTCATCGAAATGTTGCGACAAGACGACGCCACCAGTCGGCTGATAACCCGAGAATTCATGATTGGAAAACGCCGAGAAAGGCTGCAGTCGCATATATGTTTGATTATTTATTCACTTCAAAGACCTAAACTCTATTCTTAGAAAGACTGAATATGAAAGAACTAATTCCTTGAATCAGTAATAATAATAACAATAAAATCAAAGCAGTAAATAAATGAATAATAATAATAAAAGCAGCTCATCAAGGTTACTTTTTGTGCCTGGAAGGAAATTTTCAAAACAGATCTCCATCAATAACTGGGTTCATGTTGAAATAATGGCTCCTCTCGTGAATCGTTATATCTCAGTAAAGTTATAAGAATTTACCTTTCTCATGAGAGGGAGTTACAATGACGCCTTTTGTGACAGGGCGTTTAGAAGTGGTAAGAGAATCGAATAATTTCTGAATTTTGACTTGTAACTTCCTTTTTATGTGTAACAAGATGTAATCACGAAAAAGATAAGCTTGAAAGCTAGTTAGATTAAATGAAAAAGTATTAATGTATGTGTCTTAAGTTAAGTTTTTGTCATTTGTGTATGCATTACTATTATAATAGACTAATGAATGTGTGATTTGTTTCATGTCCCCCTTCTATCAATATTTCCTGTTGGAGAGAGGCGATATCCAGTACATGTGGAGCACTGCCAGCATCACTTCTCATCGAAAGGCAAGATCAAGAAAAGGCCTTGGCAGTTCTCTTTCTGTGCCTTATCATAAGAATCTCAAACTGGCAGCATTGAACTCTAGACTTTCATTGGTTGAGGATATTAATTTCCTAGTAGTTTGAAGTAAAATAGTATTTATTTATTAAATATGTACTGTGAATTTCCATGAATATATTTTCAAAGTGAATTATTTGGGTGTTAGAGATTATTGCATTTGCGTGTGTCAATTTTTGTGTGTATGTGTAATGGTTAAATCTAATAGCCATACAAAATGGAACAACAAAAGGATTTAGACAATTTTGAGATAGAATCGACTCATAATGTGGTAGGTGAACATCGTGACGTAAGACCTGCATCATCGGATCAGTCAAGTATGTCCATTGTGGACAGACTTCCAAGTGAAGTGGGCACTTCACGCAAAACAGAAAATGCACCAACGAGGGCAGTAGAAGATAATGTCGCCTGAATGCTAACACATTTTAAAAAATTAGTGGTGCAAGGTATGAAGAACATGGAAGAAAAAACAGAAAAGAGCTTAAAGAAGTATTGTCACCAATAAAGAACTTGGAAGAAGCTAATAGAGGTGAAAGAGGTATCTTCACAGATAAAGAATATGAAGGAATAAATAAAGGAAGAATTGAAAACTGTATCAAATGAAGCTCAAATCTTAAAGACTCAACAAGAAGCTTTTGTCACACAAATGCAGTCTTTATCTATAATGAATGAAACAATTACCAACGAAGTTCAAGACTTCTACAAAACTGTTGCTGAAGTGAAAGAGAAGCAAGAACAGTTACCTACGAAGGAAGATATACAACAGATGAGAAAAGAAATGCATAATCTCACTGGAAAACAACAATCAGTAGATGAAAAATTAGATAATTTGTCAACGGTAGTAACCGAAACTGCTTCAGGGGGTGAGAAATCCATTGCACACAAAAACAACAGAAACGTGCTACTCATGAACAAAAATGAGTACAGTGGGTACAAGAGAAAGAAATTTCAGTAAGCACTGTAGTTGAGAGGAAAATACAGGAAGGAATAAATTCTGGTACGATCGACATCCCTCAGATCGAAAGAATTGTAACTAAAAGAATGAAAGCAATGCAAAACAAATTTTCAGAAGAGTTTAACACTGTGAAAAGTGACCTTTCACGGACGAGTTGAAGAAACGTCAAGCGTCATCTATAAATAACAGACAGGAAGACCTATCGAATAATCCTTGGGCAAATGTCGCCACCAGCCCAGAAACAACAAATCCGCTTACATTCAAGAAGTCGGCAGAAAACGAGTACATAATTCTGGACAAACTGCAACATATGATGAAGAGAGTACATGTAGTGAAGAAAAGTTACTACAATACCATGAATTCCAAACATTTTGAACGGAAAGGAAGACAATACATCTGGTGGTGTTCATGAGGAGTTTTACTGACTTGTTACCAAGAGGTTAGACGCGGCATATAGCAGGATATATGCATGGAGAAAGCAAAATGTGGGTTCTTGATGCCATAAAAACATGCACTACGTATGAAGAGTTCGAGCGAGCATTCCTGTCGAAGTACTGGTCACGAGGTGCGCAAGAAAGGCTAAAGAAAGAAGTAATAAACCCAGAAAACCATTTACAGGGACATCTGGAGGATTACGCAAATATTTCGAAAAATACCTGACCAAAGCAAAATAACGGGATAATCCGATGAGCGAAGAAGATATCATCCAGATATTAAAATCAGAATTACCCACCGCCATCAGAGAAAAGCTCATGACAATCACAGAACATGACACTGAAGATTTTTTTGTCAACATTGGACACATAAGACATAATCCAAGATGACGACAAAAAGCATGCAGAGAATAATGGACAGACGACACGCAAAAATGTTAACGGTTTAGAAAAATGATCGGCGCGCAGCCTGTGGCTACAAATGAGGTGCAAGCACAGCCACAGATGAATATGAATGGAAATAACCAAAGACAGTATGGTTACAGGCCAGATTATAGGCAGAACCGAGGTAGAAACAGAAGATCTGACAGGAGATATCACCCAGATTATCTAAGGTACAACAGTGGAAATCAAACCTGGAACAATAATCAAGTAAACGTACAAGAACGAAGTACGAGTGTACCATTGAATGCAAATGCGGTAGACTGGCGTCAGAACACGCCTGTAATAACAGAAGTACGCGAAGATATAAACAGGAATACCAATACAAATCATGGAAACGCCTAAGGACCTGCACCAGCCCCAGTGTTAGAATCAAAAAGAATTGGAGGGGCAGTAATAGTAACTTGGCTATGCTACGATACAATGACGGGCATTTATTAAGAGACGAACTACTCTCAGAGAAGACAATGTGTAAAGCTGAGAAGAGGCTGACTCTGGTATCAACAGTTAAGGGCAGAATTGAAAATAATGAAGTAAAGATCATTCTGGACACAGGTGTAACAGTAAATTTGGATTCAGACAGTTTGTTTGACAAACTGAGACAGGAAGCAAAGTTTCTAGTAAATCCAGTTAGTAATTGCGACCTCATAGGCGTTTTTGAGCCAAGTCCAAGCATGTTAGGAAACAGGTGCTTATAATTGTTTATTTGGGGAATGGAGTACATAAGGGCACATTTGTAAATGCTGAGGGATTAATCGTGGACTGCATGCTAGGGCTGGATTTTTTTTGTTTAGGGAAACATGTGGAAACATAGATTTTGTGCATGGTATTTTGAGAATGGAGAGTGAAGCACGAGATATTGAGGTACCACTTTTGAGGACAGGAAGTATACATGGGAAGTATTGCAAAGGAGCTCGCATACGTCTGGTAAGAAGCTACAGATCAAGCATTTGTCCATAAGAGGAAAAGTAACAAATGTGAATGAGTTATTTAACAATTTACAACAGAAAATTAACGACTCACCCTATCTGAGTACTGAACAGACACACCAACTGAACAGATTGTTTTCTAGATTTAGCAGTGTATTTAATGAAAAACCTGGCATGATGAGTGGCTGTGTGTGTAAATTAGACATCAAACCACACAAGACATATTGCCAAAGTTATTACCCTGTCCCGTGGAGGTTACGAGCAGCTGTAGATCAAGACATACAAACAATGTTAAAGCGGGATATGATTGAACCTTCCACAAGTCCATCTTGTAGCCCCCTTTTGGTAATTCCCAAACAGGGAGGAAAAGTTCGTCTTGTACTGGATGCACATGTAATCAGTACTATAATAATACCACTGTGAACACAGCCAGAGAACATCGACAAATTAATTCAACATTCGATGGGGTAACCTATTTTACCATCATTGGCTTATACTCCTCGTACTGGCAAATGAAACTGCACGAGAGCTTGAGGAAGTACACCAGATTCATTTATGCTGGACAAAGCTATCAGTTTGAAGTTTTGCCCTTACATTATTTGCTAGGACCTGAACTGAAAAGCAACCTAACTTTGTTTGTCAATGACATTTTGATTGCTACAAGATCATGGGTTGAGCATATCAAAATTTTGGAAAGATTACTCACAAAATTTAAAGAATCAGGAGTCACAGCTAACTTTCAGAAATCTCACTTCGGTTTGAATCGGATTAAATTTTTAGGCCATTTAATTGATGAAAAGGATATTTTACCAGACATGAAGAAGATCAGTGCAATAAAGAATTTCCCGACACCATGTGCAAAGAGATAGTTGAAAGATTTTATGGGTTTTGCATCATTTTTCTGCAGATCTGTGTCCTTGAATTCAGAAAAATTGCACATTGGCAGTGGACCAGAGAATGTCAGGGAGACTTTGAGAAACTCAGAGAATCTTGGTAAACACACAGTTACTGTATCATCCTGATATGAATGTGGACTTTGGATTAACGAAAGATGCATCGAATATTGGTTTGGGTGCATGTCTATTCGAAGTCAGGCAAATTGAAGGGCAGACAACATTTTGTACAATAGCATTTGCTAGTAGGACCTCAAGCAACTGTGTAAGAGCTTATACCACCACCAAGAAAGAAGCATTGGTAATAATAGGGGCATTTAGAAAATTTTACAATTACCTACACCAATCTCAGACTAAAGTATTCTGTGATCATCAGGCATTAAGACTCCTACAAACAAGCAAGATGCTACACATGAGATTGAGTCGTTGGACAATGTTTCTCAAGAGTACAATTTTTCCATTGAATATATTAATTTCAAAGATAACCTGATTAGGAACGTGTTGTCAAGAATGCTGGAAGGTTTAGAAGAGGATACATGTGTTGGGGAAGCAGAAGATGAACATCAGATTTTGTTAATAAAGGCTACAGCACACCGAAGATATTATTGAGATTTATGTAAGAACATGGCAGAATTAAAAGAGCAGGATCCATGTTGGAGTAAGATCAAACAGCTGCTGTAACAAAAGAGCGACCCCAATCTGGGCGAACATTTCAAGCTAGTAGATGGAGTATTGTTTCACAGGGAGAGTGAAAAGTCTAAAAACTGGTGTGTGTGTGTGCGTATACCCAATGGTAGAGTGGAAGATCTGGTGCAGTATATGCATTTAGCGTGGGGCCACTTTGGTGCTTCTGAGTGTGCATCGAAGATTAGGTGATACTGCTACATCCCAGATGGTGAAAGGAGAATAGCCAGAATACTGAGGTCATGTGATTTGTGCCAGCGATCGAAGGATAATCATTCGAGAGACAGTAGCTCCATCCAGTTTGTTCACCTTCAGGTTTGGAGTCCAACTGACCTAGTTCACAACACCGTCACCAGAGTGCACTGTCCGCTGTTGGCCCTCCTCCTCCTCTCCTACTCCCTCTTCCCCTTGTGCCGAGCTTCCCAGGAGGATGGATGTAATTGTTTACTGTGTAGCATGTGTTCAATGGATGAGGTGTCTGTGCTGAAGGAGTTTGACAGGTACATTAATTGCAATCATCCAGCTGGGGAATGTGGTAATAGCTACCTGTACAGTGCTTGGAAAGGAATGATATTTGGTGACTGTATGAATAAGATGACACGCTTCATCAGATAACGAATATGCAGCAGGAAGGGGATAAGTTACACTTCGCAACGTGTACTGATAAATGCGTGTGCTGTAACTGTAGATCATTCGATAAAAGTGTAGTCAGTCTTCTGTGGCGCAAGAGGCAAGACATTCATCCACTCCAGAGCAAGGGCTCCCTGCTCCAGATTCTCTGTACCTGCTGGAGCTAGGTTCACAGCACCAGCACATGGTAACCACAGAGAGCAGCTGCTCTAAGCACTTCTTGTTGTGTTGAAAATACCTGCAGCCTCCCTCCTCACCCATGGCACATGGATACCCTTTGCCGTTGGAAACGAACTGCTTCAGGAGTTATTACATCTGATGTTTAAGCAATGTGTGGAATATTATCACATACATAACTTGAAGATGTCACAGCAACTAAATGTACCAGTGCAGAAATAGAGAGAGAGAGAGAGCTTTGCAGATGAAGTAACAATATTTAAACAATTTGCGATGTAATTACACTTTTTATTCCGAGGAATACCACCACCGCAGTTGAACACAGACTTTAAAATGATTGCAGCATACTTTTGAATCCATCCTGAGACTCTTCACACACTTTTGTGAGAAATACGGCATCCTTCCCTTGCCTTTGAGCACGAGCTGCTTCAGGAGTTATTAAATCCAATTGAATATGTCTCTAAATGCACTTTCAAAAAGGTCGCTGCATAACAGTTTGCCTCAATTTTGTT
The DNA here is from genome assembly GCF_021461395.2 of Schistocerca americana. Classification (NCBI taxonomy): domain Eukaryota; kingdom Metazoa; phylum Arthropoda; class Insecta; order Orthoptera; family Acrididae; genus Schistocerca; species Schistocerca americana. The sequence goes on from NC_060126.1 coordinate 257,670,018, forward strand.
GTGTATACTGCCGCACTTGGACACAGACTCTAAAAAGATCACGGCCCACTTGTGAAACCTCTCAGTCTTCCTCCACTGCTTTGCAATTTTTGCGTGCATAATAAATAAGGTAAAGTGTTTAACGCCTCATTACATTCTGAAATGTTGCTTTAAACCATTTGCTTCAAATGCACTCACACCCAAGACACAGCACTGTCTTCCCAGGTGCAAGTGGAATGGAACTACACTTTAAAATACGTCGTGTGGGAATATTGTGTATAAACTGAAACCAAAATAAATGAGTGCAAATACATCATGTCGAAACTGAAGACAATCCTACATCACATAAGAAAATATTGTTTAATACATTATCACAGTAGTCTGCTACCCGTGAAGTGGTGGCGTGTCCATCAGTGGCCGCAGCTCGCCACAAAGTGATGGCGACCCGAAGCGGGGGCACTACAGCACACAAACAATGGATCAGCAGAGCAAGTTGGCTTTCCCAGAACCCCACGTACTAAGTGCGTGAATCTTTGGCCAGCACACTAGCACCAACTTGTCCTGCGTGTTCAGACCAGCATTCATCCGTAGGTGGGATGGAATGCTGCACTCCTATTGGCTCCCTGGGTAAAATGCTGGGTGGAGGGAGTGGAGATTATATAAACCACTGTCGTGGTGCAGTCGCTTTCATTCTGCCTTCGTCAGTTTGCCTGTATGGTTGACTGTGTGTTCTTGTCCCAGTTTTCTTTGGTTTTTTTTTTTGGGGGGGGGGGGGGGGGGGCAGCAAAGTATAATTTCCAGCGACAGCATCAGCAGTGGTAGCAGCAGCAAACGGCTTCGCCAGGACAGTTTACTATGTAAATTGTTCTAATCATTCAATATACCTGTATACCCCATAATTTTAGTATCCCTCACAGCACTTGTTTAGGTCGTAGTTGGTAGAGGCATACTTCCTTGCTACCAAAGTTTCGAACAGTTCGCTGCTGTAATTTTAATGCCTGACGAATTTTCATTCCATATCTGGTATTACAGTCCTCTTTTTTTCTTGTCATTGTAGCCTTCGTCCTTGAGATGTTGGCCTCTAGATCGGCAACTGGAGGCTAACAGACTATTGTAGTAACAGTCTCCAGCAATAGTACCCGAGTCGGCGCAGCAAGAACGTAAGTACATATATTTTTTATCATGTGGCTGTGAGAGAACATACTTTTTTTGTTCACATAATGTACTGTAGTTCCAATGATAAGGGCTGGGGAATGCATATACATTTACTTTTCGTAACGTGGTGCATTCAGCTGTCTGAATCATGTTCTTTGCTTTTCTAGGTGTTTCTATGGATGAGAAAGGAGGGGTAGGGATATGTGTCGAGGCCAAGAGCCAGGAGCAATCGATTCAGTCTTGTAAGTAGCAGAGTTCGGTTTTCAAATTCAGTGTGTTTCATATATAAGTAATTTCAGTGGACTAGAGAATACGATTTTCTGTTTATCTTTCAGTGAATGAGAGAAATGATTTTCTGTTTACACTTCAGTGAGCTAAAGAATACGATTTTCAGTATGATTTTCTGTGTTTACGTCCCTAAGATTTTCAAGAAATAATTACGTTTAATATCTTACTGTTGTAGGTAGCATCAGTGAACGAGATAAATAGCCGCAAAGCGGGGATGAAGAACCAGAGTGGGTGCATGAGATGGCAGCTGCTGAGGAAGCTGAAAGGCAGCGCCATCTCACCCTTTCGGAGAAGGATGAGGAAATACTGGGTTGGGTGGGACAACCACCCAAAGCCCGGCTGAACTGCTCAGTTCTTAGACCGAGAGTGGAAAAGGTGATTATAGTGTAGCCGTCTACGTTAAAGCATATAATAATTACTACTCAGAAATGTTGTTATTTGCTTACAGCGTACATTTATTTAAAACGTCTTGCATAGTACTTAATTTTTTTTTCGTTATTCGTGTGTTACAGAGGCACCAGAGCCGCCACTAGCACCACAACAGCTAGCTGTGGTACAAATGCCACGAGCGGTGGTTGCGGGGGCAAGAAAAAAACACGCATGATAGCATACCCCGGGTGTCCATAGGTGGTTCAGTTGGAAGAAGAAGAAGAACAGCAACGATCACCCACCCTCCAGGCTGACGCTAGTGAAAGCACCAGTATGGAGCAGCAGCACCAGCAGTATCACTGGCCTTTGTCGCCGCAAGCAGGGTGTTCCCAATGGACCTCACTGCAACCTCTTCATCCTACTCTGGCTTCGACTGTTCGCCCTCGCCAGCAATGGAAGTATGTGTGCCTCGGTGCATACTCCTGTGCACCTCGAAGACTCCATCATCAACAAGATGGACCTCATCGCCTTCTAGTCTTAGTACAGGGTGTCCGAAAAGTCTTTCCCTGATTACATAAATTGATAACTCAGGCTAGAAGTAAGATACAAATATGAAACTGGTGTCTAATTGTTTATAAACTATCAAAGTTTTTTTCACACATCAGTAAACTTCCACATGAGCACCCTTGGTAGCACGTAGCACATCTTGGCGATATTCAGTTTCCGTCCACACATTAGCCAATATCACTGGAGGCATCGATTCAACGACTGTGGTTATCCGTTGCTGCAGGGTTTCAAGATCTGGTACACGTGTTCGGTAGACATTGTCCTAGACATAACCCCCATAAAAAGAAGTCTAATGGGGTTATTTCAGGAGAGCGTGGAGGCCAAATCGTTAGCCCATCATGACCAATCCATCGCCCAGGAAAGATCATATCTTGATAGTCACGGACGCCCAAACCCCAATGTGGCGGTGCACCGTCTTGCTGAAACAAGACATTGGGGTGATACTGAAGCAGCTGAGGAACAGCATACAGTTGCAACATGTCCAGATACACTGCAGATGTGATGGTAGCCTCAGCGAAGAAGAATGGCCCGATAATTCGATCGTGCAATAGTGAGCACCAAACAATCACCTTTGGACTGCCTCTAGTGCACTCCATGACCTCGCCAGGGGGTTGTGAACCCCAAATGCGCACATTATGGCGATTGACTGCTCCACTGACAAAAAAGATCGCTTCGTCAGAAAAGGTAAATTCGTCTGAGATAACCATCATCTCCATTATAATTATCCGAGCTGTTATGCCGTGGTCGGTTGATGAAATTTGTCTCAATTCCCAACGTTTCGTCTCCGACTGCGGGAGACATCTTCAAGGGCGTCTGTAGGTCGATGGAAGGTCCAACACACCCACTGGCTCGCTACTCAGTCAGTAGCGAGTCAGTGGGTGTGTTGGACCTTCCATCGACCTACAGACGCCCTTGAAGATGTCTCCCGCAGTCGGAGACGAAACGTTGGGAATTGAGACAAAATTCATCAACCCACCACGGCATAACAGCCCGGGTAATTATAATGGACATGATATTTCCGGCCGTGAAAGTCTACATTTCAGTATAACCATCATCGTCCTCAATATATGATAGCATTTCGACCACAAAGTCATATCGATGTGTACTGTCATTGGGCAACAAGGCGTGAACAATTTGCACATTGTATGTACGAAACATTAATCGTTTGTCTAAAATGTCATGGAGAGAGCTTTTTGGCATCTGCAACTCACGTGAGACCCTGCGCACCGATTTCTTCGGACTTCGCAGAAAAGACTGCCTTACAGCTTCCACACGGTCTGCTGAGGTTCTTGGTTGACCAGACCTCGGAAGGTCAGCAACCGATCTTGTGTTCTTGAACTTCTCATACCAGGCTTTAGTGCTCTTGACATCACGTGGATTCCTTCCAAATGTTGTCTGGAAGTGTCTCTGCACTGTGGTTGGTGATCGTGTCTCATGGTACCACAGGACACACTGTGTCTTCTCCTGATTGGTTAACATAGCTTCTTGGGCACTGCACCTCATCCACTACTTACGTACTGCGAACCTAAAGCAGAAAAAAACTTTGATAGTTGTAAACAATTCGACACAAGTTTCATATTTGTATCTTACTTCTAGCCTGAGTTATCAATTTCGGACACCCAGTATTATTAGTAATAGAAATGATCCTATGGCTAGGGGCAGTCCTTTCAGTGACACCATACCTTATATTTGGGGACTGCAGAGCCTTTGAGGAGCGAATCTCTTTCATAAGGATCGAGAATCCGACAGGAGGGTACCGCGACCCTGTTCGGTTTCTAAGGGAGTCCCTTCCTGCTGTGGAAACGGAGCTCCTCAAAGTAGTCAATGATCCACGGTATCTCGCCTTTAAATGCAGTGCCGTGCTCTGCACCAAACTATTGCACCCTACCAAAGTTGCCTCTGTTATTGAAGATACAAGTCTTCATTATCATTGCGGTGAATAACGGCGTGATATCGCGGAGCACATCAATCGGCGAGTGATTTCGTGAATCCACCTTGAATGCTATACTGGCCCGGTTTTCCGAGATCGAAGTGAGAGTGTCAGCTAAAGCACTCAGCCAAATACTACACCTGGACATCCACACACATGTTTATGATCCGGGAAATGGAAGGTCTAGCTATATCATGCTCCCTAAGAAGGCGGCTAATAAGCAGTTACGCATTAATGTCGAAAATAGAAATGATCAGATTTGTTTTGCATCGTCAGTCCTGGATTGCGAGAGAAATTACAATTACAGAGATCATCCTGAGGGTCTCGGTGCATGCCATGTAGGTGATAATATTCGTGGATGTTATAACTTTGATGGTACCAAGTTCCCTGTCAAGATCTAGGACATACCTAAATTTGAGGCACAAAACACCGGAATATCGGTTCATCTTTATGGTCTGGAGAAGAAAAAGCAAGTCAGATGAGCAGGACAAGCACATAGTTGTCGGCCCCTTCCATTTCCCAAAATTTACCAGTGAGCGTGAGACGTTTGTAAACATGCTGCTCTTCTTTGAAGGTGATAATTATAATTATGTTTGAATCAAAGACATGCCCCAGCTACTTTCTGCCCAACTGAGCAAACATGCACATGAGCAGCATACTTGCTTAAGATGCCTCAATGTCTTTTCCCCAGACAAGTTATTAGCAGAGCATCTAATAGATTGCGCTTCCAAGGAACCCACTGAAGAAAACAAATTCATAAAATTTAAAAATGCTCAGTACCAGGGTCAATTCCCGCTTGTAGTGTACGCCGACTTTGAATGCCTCCTCGCTCCTGTGACTCACTGTGAAGGTGACTCCACGACCTCCCTTACCACCTTAATACAAAAATACGTACCGTATGTGACAGCGTGCCAAATTGTATCGTCCTATGATTAAAGTCTTACGCACTACAAATCTTATGTCAGGGATAATCATGCTGTTTCGCTGCTCACTGATCATTTTCATGGGAGTTGATAAGCTTTACAGCGACAACTGTCCCAAGACCAAGTCGAAGGCCAATAAAGATTTGTACAGTAATGCAATTGACTGTCATATTTGTGGGCTGCTGTCAGATAGAAAAGCGGGAACTCCTCATAGGGACCACTGTCATATTATGGGGAAGTTCTGTGGCGCAGCTCACGATATGTGCAATTTGAAGTACCGGTTACCAAGGCACATACCCGTTTTCTTAGATTATTTTCTGGATGCACATTATTACAGTTTTAAAAATATGTAGGAAAGTAATGTGTATCGTGCTACATTTACTTGTCATTTTTGGAAAATTTTGTTACACTATAAACGATATTGAGTATAATTATTGGCATTTTATATTTTTATATACTTTGGTTGAAATATCTTGTGATTTCAAATTACTTAAATAATAAAAGAACGTCAATAATAATTACAATTAATGACCAAAATTATCATTATTAAGTTTTAGCTACATTTACAAAACCTGCCCTTATCCATGATGACAGTTCTAAAACCCTCCTTATCCAGTGTTGAGTTCCAAAACACGACGTATCCAATCTTAATTTGTAAATACCTTCCTAACATGTCACGAATTATATGCAGCTCTCAGATATATCGATATATGTAAGTACATCAATATGATAAAAATGAATAAATACATGTATTTTACTGAAGGCGAGCAAAAAACTTTTTTCCGTTTCCCGAAAAATTTGCAAAAATGGATAAGGTGTGCCTCATATACATGTTATAAAGTACAAATAAACAGTTACAAAGAAATTAGCTGTCGAGTAACCAAAAGTAGTGAAATTTGCACCTTTCGCTGGTTTTTAGTTGTACCAAAGTACAATGGTCATATGTGGATAAACGTGCTAATTTGAAAATTATTTCTGTGCTTCTTGGACAACAAGCACGTTAGAAAATATGTTCCAGCTTTCTGTGTGTATGGCACAGCATAGCTGTGCTATACCTCAATAGTGGAACATAAATGTATGACCTTACATAATGAACTTAGAACTTTAAAACAAAAATATAGTTAAAAATAGTTTGATTGCCCCAAAGAAAGCTCTCCCAGCCTTAACTTCACATTACGATGGAATTAATATAACTACTTGCGAACGCCGCGCTGAACGTAGGATTCACTCACTGGAAAATCGTTAACAAGGTACATTAGTCATGTGGAAACTACGCTGCTGGCAAATAAAATTGCAACACCATGAAGGAGGCATTCTCAACATACGTATAATTGGCGTGAAATGTGTTGCATGCTTGGCTACGCAAATGTTCCGTGCTTCTTGGACAACAAGCACGTTAGAAAATATGTTCCAGCTTTCTGTGTGTATGGCACAGCATAGCTGTGCTATACCTCAATAGCGGAACATAAATGTATGACCTTACATAATGAACTTCGCACTTTAAAACAAAAATATAGTTAAAAATAGTTTGATTGCCCCAAAGAAAGCTCTCCCAGCTTTAACTTCACATTACGATGGAATTAATATAACTACTTGTGAACGCCGCGCTGAATGTAGGATTCACTCAATGGAAAATCGTTAACAAGGTACATTAGTCATCTGGAAACTACGCTGCTGGCAAATAAAATTGCAACACCATGAAGGAGGCATTCAACATACGTATAATTGGCGTGAAATGTGTTGCATGCTTGGCTACGCAAATGATAAGAATTTCAGTGCAACCACATAAAGCAGATGGGAGTACGTCCATGTACATTCTATATAGAAAGAAATGTTACGCAGTGGATTTCTTATTCAGAAATGGCATTTGGATTTTGACTCCTAGTGGAAAGATCTTGTTAAGCCTTCTGTAAGTAAGAGAAACATCTACAAGCACATATCATATCACGATTCGACAGCAGCAGGATCGTGGCCTATCGAGAGCGTAGTTCACCATTCCACAATCTGAATAGCGCCCGTGAGGACAGATACAAACTGAGATGAGAGAAGTCATGGGATAGCGATATGCACATATACATATGGCGGTAGCATCGCGTACACAAGGTACATTACTGGCCATTAAAATTGCTACACCACGAAGATGACGTGCTACAGACGCGAAATTTAACCGACAGGAAGAAGATGCTGCGATATGCAACTGATTAGCTTTTCAGAGCATTCACACAAGTTTGGCGCCGATGGCGACACCTACAACGTGCTGACATGAGGAAAGTTTCCAACCGATTTCTCATACACAAACAGTAGTTGACCGGCATTGCCTGGTGAAACGTTGTTGTGATGCCTCGTGTAAGGAGGAGAAAAGCGTATCATCACGTTTCCGACTTTGATAAAGGTCAGATTGTAGCCCATCGCGATTGCGGTTTATCGTATCGTGACATTGCTGTTCGTGTTGGTCGAGATCCAATGACTGTTAGCAGAATATGGAATCGGTGGGTTCAGGAGGGTAATACGGAATGCCGTGCTGCAGCATCCCAACGGCCTTGTATCAGTAGCAGTCGACATGACAGGCATCTTATCCGCATGGCTGTAAAGGGTCGTGCAGCCACGTCTCGATCCCTGAGTCAACAGATGGAGACGTTTGCAAGACAACAACCATCTGCACGAACAGTTCGACGACGTTTGCAGCAGCATGGACTATCAGCTGGGGGACCATGAGCGCTGTTACCCTTGACGCTGCATCACAGACAGGAGCGCCTGCGATGGTGTACTCAACGACGAAGCTCGGTGCACGAATGGCAAAACGTCATTTTTTCGGATGAATCCAGGTTCTGTTTACAGCATCATGATGGTCGCATCAGTGTTTGGCGACATCGCGGTGAGCGCACATTGGAAGTTTGTGTCCGTCATCGTGATACTGGCATATCACCCGGTGTGATGGTATGGAGTGCCATTAGTGTCGCGTCTCGGTCACCTCTTGTTCGCATTGACGGCACTTTGAACAGTGGACGTTACGTTTCAGATATGTTACGACCCGTGGCTCTACCCTTCATTCGATCCTTGCGAAACCCTACATTTCAGTAGGATAATGCACGACCGCATGTTGCAGGTCCTGTACGGGTCTTTCTGGATACAGAAAATATTCGACTGCTGCCCTGGCCAGCACATTCTTCAGATCTCTCACCAATTGAAAACGTCTGGTCAATGGTGGCCGAGCAATTGGCTCGTCACAATACGCCAGTCACTAATCTTGATGAACTGTGGTATCGTGTTGAAGCTGCATGGGCAGCTGTACCTGTACACGCCATCCAAGCTCTGTTCGACTCAATGCGCAGGCTCATTAAGGCCGTTATTATGGCCAGAGGTGGTTGTTCTGGGTACTGCTATCTCAGGATCTATGCACCCAAACTGCGTGAAAATGCTATCACATGTCAGTTCCAGTATAATGTGTTTGTCCAATGAATACCTGTTTATCATCTGCATTTCTTCTTGCTGTAGCAATTTTAATGGGCAGTAGTGTATAAAATGGCAGTGCTTTGGCGAAGCTGTCATTTGTGCTCGGGTGATTCATGTGAAAAGGTATCCAATGTGGTTATGAGCGCACTTGAAAGTGGAATGGCAGTTGGAGCTAGACGTGTGGGACATTCGATTTCGGAAATCTTTAGGAAATTCAGTATTCGGGGATCCATAGTGTCAAGAGTGAGCCGAATATGCGGAATTCAGGCATTAGCTCTAATCACGGACAACGCAGTGGCCGACAGCCTCCAGTTAACGACCAGGAGCAGCGGCTTTAGCGTGGGGTTGTCAGAGCTAACAGGCAAGCAACGCTGCGTGAAGTAACGGCGGAAATCAATGTCTGACTTATGACGATCGTTTCCGTTAGGACAGTGTGGCGAAATTTGGCGTTAATGGGATATGGCAGCAGACGACTGACGCGAGTGCCTTTGCTAATAGCACGACATCGTCTTAAGCACCTCTCCTGGGCTCGTGACAACATGTTGGACCATAGTCGACTGAAAAAGTGTGGCCTGGTCAGATGAGTCCCGATTTCAGTTGGTAAGAACCGATGGTTCCGTTCGAGTGTGGCGCAGAACCCTCGAAGCCATGAGGCATTGCGCAAGCTGGTGGTGGCCACATAATGCTGTGAGCTGTGTTTGCGTGGAATGTACTGGCTCCTCTGCTTCAGCGGAACCGACAGGAAGAACCAATCATTGACGGTAAATGGTTAAGTTCGGCTACTTGGACGTCATCTGCAGCCATTTTTATGTACCCAAATAACGATGAAATAATCACTGGCCACAATTGTTGACGAATGGTTTGAAGAACATTATGGACAATTCGAGCAACCGATGTGGTCACCCATCGAACATTTATAGGACATAACTGAGAGGTCAGTTCGTGCACAAAATGAAGCTCCGCCAATACCTTCGCAATTATGGACGGTTACAGAGGCAGGATGGCACAATATTTGTGCAGGTGACTTCCAACGACTTGTTAAGCCCATGCCACGTGGAGTTGCTGCGTTACGCCGGGAAAAAGGAGTTCCGACACGATATCAGGAGGTATCCCACGGCTTCTGTCATCTTAGTGTGTATGTCAGCCAAGCTCTATTCGTTTCGACGTCCGGCAGGGTTGCAGCCTGTGCTGCTGCCAGAGGTGGGCGCTCAGTGTACTGAATTTCGCCCTCATTATACCCTCAAATCATTTACAAATTTATTAATGTATTCTTCCTAATATACTGTGTGCGCACCCTAAGTAAAATTTCGTTATTTGCCATCGTACCTAGTCCTGCAATTTTAATGACGAGACTGTATTTCTAGAAAAAGTGCATTTATAATATGAAAACCGGAAGTTCACTACCTGACTGAGAACTTTTCACCATTTTCACAATGTTAGAAACAAAAATAAGACGGACTTTTGTCCTTTAACTGAAATCTTTGGGCGTTGGGCTGACTGAAAAATGATGTTCGCTTCCAGTGTGAATGATTTTCCAGGCGTATACGCAGAGAGAAGTTCGTGGATGCCTGGTTCCTGGTAAATGGTAAACTCAACCTCAACCTTTGTACGCATAGATGCAAGAATTCTGTTTACTCGGGCAGCTATGGGTGTAGCGCATCGCGTGTCATTGCGTCCCGCCTGCTCACAACACACACACACACACACTGGTTTTGTGAAAGTGATATGATACCGAGTTAGCCACTCTATCGCGTTGCGCCTAACAGAGAAAAAAAACTCGCATATAAACATGGGCGTCTGAATTTTGAGTTATGTATAAGAAGCAGTCAGATGAAAACGAGACAGATGGAATAAAAGTAAGTAAACTGTTCATTATTTCAAAAGTTATCCCGCAAGTGATAATACATCTATATTGCTGTGAGAAAAGACGGTCAGTGCCTTCATGGAAAAGTGCAGTTACCTACGTAACCATGATGGTACCGATGCGTGCACCTCTTCGTCTGAAGCAAATCGAGGGAAAGGAACGTCTTTGTTCAGGTCTCCAAAACTGTGGACATCGCATGGGGAGAGATCGGAACTGTATGGAGGCTGTGTAAGGGCGTCCCAGCAAATCTTCTACAGTGCACTCGAAACAACCTTTGCAACATGCGGGCGGGCACACATCCTCCATACAGTTCCGATCTCTGTCTACGCGATTTCTATTATTTTTGGAGCCCTGAAGAAAGACATTCGTGGCCGTCGATTTGCCTCGGACGAAGAGGTGCGCGCCCGGGTACAATCGTCGTTCCGTAGGCAACGACAGACATTTTTCTATGAAGACATTCACGGGCTTGTCTTACAGTGGCGATTACTTATGAAATAATAAACAGTTTACTTACTTTTCTCCCATCTGTCTCGTTTTCATCTGACTGCCTCTTATACCATGTCAGACCCTGTAAAGCAATCCCAGAATCCTCGAATACATTTTCAGCTCGAACACAATGAGATATTTCGAGCACAATAACATCATCCACGCCAAATTAGCATGGATTCGAAAAGCGTCTCTCATGCGAAAGCGAGTTCGTGCTTTTCTCATATGACATCGTGAAAGCCATACATCGAGGAATCAAGTGAATGCAGCATTCCTTAACTTTCTAAAAGCTTTTGCCTCGGCATAACACCAATGTTTATTAACAAATCTGCGATTGTACGGGATATCCAACAACATTTGTCACTGGGCTGAGGGTTTGTTGGTAAGGAAGACACAGCTTGTTATCTTGGTTAGTCATCGACAGCAGTCGAAGCAATTTCAGTCATGTCCCAGTGGCACTTACTGGTACCATTGCTGTCGATTTTATATATTAGTTAACAAACGATACTAACGGTACATTCAATAGTTTGTAGGTGCTGCAGTTATCTACAAGAAGTACTATTTGAAAACAGCTGCACAAATCTCCAATAAGTTCTCAATAAGATTTCAATAAGTTTCAAAGATTGACAACTTGCTTTAAATGTCCACAAACTTAAAATTATGCGTTTCACAAACCGAAGGAAATTAATGTGCCATGGCTACAATATTAATGTGTCACAACAAGAATCAGGCCTGCCATACAAATAACTAAGTACAAAAATTTCTGCCGGTATGATACAGAGTGAGACTGTTCTCACTTGTCAGTTGTAGGTGGCGAGAATGGTGGGAAAATGCAGCCAGTCTACAAAAGGCTTGTACGTCCTTGTAGAATATTTGTAAAACTTGTGGTACTCATACCAAATAGGCCTATCAGGAGATACTGAATGTATTCAAAGAGGGGGAGCAGCAAGGGTCACACGTTCGTTTGACTCACGGGAGAGCGTCATGAAAATGCTGGAAAACCTGTAACAGTAGGCACTTGAAGACAGTCATTAACTGTCGTGCGAAAGCCTACTATAATAAAGTCGTGTTGTATGTATGATTCATTTACAATTGATGTAGGAAAACGGGTGTATAATTACAGATGTTAAAACTGAATGAAGAGTCCAATAGTCTACCGGAGCCATATTTATTTAAATCGATTAGAAGCCCTCGCAACCGATTTCGAAACTTTTAAGTTGTTTTTCTGATGTATATCTGTACAGAAAATTTTATAAATTAATGATTTGATAATGGGGAAAGGAATTTATCTGATATATCTTAAAGTGCTGAGAGAACAGACTTAAACAAGGAAGAAAATATTACGCATCTAGTTAGGAAACTAGGTGTGGATCACTTACATCCCAGAAAGAATGGGTCAATACGTATTTAATAAATAAGATCTATAATTTCGTACCAAAAGAAGGCTACTTAAAATGCTATGTAATATGATAAAGGCAGTTGTTGCAAAATGCCGCAGAGTAACAGTTGGCGTGGCCAGTAAAAATTCTCAGCCCTCCTCAGTTGATAAAAACTATTGTCAATGATGAATGTCGAATCTAGAAAAACGAAGAAATAAAACTGGCAATCAGAAACTGATCCTCGATTTTAAAACGGCGAAGCAATAACTAAAATGTAAAAGAGAAGGGAACAGTCGCCATGTAACGCCAAACAACTGCCAAAAAACGGACTGACCTGTTTTAAAATCACGAACTATCATCAGTTTACAGGTTAAAATATGTTTGAGCCATGTGCAGCTCGTATTCATGCCGTTTATTGTTTGTCATCCTGTGTTTACGGTACTGCCGCCTCGTTTCTTATTCGATTTACTGGTGCCACTAAGTTGCTGGCTTGCCTGCCCGAGAATGGCAGCAGCAGCGCTTATCGATAAGAGCACTGTCGCATTATCCTTGGAGCTACCGCTAGTATCTCCGGGTCGTCGTGTGTCAGTAGTTAGGATGGAGCAGCAGTGGGGTCCGGACAGCCGTGACTCGCCCGATCGTTGCTGACACACACGACTTGAGTGGGGATGACCTTGTTTGGTCGTTCGGTTGTTCGTCTCATCGGACGACATGTATTTGGTCGTCGATCACTTTTCGGTTCAAAAATGGTTCAAATGGCTCTGAGCACTATGGGACTTAACTGCTGAGGTCATTAGTCCCCTAGAACTTAGAACTAGTTAAACCCAACTAACCTAAGGACATCACAAACATCCATGCCCGAGGCAGGATTCGAACCTGCGACCGTAGCGGTCTTGCGGTTCCAGATTGCAGCGCCTTTAACCGCACGGCCACTTCGGCCGGGTCACTTTTGGGTTTTCTGCGTGTGTCGACTTGTGATTTGTTCCTCAGTGACTGATTTTAGTATCGTTCGAGTCCTTGGAAGTGTTTCCGCAGAACCATGTGTAGCTTGTGTGCATTGACTGAGCAGCTATTTTAATGCTGTCTGCGTGCTGAATGTGGCTGTCGTTTTTGCTTGGGAGAGCAGTGAGGAAGTCTCCGTAGTGCGCGGTCAGGCCGAGGCCACTGGCGGCGTGCACGCGCAGTCAGATTTGTGAGGCGCTAGCTGCGAGAGCTACATAAGTTCGTCGCCCACCGAACCTGGACACTGAAGTTGAGTGATCAATTAACTTGTTATGAAACCTCAACTGCTGTGACATCTCTTCGTTCACTGCCGGTTGTTGCTTCCTGGGCCCTTCCCGCAAGCAGCAACGTATGGTGTGTTGGAGTCGGCGAAATTTTGCAACCGTTACTTATTAGTAAAGTACACCAGCGGTATTTTCTGCCTTGTGGCCGTTAACGTTCCAGTTGCCTGCCCTGGTCGTTAGTGTAGTTTTTCGGCAGCGTGTTATTCCTCACCATGTTGATGCTGTCCGGCACGGCGTGTAGTTCGACAGCCTTGGTGTTGTTCATATTTTGAGTGTTTATTGTGCCTTGACTGCATTTAGATGTCAATTTTCAAGAAGTAGTGCTG